>NC_088980.1:156087616-156402911 GCF_963932015.1 Anas acuta
ACTGCCCATATAGAAAATGGGCCATGTAAAGCAAAACACCATTCCTGGAAGACCTGGGACCAGGGCAGGTTTACCCCTGTACCAGAGATTTTCTGTGTTTTCTCTGTTTTCTCTCAGAATTGGTCAGTGGGGCTCACCTTGCTGCCAGCTGGAGCATCCAAGATCGGTGAGATGAATTTGGGCCTGAGCTGAGTACCTGCTCCTGAGCTCCTGTATGACAAAACCTAAAGAGAGAAGAAAAGGAAGATTACTATTTTTAATTTGTTTCTTCGTGGTTTTGCCTGTTTGTTTTGTTTTATTGTTTTGCTTATTTTCACCAACCTGCATCTTCCAGGAAGAGGCCAGTGGCTCCCCAGGGAACCATCTGCCTTGTGGCTTTCATATGAATATCAAACGCCTTCAGAGCAGCTTTCAACAGCCTTCTGAGCAAGGAGTCCTCACAGGATCCATGTGGATTCATGGTTTTCCACAAAACCTTTTATTTTCCTGAGGATCAAAGCTCCATTACGTCCACCAGCCCCATGTTTAAGTCGATTACCTACCAAGCCCTGGAGACAACAACATGGATGACAAACACAATTCTAAGCTGATTCCACACAGGACTTCGTGTTGGGTAGTGAAAATCATTCTTTCCTGTTAATATTCTTTAAATACCTGTGAATTCTTTTAGGCCTTGATGCTGAATAGCACCAGCAGAGAAATTCACTGCTGACTGTATGCATGCTACGTCTGAGTAATAAACATCTCTCATTACGCTAGGTCATTAGCAAGTTGAGTAGCTGCTACGTCTGTAATGCCATAAAAGAGACCCAGGGGAATGAGGCAGTCAGGTTTAAGTCACTCTTCAGTCTCTTTGCTGATCATCTCAAGAGAAGTCAGCCGTGAAAACCGAGCTCCCTTCCTACACCCCAACAGCTGCCCATGGAGGCCTGTGGCATGGAGGCGCAGGCCGTGCCTTGCCCACCTCCTCCTGGGGTTTGTGCACATCGGTGAGGAGCAACACAGCTTCAGAAGACATTTCACGGCCACCTCCACACCCAGAAAAGCTCTGGAAGTCCCAAAACCATGTTCTGGCACCGGGTTCCCAGCTATCAGCTGCTTCACAGCAGTTTGCTTCTTTGAAAAGCACAGCACCTCTTGGCTCCTGCTGAGTGCAAGATCTACTTCAGCTTCTAAACTGAGAAATAAAGGACAAGTGTTGTGTTTTGTTGAGAAATAAAGACAGGCAGGACTCACAATCAGTGGGGAGAATTACCATGTGGGGTTTGAGTGATCTGTTTCACTTTTTCTCCTTTCAGATTTCAATTAAGAAATAACAAGGCACAAGAAGGGTGCTGCTCTCAGCTGCTGATTCCTCATCGACGCAGACACACAAGGGCTGGGTCTACGCCATCACCTCTTCCTCTTGACCCTAAAGCCCTTTAAGTAACAGGCCAAATTAGAGGAAGAGGGAAGTCAGTATGGCAAACAAATTTTCTGCTGTGTAAACACATGCAGCTCTGCTGGAGCAGCAGCTGGGCAGGTGTTAATATACTTGTTTATTGCAGGACATCATCAAGGTACCGCTTCAGTTAATTAATCCAGATCTCTAAAGAAATGCAGGTACATGCCTGAACATCAAAATCAGTACAGGAGAAAGGCTGAAATTCCTTTCTCAGTGTGTCCTGAGCAGTCAGTAGTGAGAGGCATTTCTCTGCTGGGCGTCAGGAGCACTTCATCACTTTCTTGTGCCCAAGGAGTTGTTCCTGCAACGAAAGCCACTGCCATGTCCTGCACAGAGGTCATGGAGAAAAATGTCCTAAGTGGTACAAAGTGACAGCCTAGCCCTGAATCTTTGACACATGCACGTTTATAGGCACACAGATATATATATAAGTGTGTGTGTGTATTTCTATACACACACACACTTGCACATGTCCTTACCGACTTCATACACACACAGGTAAACCGCTGTAAGTGTACAAAACCATTGAAATACATTTGGGCAGGTTAAATATAGTGCATTTGTGCTGTCAAAGTGACTTTAGAAAGATGCTCAGCAGCTAGGACATATATGAGAAATGTGCTCAGTGGATGCCAGAGGGAGAATGGGAATTAAGCAGGAAACAGCAATTAATTAGCTCCAGCAACATGTGTCAGATCTGCCCATCTGCAATAGCTTTCTTGTTGCTTTTTGATTTGTTTATTAGTTGTGGTGTGTGTTTTTTTTTTTTTTTCTTTTTCTTTTTTTCTTTTTTTCTTTTTTTTTTTCTATTTATGATGAGGAAACTGATTTTTTTCAACCAGTATAAAGTCCAACTTCAGCAATGGTAAAGCAAAGCACAATTTTCTCACCTGATCCTATGGGGCTGCTTATTTTTGCCTCCTGTGGGCTACTGGAACTGTGAATGAGCTATTTAATTCTAAGTCTAGCAAATTGCTGCCTTCCTGCAGAGATCAAGACCAGCAGAAATAGAAAAGAGCTTAGCATATGGAGGTAAAAAACAAGTCTAGGGTCATGTTTGGGGGTAGCACCTCAGGGTTTATAATGAGTTTTCTTTATGGGGCAGAGACTAAAAGAGATGGGAACACAGTTTCTAGTTTTGTCACAAGCTTCTTTGCATCTCTTTGCAAAAATGCACTAATCTATGTTTGAGCTTCCCCAGTTTCTTGGGCACTAGTGATGGCACCCAGTATGACCACAGTTTCCCATGTGTCTAACAAGTTTAACAGCCTATCAAAGTGACCTGCTGCAGCAGCTGGCACGTAGCCGTGCTTTATGCAGCACACAGCAGGGAAGAGGTGTCTTTTTTTTTTTTTTTTTTTTTTTTTAATCTAATGGAAAATGTCAACTTCAAAGCCATGAAAATTCAAAATTAAAATCAAGCCCTTCATGGCAGCACTTTGACAAGTGACCTCTCCAGAGGTAGAGCAACGACCAAAGAGTTATGCAAATATTGGGAGTGATTTGAAAGATGGAGAGGCAGGAGAGAAAAGAGCCGGCAAATACTGCAGGAAGTGCAGGGGAGTTTCTGTTCAGTAGAAATAATTGATTGAAAAGGCAAATTGTTATCTCCTGGGCTGTGTAGGATGAAGATTTTCAAGGAATGGACAATCAAAGGGTCGTTTAATGCATACCAGGAGTTTCTTCGCTTTGATCAATTGTTGTCTGAAATAATTGGTAGCTTCTTGGCATTACTTCATGTTTGGACCTATTATTAATATTGTAATTTGGGCTTTGACGTGTCGGCCAACATAGGCTTCCATCTCTACTGGGCTTTTTGCATTTCAATGGGAAATAAGAGGCCATGTTATCTTCAAAGGACTGGCAACCTGTTTGAAAAACAGGAGGGGCACAGGGGACAGGCAGAGAGGCTTGACTTGAGCACAGAAAATCCATCAGCAGAGGAGATGGCCAAGCACCAGCCATCTGATTCCTCCACAGACACCCCTTAGGCTAAGCCACAGTACATTACAGCTACTAGATCCTCTCACTCTGCTTTGCCCAAATTTCTGCAAGAAGCCAAAAGCCTGGGAGGAATTGTGGGGTCCCAGTTGCTGATATCTCCACTGACACAAGCAATAAGCTGTCTTTTGATCCATGATAGGTTAGGATAGCAATTTCACGATGGATGACACCAAACATTTCTTAATGAAAAGAAGTGATTTAAAAGGTTGGCCTCACTGATCTTCATCCATACTAGGCCAAGACAGTGCAAATCAGCTTGATTTATAAAGGGCCATCCCCACTCAGTCTCAGGCAGGGCTTTGGGCCCATTATAAGAATCAGTAGAGACAAAAGCAAATGGGAAGCATTCTCGGCTGCACTAGACAAAGTATCACCAGAGGGCCAAGAGAGGTGATCCTTCCCCCCTGTTCAGCAACTGGGAGGCCACACCTAGAGTGCTGGGTCCAGTTCCAGGCCCCCCAGTACAAGAGAGACTGTGACATATTTGGGAGAGCCCAACAGAGGGCCACCAAGACAACGAAAGGACTGAAGCATCTTTCCTACAAGAAGAGTCCAAGAGATCAGGGACCATTCAGCCCAGAGAAGAGAAGGCTCAGAGGGATCTCCTCAGCATCTATAAATACCCCAAGGGAGGGAGCAGAGAGATGGAGTGAGACTGTTGTCAGTGTTGCCCAGTGCCAGGACCAGAGGCACTGGGCACAAACTGGAGCACAGGAGGTTCTCTCTGAACATCAGGCATCACTTCTGTGCTCTGAGGGTAACAGAGTCCTGGCACAGAGATGTTATGGAGTTTCCTCCTTGGAGACCTTCAAAAGCCACCAAGACGTGGTCCAGGGCACCTTGTTGTACATGGCCCTGCTTGAGCAGGGGCTGGACCCAGAGGTCCCTTCCCACCTCAGCCTTTCTGTGGTTCTCTGATTCTGTGAAAATGGACCACACGGTGTAGTCAATTGACCAAAGAGAACTTGTTTTCCATAGAAATCCATTACCTTCCTTAAATAAAACAGCTGATTTTGTTGAGCTTAGATCAGCAGTCAGAATAATTTGTCTGTTCTCAGCAACAAATAGATTATCGCACTGTGGTATTGATGGAGAAAGTGAGACATCATGTGAGTCATGGATAAGAAAGCTGCTGGGGGAGAAAAGACTATGATGAGAGTAAGGCAGGAGTCAATAATTATATTCCTCAGTTAAGTTGCAGAGTTTGTCTTACTTAATGTGTTTGCTCGATACCTTAGAACAAAAAGGTAGGTGTTTGCCAAGAAAAGGTTTGGAGGCAAATATTTGAAGGGTGTTGTCAATACAGAGAAGGATTGAGACATCATCTGATAAGGATAACTAGATGACTGGTGAGAGCAAGGAGAGGGACTGAGTAGCATTTCTTAGCACAAAGTACAGAGCCAAACTAAGCACAGAGCTCATGCTGTAGCCCAGGAGGCTCAGCAGATGGGAGCAACAAAGGAAAAAGGCTTGGATACATTCAGGACAGTCATCAATCAGAGAAAAATCAAATGCCAAGCTTTGGGTGTACCAGGAAAGACCTTTCCAAGACAATAAAGAAGAGGAGATGACATTTTGCAAGAGCTTGATGAGATTCCTCTGGAGCAGTGTGTGTGTTCAGGCACAAAGGGTTCCTTGGGATGCCCACCCTCATGAGATTCTGGTGCCTCCTTGGTGGTGAGACCAGTGCAACTGGTCACCTACGGTCAAGGAAGAGGGATTCAGACCAAGAATAGCTAGTCAAAAGCTCAGATAAACTGAGACCACATGTTAAGGCTAACAGAGACCAGCTTGCTCAATGCTTAAACAATGTCAAGAGTTTATCACTGTTGCCAATGACTTTGTTGTTGGAAGGGAAAAACAACTTCAACAATAAAAAAATAAATAAATCAGAAAACAAGAGTTCTATAACCTAAAGAACAACTGAAATTTATATCTAAAGATAGAAATGGAAAAAATGAGGGTGGAAGTTATGAAAGACCATCTGTCCAGAAGAGGACAAGCTTTTTATTCAAAGAAACTGAGTATGTGTTTCCCACCACAGGTTACCTAATGGTGCAGCATGAGACCCACACACATCCCTTTCTGCTTCGCTGAATTTATATCCTCCATGAGTGCTTGTAGCCATGCCTTGGATTGAAAGGGGATTCTCCTGAGGGAACGGAAAGGATCGCAAGGTCACATTTTAACTTGATGACAAATGAAGAGCAGAGTCCTAACCTCTGTTGTGAAAACAGCCCTCTTGTTCTGCCAAAGCCTTCCAAAGGCATCTTTCCTCCAGGAGGCCA
Organism: Anas acuta; assembly: GCF_963932015.1. NCBI lineage: Eukaryota > Metazoa > Chordata > Aves > Anseriformes > Anatidae > Anas > Anas acuta. The sequence continues at coordinate 156,093,353 of NC_088980.1, forward strand.
GGGTGCTTTCTTCTCTGGTCCATTGGGAGTCCTTGAGCAACGGACTGGAAATAACTCATCTCCTGTCCTTCATCCTGGATGAAGAGACATCTGAAATCAACAGTCCCATTTGTTTTCCAGATGTACCCTGTGCAGGCACCTTCCAAACTTGTTGGACTCAGGGACTTGCAGACTGGTTCAAATGTGGAAAAGGGGTCTAGAAATATACATTTCCTTGTCCCAGCTTTTCCCAGATCTGTGAGATATGAAGAAGAAAATCAGGGAACACTGAGTAAAGGAAAAGAAGAGAGATCTTTTTTTCCGCCCTTCCGCAGGCATGGCTAATTATAAAACCCTTTAGAAATGCTCCTGCTGAGCAGGTGAGGGGCTGAGATGAAACAGCAACTTAATCCACGGGGATGAACTCCATCAATGATCCAATTATTTAGGATTTGATGCCTTTTGTGTTTCAGAGTTGGCAATTCCCAGCCCCGTGTACGGAGATGGACTGCATTTCGCACCAGTGAATTTAGGGTGGGGGGAGACACTGGAGAAGACTGCCTTGATTTACAAACGAAGGCGATTAGCATATAAATTGGTACTATAGGTTAGCGAGCGGTGTAGCCTTGCCGAGCTGAATGAATCAGCAGGGCTGAGTCTGTGGGAAGGAGGCAAATTAAAGTCTCTGTTCATACCGCTCACTTTAGAGTGCTGGCAAGAGAAAATGAAAGTCATTTTTTGTGTCGACTTTATTTATCTTTGATTATTTTTCACTTGCTGCTGCTTTAATTTCTGCCTCCTTTTCTCTTTCTGTCTCCCTTCTCTCCTTTTCTCTATCACTCACTCTCTCATAGGGTCCTCCACATCTGTCCAGCACCCCAGATCATTATTTCCTATGTAATATTGACTAGAAAAACTTATTTTTCTTTCTCTTTTCCCTGGATATTTTGTCTTTTGACCCCTCTTTCTTTATCCATTTTTTGATGACCTCTCAACTTTTCTCATTTTCTCTAACATTCGTTTTCCTGCTGCATTTCTTGCTCCCTCCTCCTCTTGTTTTACTCTTCTCATGAGGAAATGACTAAAACTCCAAATGTAAAATGACAGTAACAGCAAAGAGGGGGTGGTCCTCATGCTCTGTTTCAGTTGCATCCCTTTCTGTTCCTGCAAATGGCTCTAACAACACATCTTTTTCCTTCTGAGCTCTGGAGTAATATGTAGCATCCATTGAAGCACCCAGCCCTGCAAGCGGTCCTGCCAGGTCTCTGTTATTGCAGAGGTGTTGTTATTGCCAGGACCTTGCTGCAGATCTGCAGCTCCTCTGCTCATTTCCCAGATATTTGCGCACCCAAGGGAGGAAGATTCTTTGTTGACCTGTCTTCATACGTTTTGGGAGCCTTCTGTCTGCCATCCCCTTACTCCAGGTACTTACTACCCTGACCTCCAATTCCCTTGGTTAATAGAGAGCTGTAATCACCACCACCTAAATATTTAGTCCTCCTTTCCATGTTGGTAAAGTTATTGGCAAAGATGTCCTTACCTGCTTTGGCAGATGGGTCCCAGTTTCCAAGAGGGACATAAAACCCAAGTAGTAGCTCTTTGGGTTTTATAAGCAAAAGCTTCAGGCCCTTTTTTCAGGAATCAGCCTAACAGGAACACCACAAAGGAGCTGTTGGCTTCTGTAGCCCCGAGAAGCTAGCAGAGCAACTACTCTTACAGCTCAGTACAGGCTACAGACAATGCAGATGTCCCAGGGCTTGCTCACTTTGCTGTTCTGACTAAAATACACTCAATCAAAATGAAGTAATTTCGGTTGTCCCTTGAAAAATCTGGATATAGCAGTTAATGCATTTAAGCCCCAGGCCATGCTTGGGTTCTGCAAAAGGAGTTTGGCTGTTGAGCTCCATATGCTGCCCTAGAAGATGTTCCTTGCTCCAAGAGTTTTATTTTTATACACATTGATCAAGGATGAGCTGAGGCGAAGAAACAAGTGACTCCCCTTGTGTTCATGTACATTCATATTTAGCTACTTTGGGCAGTAGCATAGAGCAAGGAGCATCTCCCCGGGCGGAAGCATGGACCACGAGAGCATCCTCCTTCTCTCCTAGCTCTCTTCTGAGGAATGTGGTTTAAAAAGAAAAATTGGTTTAATAAAGAGCATCTCACTGTGTGATATGTCAGCCCTGGGATATCAGTACATTTATCTGCACACATTATGGGTTTAATTTGGTCCATGTGAAACCTAGAGAAAACCAATTAAAAAAAATCTTATTAAATAACTCCTCATCAAAAAAATGGAGTTCGGTCTGGTAGCTGGAGCCAGAGAGATGAACAGGGCTCCTGGGCTCTATCAGTTGGGGGAGTGGGAAGCTCTGAGCCATCTCCCCATGTGTTTTTTCTTTGCCATGCTGAGTACATACATACAACCGGGAGGACAATACCTATATTTTTGATGTGAGCATGGGTGAATCGATTTGAGAGGGCTGAGTAGAAGGCACTGAAAAAAAAAAAAAAAAAAAAAAAAAAAACAAGGAACAAAACCGCACATAAAATGCTGAGTTACAACTGCCCTTGAGTAAGGCTTTAACGCCATAACATGATGATAAACTTTGAACAGAACCTTTTTCCTTATCAGACCAGGTGGGATTTTCTTCTATGTCCATTTGAAGATCAAACAAATGAATCAGTTTTTCCTTTCATTAATTTTTCATGTACGAAGTCCCTGGAATAATTATTTGCCCTGAAATAAACCACCTCGGCCCCGATCAACTGAGTCATAAATATTGATGGGAAAGAAAAACTGGCAGAAATGTTTCCTTTGAGCATTTGAAGGCAAGTGAGTTGTAAATACAAATGCAACCAGCTGGCATTTTCCAGCATAATGAAAGCCTCTCACTTGGATTTAGTGATTGGAGCCCAGGACACGATTCTGGGCTGACACAGATGTCCTGGGAGCAGGACTTTTGGACTACTTGCCCTTTTGCAGCTGTTCTGTAATCTCTGCCCCAAGGTTTTGGACAGACCACTTGTTATGGAGTAAACTGAAGACCCTAGAACCTAAACCCCAAAGTCTAGTTGTAGTCCATTGAGAGCTATTTGACCTCAGAAATGGAGTCAAATTTCATATGAATTACTTGCCAAGCATGTCTCCTTCTCTTTGTGAACTCTAAAAGGGGCGACCAAGTTGCTGGGAGACAAACTTCAGGTCCTTAAAGACCAGCAAAGTCAACCCCAAACTGCCTTCTAGTTGCTCCATGATCAAATTGATATGTTCTTTTCATAACAATGTACTGATCATGTTAGTTTAGAAGAATACAAAAGACCGAAGAAGAAGCAGGGTGATAAAGGAAAAAAAAAAAAAAAAAAAAAAAAGTATAATTTGGTCTTGGAATGTTCAAACGACGTCTAGAAAAACAGTCTGATTAGAAATCGCCAAAAAGTCAACATTTTTGTGTGATAATCCAGTATTGTACTGATTCCTGCCAATGCTCCAGATGTAGTGCAATGTCACCAGGATGGATTCTTCAAAGCAGCAGAAAGAAAGAAAAAAACAGACTTCTTATTGCAGCTTACCCAGACTGACTCTGTTTTCTGTATTTTTATTTGCTAAGTACTTGAAATTAGTGTGTCCAGAAAGACTGGCAATGGAGAAGAATCTAATCATATGGCTATTTACCTCTGTTTCTCTGACTTAAAAAATAAAAGGAGAAATATTCATCACAGCTTTTTAAAGATTGAGAAAGATGCTTCAGTAGATTGGATCTCTCTGTTTCTTATCAAATTCACTGTTTCCAGGGATGTTTTCCAGTGAAAAGAGGGCAGTCATCTGTCTCTAATACATACCAAAAGATCTGTCAGAACTACACTGTCATGATTAAAAGTTGTATCAGCCAGCAACATTCCTTATATCTTGCTGAAGCCATGGCTTTTCTGTAGTGAGCTAACAGTATATGGTCTGTGCTTCATTCATTTTCTATTTGGTAAATCCAGGGGCAGGATCACTGGTGGTGTAGTTCATGTTTCCATAGCAGATGCTCCATCTCTCTTCCATGATGCATGTGGAAACCTAACTGGGAATCTTCTTCTTCAGGTCACAGACATAAAGAAATGTGCTCCATCTACCCAGAACAGTGGCTTTTTACATTGCATTTTGAGATAAATGCTCCCTTGGATAAGAGGAAATTGTTTTTGCCAGATCTTGCCTATGGCTTGATCCTTAGTTCAAGGTATAAAGATGTGTGCTTTCATCACTGAGGGGTTAATATTAGATCTGGCAAAAGGAAAAAGTTGTTCATTCATCCTGCATGTCCCACTTAGTCCATTTAGTCCATCAGGATAAAATTTATTTCTCAGTTAAGCTTCAAAATCTTGTTGAGCTTCACTTTGTCTTATTCTGGAGGAAGAAAGACCTAGGCATGCTCCATCTGCCAATATAGATGGTGGGAAAACACGAGGTCATATTGTTCCTTAACAATTGCCTTTCAGCAAAATGCTCTATGGTTTCCCTGCAGCTGAACATTGCCTCGCCTGTCCCCTTTCCCCAGATGCCCATCACCATTCAAACAAAACTGCAGTAGCTCATCAAGATTCAGAGAAAAAGGTCCACATTTTCTTAATTTTATCGTAGAGGTTCTTAATAAAAATTAAAGCTGACAAAATCTTTTGTTGTTGTTGTTGTAATTCCCCTTTGTCCTACAAGGGCACCATTACTTTCAGAATGTATTAAGATTTACTATCTCATTCGCTAGCAGTTTATTGCCGGTTTACACTTGGGAGAAAACTGCTCTAACAAGTGCTTACTAGCAAAGGGCCCTCAAGATGATGTGGCAAGAAAGAACATTAAAAGAAATTCCATTAAATACCAAGAAAAGTTTAACATACTTGTAAATATAAGAAAACAGCTGCTTTAAAAACCTTGCACAGAGAAGGGGGGGAAAGTGTGTAACACAGCAAGCTCTAGTGGATACCATAAGTTAGAGGAACTGATTTTTAATATCTGTTTTTCTGTTGAAACTATCTTTCACCCAGAATACATTAATTCCTTTACTGGCAACTGTAGGAAGGAGGTTCATACACCCAGGTAGGGGCTCAAAAGAAGTTTTTCGTTATTGTAGTGTTGTTGTTTTTTAATCCAGTCTTCTGCCTGGTTAAACTAAGACACAATTTGGTCCTATATGTGGGGTCTACAAGATGTTGCAATGAAACAGGATTTGTGTGATATTTTAGTGGTGTTTTGAAAGTGCTCTGGGAAGTCTGGGCTATTTTTTTTTTTTTAGGGTTTTCCAGTTAGACAAAATGACTGGACAAGGTTTATTTCAAACAGAGCTTTCAGCACATCTTTTCAGGCAAACACTTCCTGGCTAAATCTAAACCGATTGTTTACTTGTTTGTTGTAGTCCTCCCAAAAAATAAATAAATAAATAAATAAATAAATAAATAAACAAACAAACCTCCAAAGGGACCAAAATATTCTCTAAATTGAGTTTAATTAAGTCACTCTTTTCAAGCAATATATAAAAGAAATTATGCATAGTGCAGAATAAATTAGAAATTGAAAATTTGGGAGAATATCTACCTAACTCCTGTGGTAGAATTGTTGGATTCCTCCTCTCTAAAAACAATTGGAAAAACTTTTCCAAAAGACTTTAGCAACCTGAAACTGAAGCAAAACATTCAATTATAAGTGAAAAAAAATACATGAAAGTAAAACCTGAACTTTCAGTTCTGTACCAACCCAGCTGAATCACACCCACTTCCCTTTTTGATTCTGACACTGAACTGTGACTCTGTACAGTTCTGAATTTTTGCTTCCTGGAAAAGCTAACATTTGGAGACACTGGATATTAGTAAACTTCATTATCAAGACACATCTATTCATGCTCTATATTTAGGGGCCTTGTATTGCAACAACCTTGAAAGAAGTGCCAAACCATCCTATAACAGAGATGAGTCTTACATGAAGAGCTCAGGCTTATGTTGGTGAAAAAGATGGTCTATATGCTTCTACAAACAATTCTCAGAAAAATGAAGTCCCATTTGTTGACTGAATACCTACTTTGTCAAAAAAAAGATGTTGACTGAATCATAGCAAGTTTGAGCAATTCAGCTTTCAATAGCTATCATTTGTTTTTATCTCAACCTCAGCAAACCCTAATGCAACTGAGAGCTTGGTTCCTAAACAAGGACTACCCACTGTCATGAATAGCAGAAAAGATCTTGAGTTCTTAAAACTTGTTTTGTGTTTTTCTTGTTTGGGGGTTATTTTGGTCATAGTTTTTGAACCCATGATTCCCCACTGGTTATAGAAGGACAACAGGATGATTAATTGGGATGGAAAGCACCTTTCAAGGCCCCCAGCTCAACCTCTTTCTCCAAGCAGGGTCATTTATGAGGTCATACCAGGTTGTCCCAGTCATTATTCAGTCAGCTATTGAAAACCTCCAAGGTTGCAACCCCTGTAGGGCCACCTATTCCTGTTTCTCATCATGGAAAAGTTTGTCCTTATATCCAGGCTGAGTCTTTCATTTCCACTTGGGTCTACTGCCTTGTCCTCCTTCTATGCATCTCAACAACCTCCCTGCAGGGGACTGCTGTGAGGTCCGTCCCGAAGCCATCTCTCCTCCAGTTTGGAAGTGTCCCTGCCCAAGGCAGGGGATTGGAACTAGGTGATCTTTGAGGTCCCTTCCAACCCAACCCATTCTATTCTATGATTCACAGATTCTATGATTCTACAGCTCTGTGATGCATTGGATTCCATCACCAACTAATCAAAAGCAGACATGGCAACAACTAGGACCTACATCCAGGAATTTTTACTTGAAGAATCAAATACAAATTGAGTAGGACAGATTATGCCCTAATTCATAAAAAGACCTAGCTGATGCACAGAGAAATGCCTGGCACTGGAAGAAAGGACCAAGGCGAGGTAGAAAGGTGTCAAGATCTCCCATTGCTCTTTCCTCTCAGAGTCACCCCAGCAGGTGTTCAGCAACGTCTTGTGCTGTTGTAAGTCAATGAAATTGAATTACCGGCTTGTAGTCAAAAAAGTGCACGTGTTACTATCAATAAGCAAACAGCTGAATATATATCTCTTGGTGTCAAAAGTCAATATCTCATTTTCTTAGTAGAAAGGAGAACACTGTTTGCTGTGGTAGACAAAATCTTTTGTAATCAAATGGGAAATGGTAGCTCTATGCTTCAAATTGGTCTGTCTTCTAAAATTTCATTTTGAGCTCTTAGAAAAGCAGATAGAACTAAAAAATCAAGGATCAAACAGATCCTCCAGGATTCTTAATACTGAGGGTTATCTTATGTTTCAAATGGTGAATACAACAGTGATTTCAACAGGCTCTAGACACAGGTTTCTAAATTAGTAATAATAATAATAAAAGCTTAAGTGAAATGGAGTAACAGGATGAAGGAAGCCCATTTCCCCCTATCAGGATCTATAAACCTACCTCGGGTTTGAATATAGCAGAATACCTCTTTCTTTGGTCAGCTCAGGGAAGCCCACTTTTCGCTAGGTTTCACAACACAGCCAGCTTAGGTCTGAAAGATGTTTAAGGTGTAACTAAGGTTCCAGTGAGATGGGACTGGTCTTTCCTCTTATATTAGCATAACTCAGATGGGACAGGCTGACTGATGAAACAATAATCCACAACTACCACCTCTCATATAAATTGGGCCAAAACCATTAAAAATACCTGCCCATCTGAACTGACTAGAAGCAATGTGCATAGCTTCATGCTTGTGCCAAGAGGGGTAATTAAGATGCATCTCAGGTATTGGCTTGACTTGTCTATTCTTATCCCTCCTCCATTATTTACAACTATATAACATTTGCAGAAAATCCTGTTACATTGGGATTCACATCCCATCTCAAAGGCAGGTTTTCACCTCACCCTTTGTAAATCAGGTTAGCATTGGCTCTGTGTGAAATGTATTATATATCATGCTCATTAACAAAGCATATGAACACATGGCTGGGAAGATAAGGCACTTCAAGAATGGGAGAAGAAATGCTGAGATGGCAGGCTGCCTTCTGTAGAAAGAAATGTCAGTAAAACTTCAGCACAATGAGATTGTTCAATCATCTTCCCCACTAGCCCATTCCACCAGCTAACTACCCCTCCGAGCACTCTCCCTCACTATCTCCTGTCTGTGCCATTTTAAAAAGCAACAGCAAATTAAAAATTCACACTGAGGTTACTGAGCCATTCAGCAGAGTCTAGGAAGGCTTGACATTTTTCTTTTATGCATCTTGCATTAAGTACGGGCCCTACAAACATTACCAGTAGGGGTGATACTTTGAATTTACCAGTCACAAAATAGTGAATTACTGCATTTACTTCTAAACATACAATATCTGCATCTTTCTCTCTCTCTCTTTTTTTTTTTTTTTTTATACTGCATTCCCTCATCCAAAAATGAATGCTGGCATCTTTTCTGTGGGTTCAGATATATGTTCTTAAAAAGTTGCACTTTTCATTTCAGCAAGTGATAAGATCTTTATCTTCTGCCAGGACATTTCAGGCACAAGAACAGAAGTTCTGGCTTTTACAACTTGGGCTAGTTTTGCATTCATGTCATCTGAGATGATTGATTTTCCTGTCTATAACTTCCCAGCGCATGTTGTGCTGCATCTTTATAGCTGGTATTTGCTGGTGAATGCTTGTTATCACTGGGAGCTAAGGAATCAGAACAGAGTTTAATGTGCCATTTACCATTTTCAAAGCACCGTCCTTGCAGAGTCTATCAGTGCCTTCATACGAGGCTGAGATGTCAAAACGGCAGTGGTATTCTGCAGCTGGCAGCACCGATTGTGAGGACGTGTGTGTTTCCACTCCATGTCAGGCTGAAAAGCTTCTGAATTATATTTGCCAAAGCTTCTGTATTGGACTGGGATTAGCCTGACGATATTAGGAGATGAGAACTGTCCCTTGCATGATTCTGAAGAATTGCGTTATCAAGCATATGAACGCTCCTGTTACTTTTCCTTGCTAAGTTTGCTTCTTAAACTGGTGACAATAACCTAGGGTTCACAAACTAATCAAGAACCCAAAGGTTGTTTGAAATTTAGGTGGAAAAAAAAAAAAAAAAAGAACAGTGAGAATTGAAAAGGCAATATATTAGTTTTCTATTTTTTCTTATATGAAACAGTTATTCAGGTTTTGAAATAGACTCTGATTTCTAAATTTTTGTCATCTTACAAGAAAAAAAAAAAAAAAAAAGCTTAGCTGAAATATTATATCCACAGTTCAAAGCGCTGACTAGCATGAAACATTTCCTTTGGATCTGACAATTTTTTTTGTTATTTTTTTTTTTCATTCCAAACAGCAACAAAAGTTGTGTATATACATATTTATTTATTTATTTTTCAAGAAAATGCCAATGAAGCCACAATCAATTTTTCATGATGTGATCTAGCAGACAAAAGCCCTCACTGCATCCCTGCTGGGTCAGGCTGTGTTCGCTGACAATTCAGACCTACAGACTTAAAAAGCATCTCAATGTCAATGCCAAAGAGGCTCCTCTCTCACCCTTCAGGTGTCTCCAAACAGTATTTATTGTCTCTGGGAATTAATTATTACTTAGGGGTAGATGTTGAACACACTTAATGTTGCACAAAATATTGGATGTCTGAACTTGAGATATCTTGTATATTGTAATGTTCATTTATGCACTGGCAAAGGGAAAAAGTGAACTCGGTCTCCTTCTCAGAGCACAAATGTTTCATCGCCAGGCACGTGCCCTGATCTGTGAGAAAAGGAAATCAGACAGATGAGGGGTTATTAATTGTCTACAAACCCAAGACGTCAAATCTTGCAAAGTCTGTGCAAGCTTGGTCAGATAAAAATCAGTATCACAATCCTCTTTGATGTCATGGGCTCAGGCTTTGCCCACTGGACTCTGTTCTTGGCTCTGGAAAACCCTTCTGGAATGGCCTTGGGTTATCATGCCAAATCTGTTTTCCTTAAATTCATCTCCAGCTTTCTTTTACTTTTCCTTTTTCAACTGCAAGTAGAAACTCTTCTCTCTTGCTGTCCCAGCATGAACTGCAGGGGTGGCAAAGTGCATGATTGACAACCCACCCTCAATATCTTTATGTTTCTCACTGAAAAAGATTTCTAACTAGGAGTATAGATTACCAAAGTATCTTTAGCTAGAAGGTGCTGCAGATTTCCAAATTATTATTTAAAAATTCTAGTCTTTACAGCTATACCAAGTTATACAGAAATCCTGAAAATGAGAGTGTTTCCAGAAGAAATGTTCAATTCTGACAACAACACAAGAAAAGTAGAATATTTCATAAATAATGTCTCCTGTTCCACAGTTGGATGAGTGAGGCACTTTAATTTCTTGAGAATTTGTTGTTAAAATGAGTGACAGCATGTCCTGTATTTAGTTTACTTTAGCAAATGTTAAACTCACTTTTACCAATATGAATCTTGGTATCAGGTAGCTGTTTTTCAGGAGTATTAAGAAAGATTCAGGTGGAAGATGTAGGAGACTGAATTTCTCTTTGGACAACCAAGTGTGCTCTGTAGGTGCAAATGGCATCACAAATTAATGGTAAATAAATACTAATAATAGTAATAATAATTTAAAAAAAGGTCAACTTGGTCTTCCAGAACAACCCAGGTAAAACTGTTTGCCTTGGCTGAAATCCATCAGTCAGGCAGATTTCAGGTGATTCTTCCAGCTCTCCAGTGACTTCTCCACACAGGCAAAGAACAGGAGGTCTTTTCTCTCTCAAGAATATTGAGAGGCATTGGTTCCTCCTGGAGAGGACGGGAAGATTTGGAGATATCTAATTAATATATTTAATAGATTGAGAAAACGATTTTGCATTAACTTATAAATGGGATTTACTCATAAATAACTCTGCTTTTCCATAGCCACATATTCTTACTCCTTGCAAAAGCCATTGCTGAGTTACAATGAATACTGCTATCTGTACCTGTGGGAATGCAAAAGGACTTGTGAGATGCACAATAAATAAGGCAAAATTGGCTGTGTGCTAAGAATAGTGTGGTCTTATGCTATTGTGAAAATACCGTCCAGAAAAATGTTATTTCATCATGACTAAATAAGGGATGAGTGCTGCTTGATAAATCATTTTTTACTATAAAGCCCTTTGGGAGGAAATTCTACATGAAAATGCAAGATAATTCAACGATGAACACTGTGCAGATTTTAGTAAACCTGGTTATAGCTACAATTTCAACAGATGAGCTATTCCCTTATTTTGTTTCCTTCCCCAGTACTCAGAACACTGGTCTTGAGTATATTCCTCAGCTCCGGCTCTCACAACCATGATGATACAACACAGCGAGAGAGCTGGGATAGAAATTAAAAGAAAGATGTGGGGGCACTGTGTAAAGGAAAGAAATCTCCAAGGGGATATAAAAATGTAAATAATAAATGTCATCTAAAATAGCCTCTTGGGCTAAATCATTTGCACAATGAGAAGCTGGGTCGCATAAGAAGCAGTTGAAATAATCCTCTGGTAAAATATGAATTGAAAGCAGTGGCCTTAGATGGGTCAATCCTTGGCTCCAGCTCCTCATATTTATGAATTTCCCTTTCTACATCCCTCCTTTATATGACTGGCTGCTGAAAAAAAGGTGAGAAGAAAAAGCTTTCTGCTGCCTTTTACCCACAGGAGATTTTGAATGAGCAGCTGTTAAAAGCAAGAGGAATCTCACGTATTCAATTGGCCTCTTAATTGATGGTCCTCGAAGAGATAAAGAAGAGACACCATTACTGAATGCAACACATCATATGGAAATAAACCTGAATAAATGCTGAAGCAGCGAGGATGATTTTGCTAGAAGCTCAAAACTGGGGGAAATTTGAGGTGTTCTGGTGCAAAAAGCATCATGTTTGATAAAAGTCCTCTGTTGATTTGGTTTGCCAAGATGCAGCAGGGTCATATTCTCTTCTATTTGAGCTACTTCATTCAAATAAGGCTGGGAACAGTGCTTTCGTGAGTCCTCCATACATAAACCACCTCCTTCAGTGAACCCTGTCACCAGTAAGAGTGATGGATACATAGAGGGCATTTTATGAAGAAGTGGAAATTCTTCAAGAAAGAATTCTTCAAGAAAGAAAAGAAAGGTCTCTGCTTCTAAATGTCTCCTTTTGAAATAAAAGTTCTATAAATTTTTAAAAACAGTTCCCAAGTACTTTATGAAGAGTACTTATCTGTAGAAGTAGGATCTGTCAGCTGTTTCACAAAACCCCTTATAGTCTTAGGCACCTTCTTATATTTTACGAGGAATTTTAAACAAGACAGATCCCTTAATACATTGAAACCCATTACATGGACAAGGACAATTCACATTATCCCTATAGATGATAGATAGATAGATAGGCCAACACAGCAGCGTTGGCCTCCTTGAGATGTGTTTGCTATGGGCCTCATAGTTCACAGCTCACGGATATTCCTTCCACAGAGCCTGATTCAATAAGCTGATATCCATGAAGAAAGCTAGTCTATCCTGATCAATCCTTACAGAAGATGCTCTGTATCTGCAGATATCCTCATCAGCCTCCAAAAAGCCTCATGATGACAAGAACTTCTTAAATGGTCCATTTTCTCCCTCTTATTCTGAACAAGACATTGTCCATTTTGTTCATTAGCTTTAAAACTGGTGCCTGTTTTGCCCAAGGTAGCTCAAAGTCTACTTGAAGGAATTGGCAGGTCTGTTGAAAGAAACACCACAAATGCACCCCTAAATCTATACTTATTTGTCATGAAAATAAAGGAAAAGTAATATTCCCTCTTCCTTTTCCTAGCATTTCTAGTACCTTGGCAAGTGCATGATCTCTAGGAAGACCAGAAGAAAGAAACCAAGGAACATTGTTGAGATGCATTGGAAGACAAAGCTGCTTTTTGGAGAACTTGTTTCTTGAGACATCGTCCACATGCAGTGCAGATGCTGATCGCTGATGTGCCAAAGTTGGCCCTCACGGTACCCCTAAATGCTCAGTTCTGTAGATGTCATTAGGTTAATTTGATAAAGAATGATTTTAGAGTTATCAGAATATTTCCTCTGCTCCTGGATTTGATCAGATCTGCATGAATTCAGGCTGTTGCAATGGACTTAATACTCTCAGCAATGCCTCATTTAACAGAGCTCTAGGTTTTGTGCCCTTAGACTAAGCTTCAGCATTAATAACACAGGTGATAGAGAAGTCCAGCCTTGAGAATAAGCTTGACTTATGGCTGTAAAACTGCAATATCCAATACAGGGGCTCTGCTTGCTCACTCTCCCTGTATTTCCTTGCAAACAGTGCAACAAAGAACAGGGCTACAGCCTTGCTAGATGTGAACGCAACTATGTGCTCCAGCAGTTACGTCTGGAACATAAGCACCACAGCTTCTCCCATAAATAAAAGAACAATGTTCCAGCAAGTTAATTTCACTAAACTTTTGACCCTCAGCTATGGAAGGGAAAATATCTTTAATATGAGGAGGTGGAAGGACTATGTGATTGCTGTACTAAAGATTTTCAAGGGAACAGTTAATACTTGCCTCTGCATGGAAACGCTGTGATTTAAACATACCAAGAGGCTGGGTTCAGCTTGTTTTCTCAGCATGAGAGGCGACACACTTCTCCTGTTATTCTTTGGCCTCTTGTCTGATGATGTGTCCCACTGTTACTTATTTCACATTTTAACCAGGCATGACAGATAGCTATATGCTGATGTTTTCCTTGGTATCTGATTACCTGGAAGATAAGTTTTTCTCTGTGGCCACACTTCTCCACAAATATTTCCATCTGGCTTTTCAGAAGGCAACATACTACAGCCAGAAGAATTCGTCCAACATCTCCATAATTCCCTTAGTCTAGCTTAGTCTCTGTTGGAAAGATGTGATGTTTTAGGCAGAATTCAGGGTCAGGGGAATGACAGACATTCAGGAAGATTATTTCATTCTCCAGGCTTGCTGTAGTCAACAGCTTTCAATGGGGATTAGGGACATTACTGGGATATATGTGGTCTTTCTTTTCCCACCAGTAATGGGAAATGCCAAATTACTTGTTCACAGTGAGAACTGAATTTGAAAGCTGGCCTAGGTCTGCTACATGCCATGACCACACACTTTTGGGCCGTGAACCTAACCATCAGGTTGAGGCTAAAACAGCAATGACTGCTGATCAATTGGACTGAAATACATTAAGCCAGCTGTTCCTAAGATACACAATGCATGAACAAAATCATGAGTCCTGAAAGGTATCATACTCAGTGTATCCAACAGCTCCAATTTAAAGTCCTGCATCTCTTAGAAACTTGCTTGATTATGGTATGAACAGGAGACATGCCTGGATTTGGGAGTAAGCTCAGACAAAGCTCTAACATGCATCTCTTTTGTAAGACAAGCTGCAGGACTGTCACATTGCTCCTTACAGTATTATTTATTTTTTTTCTGTCTCTAATTCCCTCTCTTATATACATATTTCAGGAAATCCTGTTTCTTTTTTGAATGCTTATGTATACATTCATATATACATGCACTCACATGCCTCATTTTATTTATCTATTTTTTCATGTTTTTATTTTTTCCAATTTATCACTATCTTTTTACTGCACACAATTATGCAAAAAAAAATAAATAATATTCATAGCATGGCTGTATTTCAAACATCTCTCTTCAGGTTTACATGGAACTCTGCTTCTGACTTTACATGTTGTAAGGTCCACCCCTGTGTTCTTGGGTTGCTACAAAGGTCAGTGTTGTCAGTAGACAACACTGGCAAAATGAGTGGAGGATAAGATGGAAGAAGGGTATGGGAAAAGTATGACTAAAAAAGGTACCCACTAGCAAAACACATCTCCATGAGCTATGTGCTGAGATCTTCCTCATTATACAGCTCAGAAAAGTAGACACTGAACCTTCTCTCCTCTGCTGCTTTAAACCTCACTCTTATTTTAAAAGACCTTCTGCTTTACAGTCTTGGAGCTAAGAAAAATCTCTTACCTCAGTACTTCTCAAGCCATGGAATTTCCCTGGATATTTTAGCCCTAGTTGTGCCACATAAAGCCATGGTACTTTGTCTCTTTAGATTGAATCACGCAGAGCTTTAATATTTGAACCTGGGTCACTAGCAATAAAAGAACTAATACATTAACTGAAAACTTTAATTCTGCTTAAACAGTCTTTCTAGCAAAAGAAAGAAAAAAAAAAAGTACCTTTGAAACACAGCCTTTTTATTACAACATCAAACTCTCTCTGCAGTGCTGACCCTCAGACTGCAACTCTCCCAGTCCCTGGCCTTGAGCAAGTGCTTTATAACTGAACTGACCACACCAGTCCATGCTGGGCTCCACCTCATCTGATGAGGATTTGTGAATCACAGCAGAACAGCTGCTCACTGATAACAAAGCAGCACATTCAGAGCATGTTCCCAAGTTATTATAGCATTGTTTCAAAGGAGTTGCCAGAGGGTTAGTCAGGCTAGATCCAATTAAGATTGGGGTCAGTGTGCCTGCCCGTGGCATGATAAATGTCCTGCCATGCTTATAGCACCTTCTCCCCAAAGATGGTCAAGATATATATTTCTGATTGGAATTTGGTTGCATCTGGTACCTATTTGCCTGTCCCTAGGCTTTTTGAACCTGCCCTGATTAGAAGAAGCTGGTAAGGTTTGGGATGCAATGGAGAATAGGTGGGCAGGGATGTCAAACTACCCTTGATCATCACTCACTGATGTTTCCTCAGGTCAGAAGGTGGGAAGGGTTTCTGCTCAAGTCCAGCCTCTCAGGGCTCCATCCGAGGCTTTCCCCTTGTGTTTTAGGGTAGTAATACCCCCACCTCTCCAAGACATTTTACACTGATAGCTTTCTGCATCTCTGTGATCAAGCAGGGAACTGAAAAGAGGATTTCATTACTTTCAGAGGACAGATGTAAGGTCACCTTGCCTGGGTTCTGCAACCAGCACTGAATCCAAAAAACTGTGTGAGCACATTAAGACAGACAGAAAATGAGAACTTCACTACTCATCAGGTTTATTAGCTTGCCCTCAGCACGTGACTGTGATCGTTCTGGCTGGCAATGTGTCCTACAAAACTAAAGCAAGTCCCTAACCCAGCCTCTAAGAGGGAATATCTAGGGAAATCCCACTCTATAACATTGCTAAGTGTTTCCTCTCTCATCAGACAGAAGTTATATTGCTAGATGCACCTTTATTCTGACCCGGGGTTGCCATCATGTGTCTGAAGAAGGTACCTATAAGCACACAAGCTTTTTGTTTCCCAAGGGCTGCCTGGGAGCCATGTCACCCCGTTATTCCCCAGTGGCCCTATAAGTGTGGAGCAAATCTGATAGGATTATTAGCACGCCAACCACCCCACATCTGAATGGTGGAGTCTAGCCTGAACCAATATGTGATAGCCCCACTATCAAGGCTCCTCCAGCTGTAGGCTGGCAGTATTCCTCACATGCAAATATACTTGTTTGTCTTAAATGACAGTTTGGAACAGAGATCATCAGAGTCTCATTTTTAGCCAATTACGCAGCATTTGCTTTGCCCAATTTGCATGGAGAACAACCTATTATTGCTCTCAATCTGGGGGGAATTGTTTGCCTTTTGCAGCCTCACAAGCTGCAGATGGAGCCTAATTTTTTGGTAAATATGTAAAACAATAAAGCGTGGAGGAAATAGTCTATCTGCGGATGTCAAGTAGGGAGAGAGCAGGGAGCACCTCGCCACTGAAAATGGTGGCATTGATTATTGCTCATTAACTGTGCAAAAGACTGAGCCAGTGTCATCAAATCCCCTGCAATCCTGCATTGCAATGCACGAGTTTTAATGTTTTACATCCAACTCCAAATTCTATGGGATCTCAATATTATTGAGCTCTTTGTGGGATTTATGGGCTCCATACACAGCTGTTACATTTTTTATATCAAAATGATACACACTTTCAAATATCTTCTCCTCTTCAAACTAATTTAAACATCTGCCCTCGTTTTAATTAGATATCTTAGGTTTTAATCTCTCACACCAAAGTTACCTACTGAACAGTATTAGCATGTCCATCCCAAAAAGGACAGTCATTTCCCCAAAAAAGGGTAATGATCTGTACTGTGTTTATTGCCTCAGTGCCCAGCTTGATAGACTTTCAAAATAGTTTTCCAAAATATGGGCAAATAGCTTTTTTAATATATTTTCTGAGTGTAACTCAGAATTATCTAAATCTAGAGTCATACATCTATTCAGGTGGCAAACTCCCTTTGACTTCTGTAGGTATTTTAATAGCTTTGTGTGTCTGGTCCCTTTCTGTGTTTCTCTGGTCCCTTCTCCATCTCTGGCTATGCTTTTGTTATTATTAGCCAAAGAGGAATTTGTCTTTGGTTAGATGATTAAAAAATAGAGACAAGATAGTATCCAAATGCTGATTTATTTAATTTTAATTACTGTTGCCAAGAACACCCTAGTCCATCCCCCTCAATTGGATGTTTACAGCCAAGCCATACATTGACAGCAATTCAAACTGCACCCAGGATCCCAAACACACTGTCCAAGAGAGGGTGAGGATGTATTAGGAGGGGTTTATTTAGTTTTCGGAGCTGTGTAATATGATTCTGGTGAATACATACAAGAAGCGTTCCATATATGTCCGATCACCCAAGACCAAGAAAATATAAAGTCAAGAAGATGCAAAATGGCACTTAAAGACTTTCAGGGGATGGAGACCTGAACTCTTGGAGAAGAGAAAAAGAGCTAGCCTTGTTTTAGTCACCAAAATGAGCTCTATGCTTATCATATATAAAAACACCAAGAACATAAAACATAGAGGAAGACGAGCTACTTAATTGAAAATCAGTACTGGCAGAAGAAGTGAAATGTCTGTGCAGGTCAGAAATAAATTTTAGCTGGAAATTAAAGGAAGATTCCTGGTTATCAGAGGAGAGAAATGCTGGAAGAGCGTCTCATCAGAAAGAAAATCTTGAATACTTGAAATGCAAAACACGATCTGCTTAGAAAAATGGTATGACATGGTACAGGATGCCCTAGGAGACTGGAGATTGTGACCCAGGTTGTTCCTTTTCAGCCTAATGTTCCCGCGCCATGGTTAAGAATGGCAGTAGGAGAAGCAACAGCCCAACAGAGAACCATATTTTACAGCAAGACTTTGGAAAATGCAGAGTCAGCTCTCCAGGTGTCCGCATGCATCTGTTTTGCTGTGCCTCTCTGTATGTTTGCTCTGCAGCTGGCAGGAATGTGAGTGACCAATTTATGGCTTTTCCTTCCCTTCTGTCCCAGTGACAGAAAGGGCCTGTCCTGCCCCTGAAAGAAACAGAACAAAGCAGTGGTCAGAGGATATGAAACTGACTTTTTTTTCCCCCTTCTTTCCTCTTTTATATATATATATATATATATATATATATATATATATTTATTTATTTATTTATTTATTTATTTATTTATTTATTCTGCTGACTTCAACACAGGTGCCACTTAATTTGTTGCTTAGTAGTTATGGGCAGCCCGTGTTTAAACAACACCAAAAAAAAAAAAAAGAAAAACACAAATCCCCTCTCCCTGCAGATCTCATTACTGAAGGAAGTTGGAAGGAAGCCTGGCTTTAAGGAGTCAGCAGAAATCTGTTGCTGGGCACTCAGAAAGGGAGTCGGGGTCCCAGGGTCCCAGTTCCTCTGATGAAACCCCCAGCTGGAACCCAGGGCATTTTGCATTTTTATCTCGATGTGCTCTGACAAAGTCATTTAGCTGCATTGCTACAATTCACAATAGAGGTTTATTTTTCCCAGCATTTTAAATATGTATTACAGCAGGGTGCAAAGAGCCTTCAGGATCCTTTAGTACAGTATTGCAAGTAAGCGAGGTTAATCAAGACTCGCTATTTAGAAAGGAAATAACTCTACGTGCTTCGAGCCATAAAACAAGTGATAATTGACAAGTTGTGGGGGAAAAAAAATCATATTCTTTACAGGTGAGGTAATTTGCCATTGCCCACACGGGCCATACTTCATGGCTTTCATCTGCATGTGCTGTGATTGTAAGGAGCAAAACCTGGTGTTACACAAAGTATTTACAGAAAGGAGGATATTCCTGCATGACCATCATCACTTCAGTAATGACTTGGACACAGGATGGCTAGAGGTACCCATCATTTGGGTACCCATCTGCTGAGAGTCTGAGAAATGGCTTTATTTTTGTTTTTCTCTTTTTTTTTTTTTTTTTTTTTTTTCTGCAAATTAGTTCCTCAAAAGAGTCCCAACTTTTTCTACTGACAGCCACCAGACACTTGTATCTGCCAGCATCTCAGGCTGTTGTCCTAAGAGCCTAAGTCAGGATCCATGTCCAGAAGGCGTTTTGCAGAGGTGACACAAGTAGACGTTCAATTGCTTTAATCTTTTAATATTAATACCAAGATAGAGTAAGATTCTGCACTCACCCCACACCACACGTTTCCAAGAGTTGCTTAGTGATTTCACATATAAAATACCTTAAAAAATTAGGCAGACACAGCTAGACCTGAGTGTCTTCCTCTTATCCTCTCATGATACACACTTGATATGTGGTTTAACACAGCCAGCTCCTGCTCAGCTGGGCATTGCAGCTGGGGAAGCATCACCCTGCATCATTACAGGGGTTCATCCTGATTTTAGGCCAGCATTACCCAAATAACAGATGATGGAGGTGTTGCATCCTCTATGCAAACACAATACATCCCAGGATCTTTAACGAGTGCGGTCCTTTAGACATAGGGCTCTACTTTTCTTTGTAAATAGCTTCCTTATGAGACGCTGCTCAGTTGTAATGAAATGAGCAAGGAAAATAATGCATAAGCATAACCTGACATTGATGACTTATATAAGTGTTTAATAAACCATCTATAACACACTCTGTGAGAATACAAATGACGCAAACACCTCTTTAATAAGTCATTGATAATGGGAAGCAAAATGCATTAGCAGGGAGGAAACAGTTGTGATTTAGGAGTATTTGAGGGTATGTTGCAGGTCTTTGGAGTGCATCCTTATAAATATATTAATTTCTAAGGGCTATTAGTGGCAGTTCAATTTATTATTATTTTTAATAGACCTACAGTGTTGCAATACACACTTAAAATAAAAAGAACCCTTATTTAGGCCATCATTTTCAAAATGGTGTGCAGCCTCCCCTCTTTAGCAATGTGAGGCAGCCTGAAATCTAAAAATTCAGTAGATAGATCATAACTGTATGTTGACAATACAAATGGATGTGGTTATAATTAGGGAGAGAGTGATGCCTTGTGATTTTGAAGCTTTTTATTGAAAATTTTTTATATTTTAATTCACTTCTATTTACAGGAATATGCTTCTGTTTTATAAATGGATATTTACTTTTTATCCTCCCTTTCACTTCTGTATGTGTTTCATTTATTTATGAGAATTTTCTTTTTCTTCTCTGATAGGCAGTAAGATTTTTATTTTTTATAACATCTTACTGTTTAAGCATAAAACAACTCAAATATTTTTTGTCTGGGGAGATTCTCTCCCCTTTTTCTGACACATATGGTCGCTTATGAATTCACCAGCTATTGCTGCGGTAAACGTCGCCGTGGAGGCCATGTGCCATGTGCAGCTGTTTCTACACAAAATTACATTTAGCAGACCTGTACTGTGATTTTTTTTTTGTGATGACGTGTTCACGTTAATATGAAATGACACCAATATCTTGGGTAAAAAATGGTTAAACCTGTAGGCTTCCTGTGCTCAACAATCTCATTTTTTTTTGGTGATGAATATGAATACAAAAGCAGTCTTATTAGCTAAACCAGAAGCCCCTCTGAGCTGGTATCTGAAGCTCTGCAGGGACTTCAAGCATGCCCACAGTGCTGTCTTTAGCCAGGAATCACAGGCAGTGCAATTTGACATCTCCTGAGGAATATGGTGTGGATATATTGAAAACAAAGTTCAATAGCAGATGCCAAGAGGAGCGTATGAGGACAGTAAGAGATGTGCTGCATCCTACTCTACCCTACAGAGACTTCTGGAGTTAGAGGTGGAGATGGTGATACTGCATTTATAGTTACCAGTTGATCTAATCTTCTCCATGCATCTGTCTAAACAATTATTGAAGATGTGTAGATATTTAACAATTATTACATCCTGTACTGAGAAGTCCTATAACTTAAGTTTGGGCTGTGTGGAATATTTCCTTTTGTTTATTTTGAGCCTGCCACCTGCTATTTCCATTTCAGGACTCCCAATAACTCTTTTTTTATTGGTTTGTTTGTTTTAAAATAGATGATGAATAAACATTTGCTCCCTTTCTGAGGCTGCTCAAGACTTTGCAGACCTCTGTCAGTTCCCAACAGTCACATTTGCTGGGATAAGGAGGCCTAATTTATTTGGCAATTCTTTCCAAGGAGATAGTTCCACTTCTGTAATAATCCCCATCACTTTTTTTTTTTTTTTTTTCTGTATCTTTTCCAATTGTATTCTCTTATATTAGAGGCAGGGGAGTTGGAAAGGCACACAGTAATTAGTAAATGCACAATAGTTACGTGCCATGGCCTAACTATGAAAACAGACTGTTGGAATTGCCGAGATACAGACCATCACAATGCCTTGAAGACAAAAGCCATCATTTAGTCCCCTGCTCAGTGCCTGGCACTGTTGTGCCATTGGATTAAACCTGAGACCAGGCAACCCATTTTGTGCCAGCAGCACTATCATGCAAAGCCCTTTACCCTCTTTTTATGGATCAATTCTAGATTATTTCAAAGATTCGCCACTTGTACTTCAGCCAGGTTCACCTTTCACTCAGCCTTTTCTAGATGGATGTTAACACATTTTCTTACATTCTCCATCAGTGTAAAGATACGGGGAGACAAAGCCTGCCCCCTTTCTCTTGGCTGCCAGATGCAGCAGGGATCTCGCCTCCCTATTAAAGCCCTGTGCTTTATTTCTAATTGCACTCTGCCTGAATTCAGCTTCGAGCCATCAGTTCTAGTTCTGCCTTTCTCTGCCAGATTAAACAGTCTTTTATTACCTGGTATTTTCTCCACATGAAGGTATTTATGCATTCTAATGAATGTTCTTTTTACTAAGCTAAACAGATTGAATTCTTTGACTTCGTTTATTCATTTATTTTTTTCCACAGTCAAGCATTTTTCCAGCCCTCAAATCATTTTTTCAGTTCTTTCTGTACACACTTCAGGGTGTTTTTTCTTTTGTTTTTGTTTTCAGCATCCTGTTTAAAGACTTTGACAGCAGAACTGGACTCAGCAGCAATGCCATGATTATTAATTCTGGATGGGTGCATTTTTGGATAACTCTACAGGACACATCTGATTTGTATCAACACATTATGGCCTGGACATTACGGTGGCTTTATGCTGGCTTTTGGAAGACAGGCAGTAGGTGATTCAACATGAAGCTAGAGTGACACAGACCCATGACCCCTTCTGTTCTCCAAAATACAGCCCTAAAATAGCCCAAAGTAGTAAGCTGCAAAAGCAGCCACCATTGGATTGGTGCTTTATACCCCATGAAAGTGATGTTTTTGGTCTAATACAGTGAATTTTCAAGTGTGTAGCATCTCATACTCCACCTGCATTTCACCAAAGCTATATTTAGAGGTGAAATCATCCCTCCAGCCCTGTTTCGGTGGGATATCCCCCACACAGCCAAGGGCTATGGACTGTTTAGGGATTTCTGTTGTTTCAGTAAATGGGTATGTGTTTTAGCTCTGTTCAAAATAGCCCTTTTACATCCAGCTAAGGACATTTTGCTGTTTGTTCTGCCAAGCACCAATGGGACAGGATCCAGTGCCTTCCTGCTGCACAAGCGACTTGGATCACCTACGCGCATTGGGAATCCCACTGAGACAGGGAGATGCCAGCAATTTCTACTTAGGTTTATAAAGAAATCAGTCCTTGAAATGAAGGAGAAGGCTACCTCTCTCCAGATCATCAGAACAATCTTATAATGCAGGTTTACAAGCATAGGTGCCAAATATCCAGGAAATGAGCAAACACATGTGCCCTTCCAAATAATCCTTTATCTGGAAAGGGCAGCTATTGAAATGATGTTTAGGTATAATTGGCCAACTTCTTGGTCCCTGGCTAAATATTTATGCTGTTGATTTTCTTTCTTGGACAAGACAATTTTAGCTAAGCTTAGTCCATTTGGCTCTACAAGATCCGCTGTTTAGCAAAGGCTTCTTCTGGTAGGACTTGGATGCACTCAGCTCTGTGGGTGAGCATTTGAGAAATTCTGTATTATCCGAACTTTGAGAGTTCAGCTTCCCTTGATCTCCCTGAAATTTTGGGGGTCAAAACAGAGGTGTCAGGATGCCTATGTTCAATACAGTGAGTTTACATAAGTGTCCTGATATTGGGTTCTTTTTTTATGCATTTTAGATTAATCAGTTGTAGCTCTAATCATTAATCACATTATATAACTTTGCTAGGAAGCTTTGGGAAATGCAGAGAAGTTTGTCATCTATGCCTGTATATTGCTTGAGGCAGGAGAGTTTGGAGGAAGTAATGCAGAGGAAATATGGATATTATGCAATTAAACCAAGCAAACAAACAAACAAAAAAAAAAACAAGACAAATATTATCAGGAAGTCTGCTTTCCAGACAGTTCCCTGAACATCTTTACATCTTTCAGTGACCAACATCTCCATGGATGGAAGAATGACCCACTAGGTTATTTTTTTTTGCCCTCGAAAGAAAGGAGAAACCACACTCAGAGGGACTTACATTTGTAGAGGATTGAGGATACTGATAGAGAATGAGAAGGAAGGATTTTGTGTCCTATGTCCCTTTGATAATGCCCCATTCTATATGGTGCTTTGAGCAAAACTTTCCAGATTGAGAAAAAAAAAAAAAGTGCTATATAAAGTATTAAGTCTCTTGGGTCTCATTGGGCTGTTTTCCCTCTTCCTCTCTACCCCTGCACTTGCATATCAAATAGTTAACTGTGGAGTGAAACTAATGATCTTCATGCACGAGTCTCTTGCTTGTGCTCAAAGCGTCTAAATGGGAAGTGGCTTTGTACTCGTGCTTCAGGCAAAGGCCTTTTGAAGCAATCACTTGTCTGAACAGCTGGATTCAACACCTGCATGGCAGAGGCTAAGTACTCTCCTTATTATGTGATCAAAAGGCTGAAAGGCAAGCTGCAAATACCACTCATTATCATTTATTATTCCAAATGATACTGAAGGGGAAATAGATCTGTTTTTGACTTCAATACTACTCCTTTAACTTTACAATGTCAAGATGGAGAAGAGGAAGGAGTGACTTTTTCTTGAAGTTATATTTGAGCAATCACGAAATGTGTCTTGGGAGAAAAGAAACTGCAGTGAAAATAAACAAGCATTTTAGCCCACATGAGTGGAGTTCAAGCAGCAAACGATGTTTCTGAGTGGAGGAAAAAATAACATTAAGCAAAACAAAACAAAACCAAAACATAAAAATGAATCTACTCTGCTCTCCAGAACAGATATTTTTAAGTGAACATAATGGAAATCTTTCAGGAGAGGGAAATGATATCACCTGCCTAAGAGTTTACCTCTGGGTAGTGGTTACCTCCCTGGTTAGCTCCAGAGGTAGTGCTTCATTCAGTGTCTAGCACACTTGGGACCCTACTAGCCCCCCATCAGATCAAAGTGACCTTTTACATGGACACATCAGTTAAAAACATCTGATTGTAGATGGAAACATCTGCCAGATAAAGGGGCTAAGGTTCCCTTAAAAAAAAGCAGAATTCTTAATCCTGATGCACTGCCTGAAAACCTGTTCATAGTGAAATGCACCCTGCAAAGCAAGCATAGAGCCCCCAAGTGCCTGAAAGGCTGTGCTTGTCACTAAGGAATTAATTTCAGTTGCTGATTCCTAGAATTTCATAAACTTAAATGAGCTGCATTAGGAAAAAGAAACAATTAATACAGGTAGCATTCCACCTCTTCATTGGTATCTGATCTCCCAGTGAATGAAGAGCTAATCGATAGAGTCAGCAGGCTTGATCTGACCATCAGAGACATCTGAGGTTATCACAAATACCACTCAATAACTGTGTTTAGGTAACTGCATCTTACCTGTGATGTGTTTTAGGTTGAAATGAACTACTGTCTAGGAGCCTCTGACTACGTTGATGAGGTTTGTACTGACTGTAACTGCTCTAACTGGAGCTTAGATGCCCAAGACATCTGTCAAAAATAACATATAAAAACCTAAACAGCATGACTTGTCCTGGAGCTGAATCCCACTGAACATGTCTTCAAACTGCCATCAGTTTTTCCTCTGTTGTAGCCTTGAGGAAGTCACAGAAAAAAATATTCAAGTAAATCCTTTGGGCTTGTCCCTCAGCACTTCTCGTGTACTAAAACATGTTTCTTCTGAGGACAAGCATTCCCAGTCTGGTTGTCTTCTTAGTACCCAGGTTATGTTTTGGAAACACCACCACCACCACATCTTTGTATTTTTTGATTGCATTTTTTTGGATATTAAGGACAGAATGTGAACAGGACTTTACCACACGCGTAAAAGTCTCACCTAAGAATTGGGATTTCTGGATTTAGCTCCCAGATAGAATACAAATGCTCTGTGTGGCTTTTGACAGGCCCTTTAACCTCCTTGCCCCTTAAATATTAATAGATAAAATAGAAGCTATTTTTCCTAAGGCAGTTGAGCTGAACACACTAATGACTGTGAGATGTTACAGTAATGGAGTCATTTGACAAATGTAAAGAATGCTGCTGCTGTTATTAGTGTGATGGATCAAAACTTCACTTCAGGTTCATTAACTTCATCTTTTCACTTGTCAGTGCATAAACACACTATTTTTGGCAGCTTAGGTTCCAAAGAACTCATCATTAGTGTTTAAAGTCTGCCTGAAATTAAAAAGCAGGGTGGTGCATGGGAGCAAGGCTTTTTTTTTTTTTTTTCCTTCTCTCTGTAAAGTCTGGCATTGTAAAAATTATGTCCCTTGGCACCAGCATAGAAAGCAAACACAGAAGTTTCTCTCAGTGACATGGAAAAGACTGCTAAGGGGTGCAGCAGAGTTTGAGAAGAATAAATACAAACCACTATTGCAAAACATCCCTGACAGAATTGGATTTTGGATGAGACATGGCTGGAGCTGAACAGGAGATAATAAACCCGGCCAGCCCAAGCTGATTCTGCTGAGCCATTTGGGATGCCTCTGCATTGAGCACCAGGTTAAGCAGCTTATTTCCTCTGATGCTGTGCCCTGCAGTAGGTCGACGTGCTTATGCAATTGTCCCTGAGGTAGTATAAGGCATTCTATCACTGTAAATACTCATTGTGGCTGAGCTGGATACAGAAGTAGCCTGGCCTTGTTGTTCCTGTGCTGAACCTCCAGTAAAAGGCAGAGTGAACCAGAGCTGGCTTTGACATAAGGTCTGAGCCTATCATTTAAACAGCCCCATGCTTGGTCTCATCACCATGGATGGCTGAGATTTCACTCTGATTTGTTGAAGCATGAAAATATCATACCATTTTACACGTCCACAGAGAACTCGATGCATCTGGAAGATGAAGTACCCCCTAGGCAAGCTTTTCGTACAGATTGCACTAAGTACAAGAAGAGCAACCTGTAGTTACTGTTAGCAGAGGTGATTGACTGAGGTGCTTCAGGTGAGCAGCTTGGACAACTTCTTGCTGGCTGTGCTGCAAGAAACATCCTGACCTGTGCTGTAGGAGATACATAAACAATGCAAATGGATAACTACACCTTTAAAATACAGTTTAAGAAAATGCATCCCATGGTATGGCATTCTATACTGCTGTTCACCTTCTATCTTCTCTGCAGAGATGGTTAAGACAAAATGCCAGCCTGGATGCTGATTAGGCAGTATTGTTTTCTAGTGTTTGTCTGTCCATCTGCATCGCTCATTACTGCCTTGTTTTATGTTCAGGTTTCCATTCCTACACATTTGGTGGCACTTTTTTGACATGCTTTTGTAGCCAGTGTAGCAAAAGAAGTCTGCTTCTCTGCTGTCGTGCAGAGGGGTTATGGTTATAGGCACAGCGATCCTCTGGCATTTGTTTCCTAGCAGCAGGGAAGGTAGTTTGCTCTTCAACTTCATCCCAGTGGAGATAAAGAGAGAGGTACAATACAGAAAAAAAAAAATCCCCCATGAGATATTTCTGCCCTTTGTAAGTAGTTTCATGAGTTTCATTTAACTTCTGTTGGCACCCTGTCAGCTAGGGAAGTTTTAGATGGGAATGGCTGGCTTTGCCCTGCATTGGAGGGGGATGCCCACAGGTTTTATCCCTGCAGGGCAGCAGGGAGGCTGGAAACTGCAGGGTAACAAGACCTCAGACTGATCTAGCTAGATCTGCCTGTTCACATTTCTACATAACTTTCTTCTGGCAGAGATAAAAAGGGCGTTAACACCCACCAAAGATATGTGATATTACTGTGCCAATGTGTATAACTCATAAAGGTGATGAATATTCCCCTGCCTGGTCGCAGTGCCCTTGCAGTGATTTAGGAATGACGTGGACACTTGTAAGTCAGTGTCACCATGTTGTTGGTTTTTTACTGAGCCTCTCCAGGCTTCAATGAGACACGGTGTCTGAGCTGGTTTTCTCACCAGCAGCTTTGTGAGATGAATGTCCCAATGGATTCATGCCACGAATTGTGGTGCTCCCATTGTCTCGCCATAAATCATCCCGATAACGAAGCAGGTGAGTACAGATTGCAGACTTTGGGCTCATGCAGGTTCAGTGAAGATAAACCCACCAGAGGATTATGAAACACCCTGAAACTTGCTGTAACAAAGCCATTGTGGAAGAAGTACATAATTAAAAACACTCCCCTGGAGAGAATATCATTTAATCTTCTTCACAAAACCCATCATTAGGACAGAATACACTACAAAAGAAGGGATCTGAATCACAGTGAAAATAATGCCTTTTTTTTTGTTGTTGTGTGATTCACTGGAAATCTATGTAATAATTTTACACTTGATATAGAATATAAGATCAATTATTGGGACTTTTAAATGAAAATAGCCAAGTTGTATTTCAGCAAACATGACATTTTTGTTGTGCATGCATACCTCTTGGACTTTTGGTTTCTGATGTGCTCTCCTGAAAAACACAGCATGGTTGCAAAGAGACACAACAGGGGACTAAAAGAATAATATTTTATTGAAGAACACAGGATTTATTAGACTCAATTAGACCGTGGTCCATTTGTTCCTGTATCTTGCCTCAAGCAATGAGTAAATTCCAGTATTTCAGAGGCAAGTGAAATTATACTGAAAGAGGAGACATGGGAAATTTTCTTAATGAAATTTGAAAAGTTTTCTTGATGACCTAGAACCTGACTCCTGCTAAATGGAAACTCCAGAGAGAGCTTTGAGTCTTCCAACAAAATTTGGGTCAAGTTAAGACTAACCTCAGGATGAAAATTTCAGCTATCTTAGGGCTAAAATGAAGGGACAGCTCTCTCTGGCTTTTAAGGATGTGATATTAGCAACATTTATTAAATACTTGATAGCAGTATCTTGAGGCACTAACCTTGGTCAGAGCCTTTTTAGTCTCCAAACTGTATATAATAAGACACTGCTTCTGTTCTGGGTTCCCTTGTCTCATCATATTTTCGCCAAAGAAGAAGAAAAAAAGTCAACAAAACAAACAAACAAACAAAAAGAAATATTATTTTCATCAAATCGTAATCTCTCATTGTCCCATACTCCCTCAATAAATAAATAAATAAATAAATAGATGAAGGGTTGAACCCCTTAAGCAGAGGGCCCAGCTTAGTATTTTAGCGATCCATCTTTCTGACCCAAACAGGAGAGTGCTTTCCTGTGAACCCTAGCTCCCAGAAGAGAGGTGAGATAAATGTTAAATGCAGGAACCCTCCCCAGCATTGTCACTGGATAGGCTCAGCTTTTCCTTTGCTGGTCCATGATTCCATGATGATCTGATGGCAGCCACATTTGATCAGTTAATTCCCACCAAACCCATGTAAAAGGGAAACAAGACACTGCGGAGCTTTCGGGAGTGGGAATCTTGTGCCTACATAGTTCCTCTCCTTGGACCCACAACTTGCCTTGGGATGGAGTCTCATTAAATCCAGATTTAATCAAGCGTAACAGTATAGACCTCTTTCTAAATTATTGTTGATCCATGGGAGAATTTTCTATATTGCCTGAATTGCAATATTAGAAGGCATGTAAGAGTTGTGTACAGTAAGAACAGTAATGCTTACTGCAGAACAGCTACTTTTTTCTTAGTTTTTATCTGTCTGTGGATGATCTTGACAGAACAATACGCAAAAGTGGCTTTTGTTTTGTTTGCTTGATTGATTTCATATGTTGTTTTGTTTTTAGCTTTACACATGTGGGCTGTATAAAAAGAAAGTCACAGCAATTCTGAATCTCCACTGAGAATTCTGAAGTATTTCAATATATTAAGATTTTGGACCATGCACTTTGTATGTCTATTGGGTTTATGTGGCAAGGCTTTGTAAGCAGGGGTTTTTGTGGCTGGGCTCTGTGAGCAGCTGCCTCGTGTCAGATCAGAGCCAGCTCCAGACTGCTCCAAAGGGACCTGCTGCTGGCCAGAGCCAAACCAGTAAGTGATGCTGGTTAGGTCTCTGGGAGAGCAGTGTTATGGAAGGGGGAAAACCCAAACTACTGGGCAGCAGCAGCTAGGACAGAGGAGTGCGAAGAAATGTGAGAGATGCAGCCCTGCAGCCCCCAAGGTGAGTGCAGCAGGAGGGCAGGAGGTGCTCCAGGCACACAGCAGCAGTTCCCCTTGTGGAGAGGCCCCTGGTGGAGCAGGCTGTCCCCCTGCAGCCCATGGGTCCCACATGGAGCAGATCTCCACACTGCAGCCCCCCCGTGGGTGGAGGAGCCCTCGGTGGAGCAGGTGGATGTGGCCTGGAGGAGGCTGCGGCCCATGGAGAGCCCCCGCAGGAGCAGGCCCCGGGCCGGAGCTGCAGCCTGTGGAGAGGAGCCCACGCAGGAGCAGGGGGTCTGGGGGGAGCTGCCGCCCACCCATGGGGGACCCGTGCTGGAGCAGTTTGCTCCTGGGGGATGGACCCCGTGGGACAGAGCCGTGTGGGAGCAGTTCCTGAGGAGCTGCTGCCTGTGGGCAGCCCACACCGTGAAGGAGCAGCGGAGATGAAGCGTCAGGGACTGACCGCAGCCCCCATTCCTCTGCCACTGGGGAGGAGGATGTAGAAGAGGGTGGATGGGGGGGACAGTGTTTTTATTTTGCTTTTGGTTCTCACTGCTCTACTCTGTTACCAGTAAGCAATAAATTACATTAATCTCTCTTAATGCTGAGTCTGTTTTGCCTGTCATGGTAATTGCTAAGTAGTCTCCCTGTCCTTATCTACACTCATGAGCTTTTTTTCCCTCCTATTCTTCTGAAGAGGGGGAGTGACAGAGTGGCGTGGCATTGGCAACATACCAACATTGAACCACCACAATATGATTTGAGTTTCCTTGGTTAATAAATACTTTGATTGACCAATTAGATCTTATATTCTTTCAAACATTTTGGAAACAACTTTCTTAGCAAAAACATCCTGTTGAACTTGTCTACATATAGTCAAGTAAGAGAGATGAAGTTTGGGTCTCTCTGACTACACGCTTCTCCACCTGGGTTAGTCACCCTCAATTTTCTTCATTGACAAGAAAGTCCTATTCTAAATAAGTTTGTTTCATCTTTCCTACTTTAGATATTTACACATGAGATTCTCTGGCTCTCCTCTATATATTCACAACAGAAGCCCACAACAACTAGTTCTTCTGGAGATCATGGACACAAAAGCCTATGGACATCAACATGTGGCTGAGTATTTTTCTCTAGGTTTGTCTTCATCCCAGAGGGAGCCAATGGCAATTCTGAAAAGATGTGTAGCCCTGTGTGAGACCTTCATGTCTAACAAGTGTTGCTAATTTATAATTTTGCAGCCCTGACAATCCTGATACCATGAACAAAGAGACAGACAGAGGATGTGACACCATCATAAATGATGTAAACTAGATTTCAAATTATTTGACTGGAAGAGAGTGCTGTGATTACCTAATCTGACTTCTTGCCTGCTGAGACAATAAATAGGATTTTTCCATAGTAATTTTTACTTCAAGTCTAATAGCCATGCTAATACTAAAACATAATTTCTTAATAGAAGAAATCCACTATAACAAGGAAAAAATATCTTCTTGGTAAAAGAATTCCAAGGGTAAAGAATCCATCACAGAATTAGTTAAGCAGATTTAATAGTTAATAGCACACAGTTACAAATGTATTCCTTAATTTCTTTTCTAAATTAGAGTTCTGCAAATAATTGATATTTTGGCTTACTGGGAAAATTAAAAGCAAAAAAGAAATTGATAACGAAACAAAACATTTTGGCATGAGTAAACTCTTCAATTTGTAAACTAAAACACTGCTATGAAGGTCTGTAAAATATGGAGTGTAATTACTGTAGCACTGCAACTGTAAATGAGGGACTAGAGTGTGACTGATAAGCAGAAAATAATGTTCTAATAGGCATGAAGTGCACATCCCTTCGAAGACTAATAAAGGCCTACATGAGACATCTGTGGGGCAATGCAGAGGACAAGCACACCAGAAAATATTGGAAAATGGCATTTAAAGGTAGAAAGCATCCAGACAACACATGGCTCTGCTGGTGATTTAAATTTTTATGCATGTTATGTGTACAGACAAGGTAATTAACTTGCTGAAATGTGCACATCAGGAGACTGCAGGCAATAGGAGAATGCATGATATTAATAGGAGAACCCAGTCTTCTGATCTGGATTGCTGGGCAGCTGGATCTTGCTGTGTCATAATGATTGGTTGTTATCACACTGTATCTGACTTGCTATCTACTGCACTGCACCAAATGAGAAAAGTGCAGGAGAAATCCAACCTTGAGTCCAGCTGTGCACTTAGAAGAGATCTAGGCTTGGCCCTAGATCTGTTTTTGAAGCTAATACTCTCATCCTAACCTCATGTGAAAACTCAGTAATAGTTTCTCTATTTTTCCCTCCCTTTTATACCTTCCATCTAAAGTACATCCCTTTAGACTGCTTTACCTCTTTGGAAGCAGGTGGAAAGAAGATCAAGAAAAACAATAGATGCATAAATTGGAAATTTTCCAACAAATAACACAATTACCTTTTCAGTGTACTTAAACAATGCCATGGGCAGGAACTTTGTCATGCTCAGAAATGACAACTTTAAAAACAAACTCAGAAACTGAAACCTTGCATTCCTCCTTCTACCTATGTTGCAAATATATAGTAGATGTCTTCTGCGCCAACAGGCCAGGGTTGAATGAAATGCCTGTAAAAGAAAATAGAGAGGAAACTTATAGATTGAGCTGAAGGTCTAGAGATCCACAGGAGAGACATAATGTCCTCTGTGGATAGAAAAAAGTCTGCAACATGCATTCACCAAAATTTGTTTATGCTTTCCAGATCTGCCACTCTGTGTAGGTGTTTGTGCTGTAACAAAATAATAATAATAATAATAAAACTTGCACTGTAATTAATAAGTAAAGAACCTAACAGTCACCACTAACCCTCTTGGTACTATCTCAGCTCTTTCAGCCACAGTAATAGATTCATGGATTAAAAAATAATTTAAATTACTTTCCCATGTGCTAAACATAGGGATAACGAGATCACATTGCACTGCTTTATCTGATTTTGGGCCCATCTGTTTCTGAACAAGAGTAGTGAATAGGATTATAAAGGAGAATAATAAAGGAAGGAAAGAACTAATTAGATGTGACACAAATAATAATAATGCAATCTGAGATCACAGCATTTTGATGAAAGACATTGAGGCAACTTCTCCAGCAGTTAACTGAAACAAAAATTTGTAAAAAAAAAAAAATGGCTGATGTGAACTACACATATATTTATTTATTTTACTTAGTTTTATTTTATTTATTTGTTTGTTTGTTTGTCTGTTTATTTAGTGCACACTGGCACCTGTAATATTTTTGGTAAACCCCAAATTCACTTTAGAGGTCAGTGACTGGAAACATCTCCAAGATAACATGGTGATTTTGACTTCACTGCAAGCAGAAGGAAGTTTCTATGAAACAATTGCATTTAAATATTAAAATACTTGTTCTATGTCAGAGACATGTTAGAAATGAACATAAGAACAGATGCTTTAGGAAAAAAACTCTGTCCAGTGTCCTGTCCCCTGCAGTGAGCATTAGCAGATGCCTAGAGAAGAGTACAAAAGCTGATGTTTCAGCACTATAGTCTTGCAGCTTCCAGCAATCTGCTCGTTCTGTACTTTCCAATATAGAGATGATGTCTCTCTGAAAGTCTTTGATTAAGTTTTTATTTTATGATATTTGGGATTTGCTGAAGAAGCTGAACACTACATGATGCAGGCTGTCAGATGAAAGCAGTCATTCTCAAGCCATGACTTCTGGGCAAAATATTGCCCATAAAACTTGGCAATGCTAGACAGCCTTTGAGCAGAAGAAATACAGATGTTAGACCCATAATGAAAGAGGTAGTAGTTTGATCACCGATGTGTTACTGGCCATGGGTAAGGGAAAGAGGGGTCCACACAAATAGGTGATTCCAGTTTTTCTGTTGACTCCCGAAATCTAATAAACTGACAAACAATCCTGAGGGAGGCAAAAAGTCTCTGACAATCTCTATTGCCACCCCAAACTTGAATAGTATACTAGACACACTAATTGATTATTTTTCTGGGGTGAGACCCATGACTATTTGAAACTTGCTGTTTGGCTGATTAAAACACAGTGATTTCAAATTTCTGGTTCTGAGCAAACTTGTCCCGCTTGTTTGAGCTCTCTCAGCAAGTAACCTTTTCAGTTGATTGAACAGTGGCACACTATGTTCTGTTTCAAGAGTTATTTATATTCTATTGGAAAAATAAAAAAAATAAAAAAATAAAAAAAGAGAGAAAAAGAAAAAATAAAAAAGAGAAAAAAAAAAAAAAAAGAAGAAGAAGATAAGAATTGAGACACAGAGCCTGGGCAGCCCAGTAACCTGCTGAAACATGCCAGATGCTTTGGATTTTTCACACTCCTGATGCTTGCCTTGACGTAGACGGGCCTGATATTGTTAATTTGCAACAAGAACATTTTGTTTATTAGAAACATGCAGGGAATTGTAACAGAAAGTCAACTGAAAGCGGCTGAGAAATTGCAAAGCCCTGTGGATGAGATATTGTCCTAGTTCAAAGACCTGTGGAGCTAGGTTCAGTATGAACATACTCCCAGCAATACCTTGGTCAAGATCAAGAGGTCTCTGAAATAACTTGATCCCTACTGATTTTCAGGACTCCATTTCTTCATAGCTCTAGAATGAGATCTAAAAAATGGTCCAAAAAGCTACTCCTTCTGGCCTTAAATCTGTGAGTTGTTCAACTAAATATCTGGGAAACTGGGCACTATAACAATGTTTCCTGACTGCTACCAGTTATATACATAATAAAATGGCCACGGTCTGAGGTCACACCGTGAGGTCCTGGTAAAAACATGCAAAAGTTCTTCTGGTTTTGCATATCTCTTCTGTGCCAATCACCCACACGAATCTGTTGTTGATATCAATAAGGCTAAGGGACACGTCTGATCAGTGTGTGTCTGATCAGTTGTTCAAAGCCTTACAGAAAAGCATGAAGCTACTTCAGGGGAGGTTCAGTCTGGTTGGTAGGAAAAGGTTCTGCACCCAGAGGGTGGTTACGTGCTGGGACAGGCTCCCCATGGCAGTGGTTGTGGCACCGAGCCTGACAGAATTAAAAAGTGTTTGGGCAATACTCTCAGATACAGGGTCTAATTTTTAGGTGGTTTTGTGTGGAGCCAGGAGTCGGACCAAAGCAATTTTCCCTCCAAACATTCTACCTGTATAATTGAGGAGAAAATAGTTGATGTCTCCTGCAGGTATTTCTGCAGGATATTCTCCACTGGACAGCCCAAACCAGCAATGTGTCATGCCTTATTCAACTTGATGATGCCAGTAATTATAAGCAGGTTCTGTATCCAACTCTCAAATTACAAATGCAATTAAACGTCACTGCAAGAAGACTTGATAGACCTTGGGCAGATATCGTCAAAGGATCTGTGAAGACTAACACATAAAGACCCAGTCATTTGCATTAGAATGGTTGGGACATAACATGGAGTTAATGTACCCTTTTATCCTAGGTTGGGGTTGGTGGCTGTTTGATATTCAAGTAGAAAGCAAAAGAATTTTCTGGTTGGTCCCACAGGATTACAATCATCTCCTTAATATTCATCTCTCTTTAGTAGCTGATGGTCTGTTTGCATCCACTTTTAAAAGCACATGAGCCTAGGTCAGTAAAAGCACACCAGAGGTGCTTGTCCCTAGGGCAACATATAAGGAAGGAGGTTATAACCTAATTGAATCATGGCCAGGAAAAAAAAAACAGTGGTCAGTAAGTTGATTTGGTGTGCAGTTTTACCCAGGGAACACACAAAAGCACCAACAGGCTCTACTTACCTCATCCGGGCCACTAAATGAGCAATAGTAGAGGAGTTTCAACCATTTTCAGAAGACCTCAGCAGGCTACCAGAAAGTATTGATTACAGTACACCATGTCTCCTGGCAAGCTCGCTCAGTGCCAAGTCAATCATGAGTGAGTTTATGAAACTGTCTGCTCCACTTAGGCTGCCCAAAATAGTCCTGCACAATTTCTCTGAAGTAAATGAGAGAGCAGGACTGCTGTAATACCTAATGCATCTTCCTGACAGTGGAAAAAGAAAATGAAATGTAGCTCTGGATTTACCATGTGAATGTACAGAAACCCAGGACTGAATGTGAAGCTGCTTAGGAGAAATCAGCTACAGGAAGGATAACCCATCCCAGACCGTCCATGGACTGGGGGAAGAAGCTGTCCTTATTGCAAAAGGACATCCCAGAGAGTAGCAAGTGTGTGCTGGTGGTTGGAAATACTTCTACAGCCCTCTTTCTCAGGTGGATGGGGTACTGCTAGTTTGTAGGACTAAAACCAGATGTCTGTGGGAGTATCTAAGAGTTTTGGATGCCACCACAACTGGTGGTTCCACCACCAAGAGGCTTCATGCCCCAGTATCCTCTGGCCAGACGTTATCATAGTGGTACAGTGTCTGAACTCACCACACTCTGAGCTATTGAAGCAGCTAGGGAAGGACTTAAGAAACACAGGAAATTAGGTGTCAAATCGCCCTTGATTTATATAATGATTTGCAGTCCATAGGAGATTAAAGTATTATTTTATGATGAGGATTGGTCCATTCTAGTTAAATGTACTTTTAGTAGCAATGTTTTTTCCTGGGTTAAAAACAAAAAAAAAAAAAAAAGTGAGGCTTCATTATATTCAAAACAATTAAAACAATATTTTCTTTCCTGTAATGGTCTTTTATTTCTTCTCCTTTCTTTCATCACCTCAGTTCACTTTTTTTTTTTTTAATTTTATTATTATTATTTTACTATATTCCATAACAGAACAGGAACAGGTAAATGGTCATCCTGTAATTGAATAATTCCCTGGCAGCTGTCATTTTCTGACTCAGTTAAGAGAAAGCTACAAAAATCTTTGTAGATATTTTGGTCAGCAATAAATTTGCAATCTAACCCCCAAAAGCTGTAAAGATTGTGAAGGTGTGAAGACTGGCGATCTGTAACTCTTACGATTTAATCTGAATATGTGGAAGTGACAGTGATATTTATATTCTCTGAGGGCGAAGACCTGGGGACAGAGGTGTCAACAGCATCATCAGAGACTTGCAAGGTGGCCAGATTTTGCTGTGGCCCCTCTATGTTGTGGTGCACTACACCTGATTTTTTTTGCCTCAGGAGGTTGCGGCAGCAATGACATGCAGAGGTTAATTCCCACCTGCAATTTGGGTAATAATCCTTTTGCCTGCTTTATCATCCCAGAGCTCCTTGAAATCTTCTCCTGTTTTCCCAGGGAAGTGGCCTTTAAGATGGATACCATCAAAGCCCCATCCTTCTCACAGCACGTATATAAATGCTTGAAAGCATGCAACAAATAATTTTTGACATACCTGTTCAGAGAAATTTAGACCTGAACCCCCTTGACTGTGGGTCATCTCTCAGGCATGCTCGAGATGTGACAGAAAAAGAGTTGCTACATCTTTCTCTAACAATAAGACTACCAATACTTCCCCTTCCATTCTTCACCTAACTTCTCCTTCCCTTTTCCCATCAGGATATCTGTCTTCTTGACATGACAGCTGAGTTAATATAAAAATTACAGTCCCTGTTTTAAGCTGGCAGCATGTGAAGTGATCATCTGCTTAAACACTTCTCCTGGCAACTCTGGCAACACCTTGACTGGTTTTCTTGCTCTCCCTTCAGATTGAACATAGCGAGTCGTTTGCATTTTCATGATAAGCAGCTTCCTGCGACTCTTTACAGGCTGCAATAACTAAGCACACCCTACCTGGCTTTTTGCATCTCTCTCTATCACTTTTTTTTTCCCAGCCAACTGCTCTGCCTACTCTTGAAGGCACAAAAAATATCACGAGGTTTGCAATGTATCTACCAGGGCTGATAAGGTTTGCTTTATGGCTTTTGGTCTTACAAAATGGTCTCCAAGTAGTAATCAAATCCTTTAAATTCACATGATTGCTTGAAGAAACCGAGGGAAGTGAAAGGTGTTGGAAATAGCTCAACTGACAGAGGAAACTTTTGACAAATGGGCTTTTGCTCCTGAGTTATTGCAGAGCAATTATAAGAAGTGGGAGCTACAGTACTGGCTTTAAGCATGATAACAGCGTGACAATTCATATACATGACTTGACTTGCTAGCACAATCAATGAGAGTCTCACCTCAGTGATTTTGTCTGTTCTATCACCGAGTCCTTGCTCTGCCAACCAAGCAGCAAGAGCTCATCCTGCTTTATTTGGTAAATATTAAACTAAACCTCTCGCATTTTTTATTTTCCCTATTACGGTTTTGCAAAACCCACAAGACAGGACTAGGAAGCCTCAGCCTGCCTATATCAGCTTCAGATTCTGTTTCTGTATTAGGCATGCATCCCTCACTCTGAATGATAATACGCTTCCCTCAGCTACCTGCCATTCAAATGTTCCTGGTGTGTATGACATGTGTAAAGCAGAATGGTTGGGCACCAGAGTCAATAACCTTCCCTGAATAACATTACAGAATATTTTTCCTTTGTAAGTTAGAGCTGAGATGTGCTGGAAAACAAATATATCGTGTCATCGAATGCAAAATGACAAGATGTGCCTGATCTACTACTGGCTAGGACTTACTTTTCTGCAAAACAGTGACTTCTTTTGAGTTTGGAGGTCTGCAGGAGCTGCTGCAGATATCTATTTGGATGCTGTGGTTGCCAGCCCAGAACTCCATGTGTTGCAAGTGACAGCTATGCTTTATGAAGCTCTCCATGAAGTGGTCACTGTTCTCTTGGTAAATAATGTGGCCTCATTCATACCCATGTTGTCACTGGGACATGGACTCGAGAGGCAGCTGTGTTCTTTTACATGCCTGGGCTTCCTCAGCAAGGGGAATGTTCTCCAAATTTGAGATTCCTAAAAAAAAAATAATAATAATAATAATAAAAGAAAAACAGCAAACAATGAAGCCTGCCCAACGCTGTGGTCTAGTGCCTAGATCACCACACTCGAATATCAGTTTTCTTTCTAGGTCTCTGGCAGGCACAACTTTTGGCAAGTCACTCCATCTTCCTGGTGCAGCAAACATGACGGTAGGATATTAGTTTTAAAGGAGATTGCTTTCTGTACTCCACTACTGAAATACCTGCCATATCTTTCTCCAGCTATTTCAGTCCACAGACATTAACACCACAGGTCTGATTCGGTATGGCAAATCTTATAGTGGTTTGACAGTGATTATATTAGCTGATTTTGTTTGCTTGCTTGCTGTTATTTTTGTTTGTTTGTTTGTTTTGTTTTGTTTTGTTTTGTTTTGTTTTGTTTTCTTCCATGCAGGAGAAATGGGTGAACTCACTAAGTTCCTATATAATGAAATTTCAAAGAGATTTTGTCTTTGGATGTCCACTAGTCATGGTGTGGTCAGAACAGAACAGAATATCCTGAGTTGGAAGGGACATGCAAGGATCATCAAGTGCAACTCCTTGGTCCTCCACCCAGGACCACCCAAAAATCAGACCCTCTGAGAGCGTTGTACAAAGGCTTCTTAACTCTGGCACGTTGGGTACCATGACCACTTTCCTAGGTAGCCTGTTACAGTGCCAGATCCAGTTTCTGCCCTTCTATCTTTCAGGATCACTTTTCATTTCCAAATGCCAACCGGAAAAAAAAATATATATATATAATAATAATAATTTAAAAAGGCATAAAGTAAAATGACAGAAGGCAATCCCATTGAGCATAAAGTAGATTTTTTCAAAAAAGGCTAAGTTAAATTAAGTGAAACAACTACATACCACGAACAAATCAACAAATAAACAGCACCAAACAGCAATGTAAGTTCAGGTGTTTTTATTTGCATTGAGAATGGTTGTAAGCAGTGCATTTTTCTCATTTGCATGACTAGATTTCAGCAGCAGAGACACTGAAAGAAGAATGTAGGTTGATTTTGGAGAAGCATTATCATCTGAATCAATTATTAAGGAATCTTTAATAATAGTAGTGAGTGCTTTTTCCATCTTTAGATTTCAGAAGTGCTCGGTGCATATGAGAAAAAGCAGCATTTTAAGAAGCTCAGAATGGGATTTTAAACTGTAGTGTCCTGAATCTATCACTTGATCTTGCAGTTCATACCCCTGCTGCATATCTCCATCAAATCCTTGTATAACTTCTCCTAATAAAAGAATGTTCTTCTGTTCTCTGTGATTTTTTATTTATTTATTTTTTTAACTCCTACAGTGAGCACCAGGGAACCATGTTTCTGCTTGTCCTTATCTGTTTTCATCCACACTTCAAAGTCAGGTCAGGTACAGCCATCCTATTATCTTTCCCCAGTTCCAGATTAATTGCATTTTATACTTCAATCCGTGTTCAACAGCATATCACAGATCAACTTGGACATGTAAATGGAATGCCCTTCTGCTATAACAATTATTCTTTTAGCTTTGATTAGTAGAGGCATCCAAGATGCTGAACTGGAGAACAGATCCAATGAAGATCTTGATCACAAAACAAAGAAATTAAAAGCTACTCGCTTCACATATCATCCCATCCCTACACCACATACACACACACACATATGGATAGATAGATAGATAGACAAATAGTTAGATAGAGATATAGGTGTAGATATATAAAAATAAATATAGACAATATTAGGTATAGATACAGGTATAGATGCAGATACAAATGATGTATATGTATTGGCCTGATGCTGCCTACAAAAGACACACACAAACCTCAGCATCTAGTGTGTTCAGGGATATGGTGATGGACAATCCAGACTTCCTAAAACCTTATTAGTCTACCAGCAAGGATGAAAGAATATCAGTCACTTTATGGGGAAAAAAATCAAATCAAAAAGGTTTACAAAATGCTGCTAAATATGTTGTGGCTACAAGAGTGTCTACTTATCATATTCCATTTTTTTTTCTTTTTTTTTTCTTTTTTTTTTTTTTCAGGAAGTTCTTGTCTTAGCTATTTTCTATGAGAGAGCTTACTGCCCTGCACATATTCCTTGATGTTTACCTGATCTGCTTCTGTATGACCTCGTGTCCTCGATAGGAACTTTCTTGGGAGATTCTTTTACTGCTCATTACATTCTTTTTCTCTGCTGGTACTTTCCCATAAAGAAAGACTTGAGTGGTTGCTCAGGAATCCTCTCTTTAGTATTATTCATTCTCCCAAAAAGCACATATTTTGAGAAAAAACACATTACACAGATGTTGACATCCAGATTCCCTAGAGTGTATCCTGCATGTGATTAAGCATAACTGGAACAAGTTAAACAATGGTGTTTCTCTATTCTTTCTCATACTGAAATATCTCTTTTTAATCTCAACAGCATCTCTTCACCAATTCCAATGTCTTCTCAGATAATTTTCAAACTTGTTGAGGTTAAGCAAGACTCAGATCAAGTTTGGAAGCCCAGCAGCACCACATTGGACATGTGTACTAAAACTGCACTGAACTTTCACATACTAACGCAGTGTTAACTGCATCACATCCATTTCCAGCAAACCCAGTCCAGTCTGGATGTTTGTTCTTGAGCTTTGCCTATCCACAATTGACTACTGAATATTTCATATTCTTTCTGCTTTCTGTAGAGATTACAGAGTGTATTGTTTTCAAACAAAGATCAGAAACAACCAGTAGTATATTGAGATTGTGATAGTAGGACCTGGAGACAGCTAGAATATCTCCATGTCTGATTTGAAGTCTGTAATGTCTAGTCTTTGGCATACTTACAGATAGCATTGTTTTCACATCACTACAGATAATCTTTTCAGAAGCGTAAGTATGCAAACAGAAATACCTCTGCAGAGATATCAACGAAGGCACTGCACATATCTCTTGGGCACTAGTCACAAACATCCTAAATTCACCAAACTGCAGACTTTCACTAACGTTTGGAAATATTTGTTGCTTGCTCTGGTTTCAGACCTAAAGCAAATGAAAACAAAGACTGAATATGACATTGCTTTGGCCCTGGTAACTCACCTCAGAAACAGTCCCTCCTTCCTATGTAGAGTCCTCAGGCAGAGTCCACTGCAATCAGTGGAGGCCTTTCCACCCAATTAAGTGCAATTTGTGGAGGACTCAAAGGTCTTTGTTACAGACAGGTCAGCACTTGGCAATAGTGTTAATATCCTTGGGCTAGCAGCCAATGATTCCTTCTTCTGCTGATATTGTATTGAAACCTTTTCCCTGCTGTAACTGATCTATTCCTTGCCTCAGTGATTTTCTAAACCCCAGTGCATGGACCAACCATCTATAATAATATACCGTAATAAATACATAGAAGCTCCTCTCTGTTACCACCTAAATTTAAAAGCTTGCCAGTGTTATATGGTCTTCATTGCATATACAAATAACAAGAAAGCTCTTCTGTTTTTTAACATGGGAGAGATGTCAAAAGGTTTGTGAGGCTTGCCATTGACAGTCTCATCTTTCACAACACCTTTTAGATTCAGATGGAAATGGGCACCAGGCAGCAATTAGAAGATGCTGGCATTCTTAGTTAGCAAGCTTGTATCTTGAACAGAACTGAGGAAACATCTTTGGCCTGTTTATTTTCTTTTGTCCAGAAAACTCAGGCTAAAGTCCTGGGTGACTGCAGTTTATGTCAAAATCTGTCTCAGCCTTAGGCACACCTGATATCTTCAACCTGCTTGTTTCTCTTGACCAGGTGGTGTCTTCCAGGTGGTAGATCATGTCCAAAATACAAAGCTCATTAGCTTTGCTCAGAGCTGATGCCAAGGTAGATTCTGAGGGGATAGTATCAGATGTTGTACAAGATGTTCTTGGGACATGTAAGATAACCTTCCTCCCATAGTGTTTTTACAATGATGTTTTTACAATGATTCCCAAACTTAGTTGCTGTTCGTAAAACCTGGTATAAGTTTCTTCTCTGGAAAAATACTCAGTGGTCTTGGGACCTTGCTAGACTGTTGAGATTTCCTGAACTCTGCATAGTTTCAGCCTCTTTACAAATAGCCAGAGCACCTATGAAGAGAAGATATAAATAAAACAATTGACTTAGAAAACAAAAATTAAACCAACAAATCTTTGTCTGGGGTTGGCAATAGTGACTTGGCTGAGATTGGGTATCGGCTGGCATGTCCTCCTATCTACCTGAGCAGTCATTTCCTCTGACTCACCTTGGAGTTTGGCAATTGAAGCGTACCTATATATTAAGTAGCAAAACTCTATGCATTTATTTCTTTTTAAGTATGAGTTCGACTGAGTGACCTTAGCAGAAAACTGCCAACAAAAGCACAAAAAAAGTTTAATTCAATTAAGTCTAAATAATGTGGTCTTGAAGTTTTAACACACACTATCTATTGACATTGTCTTGCAGTTAGAGTAAAAGAATAAAGTCCTTGTTCTGCTCTTCTGCAGAGCAGGCAATTTATAATATACGGCAAAAAGAAACTGAAAGGCAAAGTCTTTGTATAGTCATCTTTTCCAATATTATAAAGTAAACATCAAAGGTACTGCTACTGAAATGTGGCAAGATTCATATTACAGAGTATGGAGTCCAGCAAGGTAGGGCACAGGGCACACGTTCTTTGATGAAATGATGAAATAATGTCCCATTTGTACATTTTGTGTTTCTCAGCACAGGTCTGACATATATTTAAGATCACCTTCTTTTACACAGAAGGGAGAAAAAGTTGGAAAGTTGGAAGGTGATTTTCTTTTTTTAAGCTCTGGAAAGTAGGGAGTAAGAACAGAAGTCTTATTGTGTTAAGTATCCCTTTGAATATTGCAGCAACTGTAAATGTCTCCCTTGCTCAGAGTACTGCATGCTATACTGTGAACAGTACAGCCCAATTGAACCACTCTATTACGCACGATAACCTTCAACTGTGCTCTTCAGCTGCATACTTCTCATCTTTCCAGTCTTTTTCATGAGAGGCGTTTGCCCCTCTTTTTGCTGTTGTAAGATCATAAAACCTTAGCGAAGTTGGATGAGGACTGATAGTTCATCATCTCTTCTCTAAGAACTAGGTGCATAAATAAAATGACTGGAAGGCAGATTCAAAATGAACAGAAAGAGATGACCACAACAGAGGCTGTAGATCTGCAGAATCCTTGGCAAAGGATTTTGTGCCTGCAAGATGACAGCATAGTTTCAAGCCATCCTTTGGGGTACAACAAACACTCTGAAAAGATATCCACTACAGATTAATACACAAACAAGCTACAACAGGCTCAGGTGTGGAGCTGAAAAATGGTTGGAGGATGGGAGAGAATTAAAAGCATGTATCATCTCTGTCTGTTCTTTTCTTACTCTTTCACACACATCCAGCTTTGGTTTTGGAGACAGGTTGCTGTGCTTGATCTGAACAAGTTCCTCTGCACTTCTGTTCTCAAGACTCCAACTCAGGCTGATAGAAACATACTTATGTGAATACTATTGCCCTGATGAGATAGTTGAAACTTATCCTTTTTATGGCAATTAGTACCAGTAGCAGTTGCTTGGAGATGTTATTTGTTAATACACATATTCCCCATGCCATCGCTTCAGAGATGAGGATGTTGGAAATAATAAAATTTAACATGAAGGGATTATTACAGTCCTTATAAGGACTTGGAGGAAATTATAATGCAAACAGATGGTACTCTGAAAAAGTGTTAAAATTTAGATTAGTGTGCCTGGATGATGAAAAGAGCTGATATTAAAGAAATAGAGAGATATAATGAAGTTAGAAAGAAATGAACCAATTGTTTGAAATTCCTCGTGGAGTTGCAGCATTCCCAATTTATCCTGTCTGCTCTTTGCTCTGCTTTCTTTTTCATTTAAGGTCTCAGACTCCTCTAATAATGGAAAAATTGCCAGTTTTATCAGACAGTGGGGATCTCAGCTATCAGAACAGGCTCTGGTTACTCCCTCTCTTTGATTCCAACCCTTACATTTTACATGTGCTTTTTATTTTTTTTTTTACCTCACTACCTTTCTACAATTAGTTTTCCTTACGTGCCAGTTTTCTTTCTTTTTCTTTCTTACATAGTGTTCTGTAACACAAACTTGGATAAAAATTGGCTGTAAGGCGAAAATCATTTGTAGGGGTTCGTGGGGGTGATGTTAAAATGCAAAGGATCATCCTTGGTTCCAGCTGGACCCCTTGTCTACTTCAATTTTTCACCTTTTCAACAGGGAAAACGGGGTGTATCAAGAATGGGAGGCTCAACGGGGAAGCCATCTGGCCAGAGAGATTCTCCTCATGTTAGTGGTATAAGATCAGAAGGAAAAGCAAACAAACAAACAAAGACCCTCTGCTCCCACTCCTCTGTTCCACACAC
Source organism: Anas acuta (assembly GCF_963932015.1). Classification (NCBI taxonomy): domain Eukaryota; kingdom Metazoa; phylum Chordata; class Aves; order Anseriformes; family Anatidae; genus Anas; species Anas acuta. Next base: position 156,138,271 of record NC_088980.1, read on the forward strand.
CTATTCCCTGGACAGTCCTTTCTTACCTGCACAAACTGGAGGAGGAATAAAGGCCAAAGTCAAGACCCCTGCTAGTTATGAGAGAGGCACATCCATTAGATCCAAATCTGCAGCCCAGTAGGAGTGGGGTTTTATTTGTTTGTTTATTTACTTATTTCTTTGTTTGTTGTCTTGGCTCGGTCAGATGTAATCCTTTAGACTTAAAGAATTCTCTGCCTTTCTGAATGATGTTGATGAGTTCATTTTGCTTCCATGTAACCTTAATTTTATTTCTCTTCGTCTTTCTTTCGCTGCTTTGTGGCAGACCTCACTTCCTTGGCCAACATCCCCACACCTCGAGCACAAGAAGAGGAGATTCATGTGCACTCTTCTGCATCTGTAGCTGCACATCTTTCCCCATCACCAGGCATCACAGACAGTTACTTTCAGGGGCAAACAACGTCCACCTTTAATCAATTTCCACCAAATTAATTTCTACAAGTGTTGCATTATTACCAGGGAGGAAATGAACAAAGGGAACGAAGACAGACAGGAAATCCCAGGACACCAGTGCCTGTCTCCAAGAGGCAAACATAATTAATTGTAGTGGTTTAATTTCTGCACCTTCTGCTTGCTCCCATGTCAAAGCCCAGGTGCCTTAACTGGCATGTTAATTACTTCTGCGTTAGGAAGCGGAGACACCGCATTTGTTTAAGGCATAGAACAGCAAACACAAAACGCTGCTGCCCTGGGCAGGCTGACGATTAGCTGCCATATTTAAGCAACCCTATCAGTAATACAGAGATCTGACGAGAATAAATGTCACAGGCTCCAGGACTCACTTGTTCCTCTGGGTTCACATCATAACTCATTAGTCATGACCTGATGTAATCTCAGAACAACACAAAGGGGCTTTCCCATCACTGACACGTCATGGAGTTAATTTATGGCTGTTTCCTAAATCCATGTAGGCTAGGATGGGAATGGAGGGAGCATGACTGATGTGTTGGTATAAGAAGATTTGCTTGTTTTTTAATTAAGTCTGTCCTGGTTGATGGATTCACCTAATTTCCTGATGAATTCTCTTCAGTGTGCAACAGATATAAAAAGGGAAAGGTATTTCTGTGCTTCTGCTCATCTTCAAGTTTATCCTTACCAGACCCTCATAACTTGGAGAAATATCATTTTTGTTAAAAGTTATGGAGCTAGGGCAGCAAGATTTTCAGAGAGTTGTGTGTGTATGTAGTGTGGTTTTTTAATTATTATTTTTTTTCGGTTTGTTTGACTGTTTTTAACCCCATTCCTATTAGGAGTCTATGGCAGGGTGTTGAACTGAATCCTTACCCTGTTTTGTCTTGAAATACAAGTCCATTGATTCCCATACACACTGGAGGAGCAATTCACAATGACATCTTTTCCTAAGCACAGACAAAAGAAGCAAAATATTGTTAGGGGTGACATTGACCAGCGGAATTTTTCCTTTAATTCAAGAGGACTGTACACTGGCAAAGGATAAAAATACCTTCTAGAATGTTAAAATACATTTTCCTAAAGTATGGTTTTAATTAGAAAAGCTGAACTGTCACACATGGTATGAAAAGGGAATGTTAACCAACTCCCAGGTTTATAGAGCGGGTAAAATAAACTGAGAATTCTATTCACATTTTAATACCTCTGCTCTTCATGCAACCCACTGATCATTCTTCAAATAAAAATATAATTGAAAAGGAGACTTTTTTTTTTTTCTATTTTCATACTGTTGATAGAATAAAAGCCATAGAATTTTTAAGACACCCTATACTCAGACCCTACAGGCTTTTTCATGGTGAACTCTCCCATCAGTATGGAAATGCAAACTTGAAATTCATTTTGTTTCCACAATGGGAAAAAGTCAGTCTGGTGGTATTGAGGCTTTATGAAGTATGCAGAAATTTACTAGCTGAAAGCAAAACTGGAGTGATATTACATATGTTCCAAGGATAAAACATCCCCTCGGAAATGAGCAATTCTACCCTTTGAAAATCCAAGAAAGGGCAGAAGGTATACTATGGAAATCTAACATTGTAGTGAAAATGGAGAAAATGCTAGTGCCATCTATTGGCATGAAATTATAAAGGTGAAAAACAAGCTGGGCTCATCTGCGTATATCCAAACAAGGTTAGAGAGGGCTGTTTGTTTTAATCACGTCAAGTTAAGATATTTGTAAATATGCAGTTTTATGTTTAGTCTTTTTAATGATGTTGTATTTTGGGTAAATATGTTGACTTTAAAATTAATCACTGTTGTAATCAAGCGGCAGTGAAAGATGGGGATTTGAATGTAATGGGAATTAAGAGTCATTGCTGAGTGGATAAATGCTGGCATACTGTCTAATGCTCTTAAGCAGGTTTGCAATGTCATTGCAGACTATATTCAGGGTAGTCAGCAAGTTTAAATTTCCCATAAAAGAATTGAGGGATCTTTAGTTCCTGGAGGTTCCCTGGCTTCCCTGCTCATCTGCAATTGGAAAATACCTTCACGCCTGTGTCTGGACTGAAGAAGAGAAGAGGGATTTCCATTTGCAGAGAGGCAGTAGGAGGCAAACAGCCAAAACGAACATCTGACATTGAAATTCAAAGCGAGCATGAATATCAGTCTTTAATATCAAGGAGTCTAGACTAGTGTCAAACAATCCCCCAGAGGGACAAATTCAAGTTTTAAAATTCAAATGAATCTTTTTCCCTACTTTCCCTCTTGGCTAACAGGGCCAATCAGAGAGCTCCAGGCTTTTAGGTCTTCATTTGGCAACACAGGGCCAGGGATGCTTTTTCCACAAGTGGACGGATTGGTCCTGTGCACCTCCAGTGAGAAGAAGACAGGGGACAGAGAGACATTCCTTCAAGGTTAGAAATATGAAACTGATCTCTAGGCTACATATATCCAACTTAATAATTTTTTTAAGCCTTTTGTTTTTGTTTTGTTTTGTTTTGTTTTGTTTTTCTATGCTAGGTGCAAAGTTTTCTGTCCTTGTTAACTTGCACACACCTTTGCTTTTCCCAGTGGATGTTCAGAGCTACTTGTTGTACCTTTAACATCATATAAAGCTGATCTGAGTCATCCGGCAAGAATGCTGTAGAAATGAAAACCTCCAGGTCAAAAAGTCTTTCTAAAAGACTTCTTCTGCACTGTTCATCCTTACAGAGGGTGATCAGGAAATATCTTGACTTTCTACTTGCTAAGGCAAAAAGCTCCCAAATCACTCACTCTGAGATGGACTTTCCAGACTTTCCATTCATTCAGATGTCCCAGATGCTCAAAGGTTTGTTATCTCTGTTATACTAGGCCTTTTGCTTCATTCGAGACATGATCCTTACAGCACTTTCACCATCCCAAAGTATAGGATTGAGGCAGACCAGCTTGTGACCCTTTGAAAAAATTCTTCTAAAAATCACTCTTCAAGGTTTCACAGACTGGCATTCCAAGAGAAAAAAATCACAGGACATATGCTTTTGTCCTGAACATTGCTGAAACTTTGGACAACAGCCAATACCAAGGGGAAAGTTTAGTTCTGAGTGATTGCAAGCTGAGAAGGATGTTGTACACCAGTGATGTATCATGCAAATACACCCTGAAACTTCTGGAAAACACCTCTCACTTTTCTAGACTGTAAACTGTATTTCCTGACATAGCAAAAATTGCTCATTATCATGATATGTAATTCTCTGGGTGCTGCTGTGTTGATTATTATCACCAAGGCTTTAATGCAAAAAAAAGAACTCTGCTGTGTGATGTGAGAACACACAAGTACGTTTAAAAACACAGAAGTAGTATGCTCAGGGTCACAGGAAATTAATGCCAAACAAAGATGACTTCTGTCCCCCACACCGTGGTCAAAAACATCAATTAGTCTCAGTTCTTGCCATAATATATATATATATATATATATATAATAATTAAAAAAAAAAAAAAGTCTTAATGTGAAGATAGCTATTTTTCTTCTTGCTGTTACATCAGACATAGTTTCCTATATCATCATAACTCCGGTGCCTTCTGGTTTGGTTGGCAGAGGTCTCATACACCTCTGGGTTCTAGATGAGCTCTCTGTCAAGATGAGCTCTATGTCCAAAAACATAGATGCAAAAGTAATACTAAATATTGAGCTATGAGATGTGTCCTCCTCCTTTCCTTCCTTTACCATTCCTGACCAAGTTTTCCCTTTCACTGTCAAAGTCCTAAGGCTTCTGGGAGTGCTTGAGAGACTCTATTCTTACACATGAAAACAAAATCTTGCAGTCAAGAAACAAAATATGTAGGAAATTTCTTCCCTATGAAGAAAGCCCTTACAAAGGGGCAGAGGAGTTCAGCTGTTCTCCAGGAAGTGGTATGTGATGTTGGACCAGTATAACAGTGTTGGAGAGACTTGGAGCATATTTAGTGCAAAGACAAAAACACAACCTTGCTATCAAACGTTCATGCCTGCAACAACTGACTAGGTGTGACAGGAAAATGTTAGGGACCAACCTATGTCAGCTCTTTATCTGTATGGAAGAAAATGCCCTCCTGACTCCAGTGCAGGTGACTTGTTTTCTACACTTCTCTCTGAATCATGGAAGTGTTAAAAGTCACAAAACTTTTTTCACTCTCTCTCTTTTTTTTTTTTTCCTTCTACACTAGTAAAACACCAAACACCAATTCTTAGAAATAAATTCTACCAATTCCACAGATTTTTATTTTTTTATAAAATAAGTGAATATTTGCCAAGACAGAAAATGAAAGAGAGAGAGGAATAAAAGAAAAAAGAAAAAAAAAAAAAAAAGAAAGAAAAAAAAAAAAAAAAAGAGGAAAAAAAGAAAGAAAGAAAGAAAAAAAAAAAAAGCCTGAGGGAAAAACCTAGCAAGAAAGATCACAAGTTAGTTCAATATTGACTTGATTTTAAAACTGCTAGGTGGAAGGCAGTAAAAGTTCCTTGTCAGAACATTGCAAAGGGGGAATCGGGAATTCCTGGTTCCATGAAACTCATATTAATAGCCTGATCTTGAAGCTAATTGTTTTGAACAAGTTTGAGCTCCCTGTCCAGAAATGGCTCTAACAACCACTTGCTTCATAGGTGTGGTGTATGGGTTTGCACAGTGCTGTACTAGAGGGCCTGATGGAAGGAAAGAGATTTATATCCTCCAAAATGCCTTGACATTTCCACATTGTTTATGCACATTCTTTTAGGTGTTTCAGTACATGCTTAAAGAAAAACCTTAAAATTAATCCCATGAGGATAAAAAGGACCGCAACTCAGTGTTCTATGCTTCACCATGCACTGATCCCTGCAAATCCATTGAAAGTATTGCCACATCCCCAGTCAACAGAAGAGCAGAGATGAGGATCCAAACACCAACCACATGCACACATGAACTCACTCCATCTTTTGTCTTCTGAAAGCCAATATTCTGCATCTAGCCAAAAAGGGCTAGAGGTTTTCCCCTCTCAGAGGTATTCTTGTCATATCAATCCTCTTAATCTTCTAATTTGCTTTAGAATAAATGATGGTGTAGATCACAATCCAGAGGTGCAAATAAATAGCCTTACAAACGATGGATGTACAACATAAAGTAGTGTATGAGTAATTGCCTGAGTGGCAAATGTAAGTCAGAGTCAATGAGGAAAATAAAATGTATCAGCCAAAAGAAACCCTGGCCAAACAGAGAATAATTTTAAAAATAAATCAGGTGCAAAATGTAGAGTGCAAAGCCTCCTCCTTCATGAGAAACACCAGCCAACACAATTCATCTTTAAATTTTCTATACAAGTAAAAATATATATATATATAACAGAGACCTTCTCTCAGGACCATCTTCCCATCTACCCAGCCCTTAAGGTCCTGAGACCATCATGTGCAATACCTTGTTCCTTTCCATGACTGGGCTTCTGAAAGTCTAGATGAAGAATTAGCACCATTTCTCTGTACCAAGGACATGGCTTGTATGGGTGCGAGTAACCAAAGCCCAGAGATCAGAGGTAGATCAGGCTGTTCTTGGGCTGAGGAGAGGAGAAAGACAATGTCAGGGACTGAAAGGAAATAATACATCTTTGAATATTGCTTGTAAGACAGCCCTCATACATTGTGTGTGCTGAAAGAGATGGGAAAGAGAAAAAATTATCACTGTTGCCATGGATCTGGACCAAGACATGGCCATCACCCCACAAAGCATACTCTGTGAATAACAACTTTCTCCCCTGGAAGATGAAGAGTGTAAAGGGAGAACTACATAGGTGATGGAGCTGTCCCTTGAACTGGGGAAAAGTACTTTGAGCCTGGCTAAAAATGTGTGGTTTTAGGGGTCTCTGCCTGTTTACTAATCATGGCAGCTACTCACTGAGATTGTGCATGAGTAGAGTTTGTAGTCCCTTTTCTGCACCTGTTCCCCCAGAGCAGATAACATATCTAGAGTGGTCAGAAAGCAGGCAGAAAATGTTTAGATAAAGAATGGAAAATGTCATTGGGAAGAAAAAAAAAAATCTGTGACATATGCAGATGAGTCTTTTTGCCTTTAGCCCAACTCCAGGTCACTTAGTCCTGAGGCTGAAGAACTACCACTGCTGGGTCTCAGTTCTTTCTCACCTCTGCTGCTTAATGTCTTGGTCCCTCATGCTCTCCGCCTCAGTCCGTGCTCCATCTCTTTCTCATCTACATATGCACACCCCTCTGTACCTCTTGTCTCCATGCCTGGTGAGCACCTAGACAGGAATTATTTCTGAAGGCAGCTGGGATGCAGATTGTCTGTGTTTACACACTGATGCCTAAACGACTTTTTGAAATTTGTGGACATGAATTTTCTAACTCATTTCCCATGGGAAAATATTTACATATTGTTGAATGGGCCGAGCTTGCTGTTATCATGTTTCCACCGTGATTTACAAAACATCACAGGAAATAAAATAATAATAATAGTAATAACAAACCCCAACGTTTGCCTGAATTGGAGCCTGGGAGATAAGCTGTGGAAGCCTGGGGCACTGACATCAGAGTACAGTATGAGAACATGTGTGTGGCATTCACGTCCTACTCAGAGGGACTAGCCTGCTGCCTGCTCCATCTCAGCTTGTGGTAATTTATTCATGCACCCTTGGAAAACAAGATTAATCCTCCTAATAGTTTGAGAATATCCAGTTTTAAACAAGGCAGCTGATAACTCTCCGAGGAAAAGAGGTTACTGGTAAATAACAGTCCTTAATTTATGGATGAGGGAAAGATTTATAATGCATTTCTCAGTACAGAGGTGGAGGTGGGAGAGAAGAAGGGAGGATGACCTTTGTGCTATCTTCCCAGCACCATAAAATTTCATATCCTCACAGCACCATAATGGCCTGAACATCATCTTATTTTTCTGTCCTCTTTTTCACCCCGGTTTCTGTCAAAAGTTAGAAGTTGGAGTGATGACACCAAAGGGGGGAAAAGTATTACAAACATAGCACATTCAGTGACTCTGTCTGCTGTTCTCAACAAGATCTCATAGATGGAAACGTTTGTCCTGTGTTGCACCAAATGGTGAAAGTGGTCGCATTTTTACAAAGTACTGTGAAATTCTGGAACTGCAAGATGTTGCTATATCCATTATATGGATATTATATATATATATATATATATATATATATATATATATATATATATATATAAATTATTATAATATGCAAGATGTTAGTATATCCTTTGTTAACCAACAGGATATTTTTGGCGCCAGTCATTTAGTAATACTGTGGAATCTGAGTGATCTGGAGACTTTGAGGCCATCGCACTATTCAGAGGAGGGAAGTCTGTGTTACAGCACTGGAGTATTTGTTGCAGCTATACTGCAATACAACACTTCCAATTCTTGCAGTTTGTTTGCCTTTTCTGCTCCATGCAAAGTGCTTATTTTGGCATAACCTAAAATAAAGTAAAACAAAACAAAAACAAAGAACAAACAAATAAAAACAGAAGCACTGAACACAATGTTTTGAAAAAGCAGGTTAATAATCTACAAAGTCATTCAAACTATTCATTTTCCAAAAATTGGGGTCCTGCTTGAGCAGGTCACATCTACAGATGAATCATAAATTGCAGAGATTTTCCCGTATGTCAGAGCATAAATTACTGTCAAACAGGAGTGAGCCTCCTGCCTCATCCAGCTGATGTGCTGCTGTGGATATTAAATATGAGATGGGGTACCGTCGTCAGATGTTAGTTTATGGGATAGTTGTGCTGTGATTGGCCTGGATTAGCCCCTGTGTCTTGTAGGTTTTTTGTTTGTTTGTTTGTTTTGTTGTTGTTGTTGTCATAGACAGGTCTCGAACTTGCTCGTCACTTATAGTGGATGGGATTTTGATCCCCCAGCCTCTATCTATGGGTTCAGGGAAATGACAGGCTTGGGAAGCAAGGTGGAGTGCAGATGGAGGCACAGAAGTTGCTGACTACCTGAGCTTTCTCCATGTCTGTCATTACCAATTACACAGATATAGAAACTCACTCCTAATATAAGAAATTAGCCACCTATAATTGCTTACACACTACTATTTTCACCCCTCAGTCTATTTTCACAATTGCTAAAGGTGCATGGTAGCCCTTGGGGACTCATCCTGCCATACCCAGCACAGCAGCCCGAAGGAAGCTGGGTTCCCTATTTAGCTGTTCCTTGAGGCTCTATGTAGAAGGGATGCCACCTCTCGCACAAGGGCTGGGGGATGGGAAAGAAGAGATCTCCCTGATAGAGTCCCTCTCCAGCTTTATTTTAGGCCAGTTTTATGGGTTAGGTTAGGTGGCAAAACTGCAACACCTTGCAAATTGCAGCCTCGTTAACCTTGTTCCACATGTTCCACATAATATTTTCCAGCTTGGGCTCTAGCTTCTCATCAGTGTAACACAGAATCATAGAATCACTCAGGTTGGAACAGGCCTACAAGATCATCTGGTCCAACCATCCCGCTACCGCTAATGTCACCCACTAAACCATGTCCTCAAGCACCATGTCCAACCTTTCCTTGAACACCCCCAGGGATGATGTCTACCATGATTCTTGATACCTTTTCTGCAAACATCACATCCAGCTCTCTGGCTTCCAGCATCTACTATTACATGAGATTTCTCCTCTTCAGGTACAGGTCTCAACATTTGCTTTTGTTGAATTGCACCATGTTCCTGTCAGCACATTTCTCCAGCCTGCCATACCGAGATTATTTAATTTCCATAATGATTAAAATTTATCATTACTGAAGAGTCACTGCAAAACATATGAATTGCTTAACATGCATTAAAGCTCTCTTTTAAGTACAGGAAGGTGTCTTAAATGGATGTCTAACATTTTACTGTTATTATACAAGATACATGAACATGAAGGCAGGTATCATCTGTCTTTAGGACTTAATTTGAACAATTAATTTAAGAAGTCTTTAAACATTTGGTCTCCAGAAGTAAAAAGTATTCTTGCCTGCAAAAATAGTAATAAGGATAGCTAATTCCTTGCTAGGTAAGTCTAGGGCTAACTTTGAGACTCAACATCACACAGGCTATGTACATTTGGAAACCCTGTGACATAATAGGAATGTATCTACAGAGTGAAGAAGTTCATTCAGATATTCACACTACTTCAGTAGTTCATTGTTCACACTACTTGAATTTTGGAAGACTTACCTTCAGACGAGGTTGAGTCCCACAGATTTCATGCCCACTAGTGGCTGGAGAAAAACTGATGTAATCCTAAAACGCATCTTTCAGTTTAGTTTCGTCTGTAAGGAACTGAGCTTGTGAATTGCAGCTGCAATTGCTCTATGATGTAAACCGAAGTGGAGTCTGTGAGGACAACAGGGAGAATCACTTTTTGAAAGAATTCTCTTAAACCAACCTGAAACATTAATATAAATGTAACCACGCAAGCTCACAGAGAGACTTTCTCCTTACTCCTCTCCTCTATTTCATCAGCTCAGCTTTAATTCCTTCCTTTCTCTCTAAGCAGAAATACATACCAAGGCCAAACATATCTATTCACTTTAGGCATGCACATACTAAGGTAGTGTTGAAAAGTAGTTTGTCTGCATCACTGGCTAGAATTCAGTTATACTTCTGATGGCTTAACTTCAGGTAGGCCTTAGGCTGAATTCTCCCAGGGTGACTAAATGACTTCTTAGTTCACATAGGAAATCTATGGCATTATTTGTGATTGAACACTGTGGTCCAGCCTACTTTATTAAAATGTAACTATTGTTCTGACATAGTATTATAGATCAATTCTCAGGTTTCCAACCAAATTACTTTATCTTACTGGGGAAAAAAAAAATAGTGCTGTATTAAGCTTGTTTACCTACGAACAAGAATCAAACAAAGAGATAAATATATTAAACCACTAATTTACATACACTGATCCACACAAACCCAAGCATTAAGTTGCATTCAGTCTGGAAATGCACAAATTCTCTCCTTTAAGTTTGGAGAGAGTCAGATTGGGGCTCCCCTGTGTGGCTATCGAGCAGCATGGGAGAAAACACCTTCCACCTCTCCTGTGAAAGCTTAGGCAGTAACCCTCTGGCCTGGAACATAAGGTTCCCATGGCCTGAATGAGAATAGGCAGAAGAAACCGAGCTCTAACTGATTAATTGAAAACTCAGATAAGAGCAGAAAGACTCTGTCCCCTGATTGGGGCATTCTGCTCAATTCAGCTGAAATGTAAGTAGATGTCTGTTAGTGCCTGGGAATTTTCAGCTCCGTCTGTATACACAGGTTACCGAGTGAGACATATCCCCATCAGCTATCTCATCAGCTTCAGCATTCAATCAATGTGACCATAGGGGTCTCAAATCACTGTGATGAGCCCTCAGGGGTTGTTTGGTGGGATCCTTCTAGCTGCTGATTGAAAGCCACAATTGAGTTCATTACCACCAGGTTCATCCCTTATATTTTCTGTCTGCTGGCTCACATCCCCATGGTCAATTTGTCCCAGAGGGTTATGTATGAATAATGGGACTGTGAAATGTTTGGAGGAGTACTTGATGATATCCAATATCTTCTGCTAGCACTCCTGGGATGCCTGTAGTAGCAAAGAATGGCTTCACTATCTTCACCTAGGTAATCCAAAGCTGACTGATATCTATAGAACAAGGAAGCAAACAAGAAATCAAAAATAATGTTCCTTCTTCTACTGGGTCCCATCATGGTCAAATGGGAAGAGCAGGAGCTATGTGAACCACCATAGTTCCTAAAGGGGTATGAAAAATAAATAGATAAATGGATAAATAAAATTGCCCTTCTTTTCACAGTTATGCAGGCACAGTTACTTAAAAGGCAACATCCAAGTCTCTCACATGGAAAAGTCGTTGAAGGAACCCAAGTGCTTCTGGTACATCATGAGCAGAGGTCAGGAGAAGGATCTATCTCCTACATGTCACTGGGTTCAAGAAGAGAAGGGTTATGATTTCAGTTTCCAGCCCAACTCCAAGCTAAATGGAGGACCTGAACCCTGTGCCCCTTCCCCACCATTGAGTTCAGAGGGTGAACCTGTGAGTGCAAGAAGACATGGTGGGTGGAAAGGGAAACCTCCTAAGGCTGTGGTGAAAGCCAATAATTCAAGCCCTGTTTTTTTTTTCACAGTGTTTCTGAGAGGCTGAGAAATTTGATTCAAGTGGATGGTGAATTCTCTTTAAAATCTACGCGTAAGTCATCTTCGGGTTTTAACCTCTTTGAATCATGTATTGACTCTTGGCAGATAGTGTATTTAGTGCTCCATCTTGCTGCTGTATTAGCTTTATTTTAAGTCATAGATGAAAATAAAAAACAAAACAAAATAAAACAAAACAAAACATAACCATGGCAATGTGGCCAATGGACTCTTCTATTTGCATTTTCTGAAGAACAATTTGCACTTCCCTGGGTTTCGTGCACACCATCCAACAATTCCTCACACCTTTGCTTGAAGGATTGAGCTGACATTAAACAGCTGTCTTTGAATGAGATGCTTTTTGGCACCCTGAGGAAAACGGATTTCAGACGTTCCCCCTCTCCTGCTCCTACTTGCATTAAATACATGAAACATCAGCAGAAGAGAACAAGTATCTCCAGTGTAAGTCAGGAAGTAGTGACAGAATATCAATATAGCATTAACTAACATGGGGAAGTAGGAGCAACATCAAGTAGCACAGCTTTGAGAAACCTTCCTTCCAAGGTCCTGCTAAAGCTTTCATGCAGTTTCCAAGCAAAGTTTTAGGTCAGAAAAGACAAGGTATGAAACTTTTTTTTTTTTTTGAATTGATTTCAATTTTTGCACTGAAAAAAAAGAAAGTGTTTAAAAAGTTAAAGTGTTAAGCACTTAAAGAATTAAATAAATGAATTTAGGGGTATGATTCTTCTTACCCTGAAGCAGATGCCTACATTTGGGTTGGCAAGAAGAAGCACAGTTAGCTGTATCTCCTTTATCCATACTGGGAAACGGATCAGCTGGCTCAGATGAAAACACCTGTGTTGTATACACCTGAAATTAAGTTTCTACATGGGAAAGCTGCCCTATAAGTTGTTAGGACTTAGATTATTTGGGACAGCATTTGCACAAGGGAGTATGTGAACATTAAAGGAGGAGGCAGAATGAGGATGTAGGGGGGCTTCCAAGACACACAACATATCCAAACTTAGGGTAGAGTGGAGAATACACTCAGTGGCTCTCCTCAAGATAAATGTTGGGGAGGTGGAGTCTGAATTAGTTTAAGATGCACTAAGTCTGGGCTTGCACCAGCTACTATGCCTGAATTATACAGATTCATGCACCCCAACAAGTGCAAGCAGAATTATCAACATGAAAGAATAGCCTTTGGAAACTCTACATATTTGAGGCCTTAAAAAAGCTGGGGACCTATCTCATATATCATATTCAGCATGTGGTATTGGAGACACTAACAGAGAGATCAAAAGAAGAAACAATATATCCCATTCTTTATTTAGCTGTGCTCAAAGAATTATGAATTAAGCTAAATCCCCAGATTTGGGGCTTGCCTCCTTTTTATTCAGAAAGAATGCTTAAATATTTGAATATTTCCCATTGAAGGCAATGAGATGCAGGCACCCACACAAAGATAAAAATAAGCTTAAATGAATATATGACACTTTGCACCTCTCTAGAGGAAATAAGCAGGGCAGTCATCATTCCTGCTAACAAATGCAACCATGCATCTTGCATGAGCTGAAAGTTCCAACTCTATTTTTCCAACTTTTTAAGCTATCGAAGAACAGTCTAAATAGGCCATAATAAAAGTTTCAGCTGGGGAAGACTGAAGTCAGTTTCAGCTGATGAAAATGGTCCTGTTTGCCTTTTCCATGAAAGACCAACATGGGAAAACAATCCTGCCTGCAGGCTGATACCCTGCACCTTGCTCCAGGGTCCAGAAAGTGAATAGAAGTTCAAAGCCCTCTCTGGATTTAAAGCTTTATCTGGGAGGGACTACACTGAGATCTTTTGCTTTCTGAAGCTGACATGGTTCTATTACCCTGAGTTATAACTGAACCCAACAACAAACTGAGCCACGGGAAGGCCATTTCTCCACCAGCAGTTCTTTGAAGCCATGTAGAAAGAGGTGTTTTTTTTTGTTTTCTTTGAGGAGAATGAGCCCATAGTGAGCAATATGGAGAAAAGATAACTAGTTCTCACAAAAATCATTCATTTTTAGAATATTCATGCTCAAAAAATAATTAATTTCAGTAGAGGAATGTCTCCAAAACTGGACTTAATACCCGTTTCAAATTTAATGACCACACCACAGCCAGGTTTCCTGGTTCAGGTATGACAGGTATTAGACAGAATTTATAATCTGTTCAAAAAACGTATTTTTTTAAAATGACATTCCTGAAGGACTTGAGGGGAAAAATTGGAGGCAAAGTACATACAGAAATGTGAACATTTACTGACATACTATATATCTGATACATACTAGTCCATGAAATGTAGCTTATGTTTTTCTTGTAGTGACTATTTTTTTGCATTCTCTAAATATATATATATATATACAGATATATAATTTGTTTATGCAGATCTTACATAATTGTACAAGAACTGCTGTCCTGTATCAGCACAACAGATCCCCTAATCCAAAGAAAGTGGTGAGGATAAGGACATCCTAGGTGCCTTCCCATGACAGGAGAAAATGTGTGTCCAGAAGAGCGAATGGATGTTGTACACCAGCCTTCTATGACACACTGTAACTGGTATGAATAAGGTTTGCTGTTGATTTCTCATGAGTGGGTATCTATGGACTTCTTATCCCCATTTCCATGAAAAAAAAAAAAAAAAAAAAAAAAAAAGACTGAACTCCTGCAGTTTGTCCTTATCTGCTTTTTTTCTTCTTCCTTTTTATCCTCTTGCTGTCCTATTGCTGACCCAATGGACTGCCAGATGGACTTTTTCACAGACAGCTAACCAAAAGACCACACTGTGCTCAGCAAATAACCCAAGATGAAGCCATCAACCCCATGCTTTTTAATAATATGCCAATTCTAAAATTACTTCATGGGGGGAAAAAATCATCTTACAGTTATTTTGTTGATATCATTTGACTTTTCTGAGAATGTTGCTTTTCACAGTGATGGTAAATCTCTGAGATGTTCACCTCTCTGTAATAGGAATCTCTTTGCTTTCTGGACTTTGCATTTCAGGCCTTTTGGAGCTCAAGAAGGAGCTACCTACGGGTTATACCAACTCCATGAGCTAATGAAGGCAACAGTGCTGATGGAGCTTCCCGTGACAGCTTATGTGGTGTATTTCTGCTGATGGTTGGCCGTGAGAAAATCTGCTTTGCACTTAAATTTTTCTCTCTTTTAAAGAGAGCAACTCAGTCCAATTGATCAAAGACTGAAAAAAAAAAAAAAAAAAAAATTCAAGGGGCCAGCCCAAGATTGCTGTATAATTACTGTAAGGGAGTTAAGTATTCCCTGCCACTCATTCCAGTGCCAGTTTCCTTCCTGCTGTATGTTGCTGGAAAGACAAATTGATTTAAGCTCTTCTGCTCAAGACTCAGATGGAGCCAGTAGTTGACAAGCAGCTAATTAGCCTTTCCAAGGTGAACACAACAAAGTCAGTGGAGTAGAAGAGAGATGATGGGCTATTCTGAATGACAGCTTGAAGTGACAACAGAATAAGGAAGACTGCAGCACTTTCTTATTGTCCACAGATTGCTCTCCCATCTCATTCCAGTGCCAAGTTCAGAAAGTTACCGTCAATTAAACAACACCTTTGCAATGTGTTAACTTGCAAATACTGCTGATGGCAGCTCAAATCCAACTTTATTGCAGATAGAAACAGCTATCTGGGATCAGCAATCATTAAGTATCTCAGGAAACAAAACATGCCCTCTCAAGGCTGAATTTTGAGGAAGGCAGCATCAGAGTAGAAGTCACAAGGGATTGTAGGATCTTGACTTGAAGGACAGCAATATATGTTTTCAGTCCTTGCAGTAATTTTAACATAATGTATTGAAATTCTGGAGAGATGCATTTGTTTACCAGTACTTTTCCTCATCTCTTAACATTAGGATAACTAGGGAAACTGGGGAAACTCAGGAAAAACTGGAAAGGTAAATATCAACTTTTTCCCAAGATGAGTCTAAGAGAAACATAAAAATGATTCCATGGATACTGTCAGAATGAAAATTGATTAATGTTTGAAGAATTATCACCAGATCTATCACCAAACACTTTTTCCAGTACTGCAAAGAAGTCTGGAGCTGTGACCAGTGCACATGGCACGGAGTGAGGGGACCTGGGGTCATTTCCCAATTAAGACCATTGCCTCTCTGTGGATGAATGTCTTCTTTTCATCCTTTTCCTCTTTCAGATGGAGAAAACAGTTCTAATGAGAAAATACTCAAGCAGCACAGACACAAGTACTAGGAAGACTTGTACTGAAACCAACCAAATAAATTAATAAATAGATGAATGTATGATTAAAAGTTGGTTATCTGTATTCTAACTTTTGATTTCTTTAAGCAAATTACAAGCGAATGATAGGAACTGTAGGCATACAGATCTTTGTGATTGTATTGTCTTCTAAGACCTTTTTTCTTGGAAAGTATTTTTTGGATCTTTAAAGAAATTCTGTGACTAGTACTAAGCCAGACAAGGTTCTGCAGAAAGGGAACTTGTGAACAATGGGAAAGGTTTCTATGTACTTAGAAATTTAATTTCATAAAGCAGAATCATTCTTTGGAAAGACATTATTAAAATTGGATTACAGTCCTTGAATGAGAGGAATATCTGTATCTCTGTTCCAGGCCTGTACACTCATTTACAAACAACCAATTGCAATTAAAAATACACTCAGGCTCATGGTATCAGCTTGTCTTCCACCAAGAACTGAGCTCTAAGGCACTAAAATAAAGTTTTACTAGTGGGTTATGCAGGAAAAGACACAAAAATTAAATCTGCCTTCCACAAATTGATTCTGCACATTTATTTCATTTAGTTTTAGAAGGAGATAATGAAGAGGCACAAGTATTTAATTTTCCTGAGAACGTGGGCTTGCAAACATATGACTCTTAGCCAGGTTCTTGTATCCTGTTAGAAAGCAGATCCAAATTTTTGATTTGGCCCAGTGGAGGAAGAATGAAACTCAATTTTGATCCCTAAAAACATAGATGTTTATTCCTGGGAAATCTGTGCTGTGTTCATTTCAATTCTTCATTTTACTGTGACTTTTATACTAGGTAAACTAAGTCTGATATGTATAAAAACAGTCATCAAATTTTGCTTTAGGTCAAAGAAATTCAGTCTGTGACTCAGGTTACATTTAATACTATCCCTCCTTGTCTAAAGTTCTTCTTGAACTTCAGAATATGCAGACAGGATGTCTTTGAGATACTTTCACACCTCCCTTTGCCTCCAGAATCAATTTTCAGCCTTGGAAATGTCTCTGGGATACTAAGACAAATGAGGATTTGAAGTTATGTTAGTCTTGTTCATATCAGGTTTAAGATGATGGTAGGAGGAAACAATTCTGCATCAGCTTAAAGGGCATTTTGCTGGGGGAAGACATCCACCGAGGAGCCCCTGAAATAGTCAGGATCCATAACACATATACCCAGATGTGGGTTAGCCCTTTCAAATACTCCTTCCCTGCACCCTTTCTTCATTTCATGCTCCATTCTGGTTCTGATATCCCCCAAACCCCTTTACAAATAACTGCAGCAAAACCTGGGGAATTTTCTCAAAACCAGTGTGTTTCCCTGGGGAATGCATTAACTTTGTGAGGATCTTTTACTACTGCTGTTTCATTCTTTTGCCCTGTCAGAAAGCATGCGTGAGGATTTCACTCTTCAAAAATAGACCTGAATCTACCTTCTAAATTTACCCCTTCTCTGTGTTAATTGCCTGACTCAGCAACTGAGGGCCAGTTTTGCAAATTATCCTGTTTTGATTCCCTTTCCCTGCCTTTTGGTTGACTTGACTTTATCCACCTGAAGGCTATACAGCTTCACACCTCACTGTGTACCAGGCACAAAATAAGGCAACCATCATACAGTCCTGTCATTCCTCCCATGCCTTCCCAATTTAAGGCTCCCATTTCATTCACATTTCCTCTTAAACCAGACAGCCAGCACCCAATGTCCTTTGCTAGCTGAAATATCCCCAGGTCTTCTTCCTTTCAACATCACTGTTGTTTTTATGTCCTCTCATTTTCTCATTTGTTTCAGTTCTCAGTAGTCTCCCACCTAAGCTGTATCATTTTACAAGTCCTCACCTCGTTATGTCTGTTTTGGTACCTTGTTCACATAACAGTGTTTTACATGTATGATTAGGTATTTCCATACAACACAACTGTTTACAAACTGGACTTTTGGACTTTTTATTTATTTATTTTCAAAAATAGATAGATAGATAGACAGACAGATAGATAAACTGACAGCTTCTGGGACAGAAAGGAAGCATTAATAGTATATCGGGGGAAGAAAAAAAAAATACTTTGCTGTACAAGTGGCTTAGAAAAATATCTCCTTGGAACAGATTTTTAGCAGGGGTAAATTGACATGACAGCACCAGCCAGCCACAGTGATGGTCAGGGACTTTCCCCCACCAGGACTTCATTTTGAGCTCTTACCTCTGAAGAATATGTCCCAGCACAGATAGTCTGGTCTAACCATGGTACATCACAAATCCTAGGCAGTTCCATCCTGGGCTGAGGTGGCTACCAGCCAGCTCCCTTACCTTCCTAGGATGATATGAGATCTGAGAGTCTTGGTGGCATTTGCTGTTAAATAATTCACTAGGATTTGCTCTGGGGATCGCGACAGCCTCCTTTCCCTTTCACCCATGAGGTCTTATTTTTGATTTAGTTACTGCCATGAAAGGTCCAGGTGATCTACCTATCACTGTGCCTCCAAGATCTTCCAGAGACAAAGGATGCTTTTATTCATCTGAGGTGCTAACTAAAAGGTCAAACCTGGCTAATATTTCCTTGTAATGAAGTCATCCTGCTTGTGCTTACACCTCTGCTTGAGCACTCACTGGTGTCCTACTATTCACAATGGAAACCTTCACTTGTAAGCACAGAAACACTTTGGCTCCTCAAGTAATGCCTCCTCACTCCCAAAACTCAAAAAAGTTAACAAACCAGCCAGTTTATGGGACAATTTAATGGAAAATCATGCTTTTTCTATTGGTCCTCACAGCAGTCATCCCCGTGGCATTGAAGCATATATTCCAAGTGGTTCTTAAAGTCCTTAAAGTTTGATCCCAAAAATATCATTCTCCCACAGAAAATTCAATTTGTTGTGATTCAATCCCCCCTCAGAAAAGCTTATCCTTTGTCCGCGCTTCTTCTGCTTCAGCTGCCAAATTGGATTTGCATATTTATTTGTAAGTTTCCACCTAATTCTGTGTAATATCTGTAAATGCATGCCTGAACTTTTCTGTCTCCTCTCAGAGAAAGTTAGGAGCGTCCACCAACAAGCACAAGCCCCGTATCCATAGGTTATATCCTCATTCTCGTTCTCATTTCGGATAAATTAAGAGAAGTAGAAAAGATTCTCAATATCCTAGTCTTTTTTTTCACAGCATTACTTCATCGTTACCCTTATATTGGCTGTTTTATGATTTTTGCACTGCACTGTCATTCCTTGAGTATTTCACTAATACAAAGGAGATTGCCTCTCTGCTAGCAAAAAGCTGGGGGACACCATCTTCATCCACACTGCTCCTCACTGCTCGCAGAGCAATAAACACAGTAAATCAAGCCCAGAGCAGATAAACCTTCAGGCTGTCTGGAGCCCAGGAGGAAAGGTCCTCATCTCGTCTGGCAGGTGACCCATCCCTTGGGATCCAGCAGCCCCAGCAGAGAGCAATTTAATCCTATTTCAGCGATGTATGCCAGGGAAACACAAACACAGAGGACGTCTGGCTGGCTGCCAGCCCACTTGTGATGACAAGACACATATGGAACCGAGGGTGACCATACTGATCACTGCAGCATAGCTGCTCTCCCTAATTGTACCATCTGTGCAACTGCCTTGCAAGCCTGAGCGCTCTCGTTGTCTGCTCACTGTGCAGGGTCAGCTCCGGAGCTCTGCTTGGACAGTTTGAGGAGCTGTTCTGGTCCAGGCATGCCTACAGGAATGACAAAGCTGGAAGCACATGACTCAGATGGGTGCATAGACAGGGTTTAGCGACCAGGACGCAGAGAGCTGTGTAAGTGAATTGGTTGTTTTCTACATTTCCATCCCATATCCATGAAGGATGAGCATGAGGATGTGCTATCAGGCACAGCCCTGCCAATCCAGAGTGTAGACAGATGAGCAAAGAGGCCAAGGGATCTTGCTCCATTCATTGTAACTTGAAGCTCTCCACAGCATTAGTAGAGCCTACATGCAGTTGTTTGAATCAGTTTTCATTTTCCCCTCAGCCTTGGTAATTTCATAGAGAACAACAAGAAGATGTTGTCTAACCAGAGGCCTTTCAAAGGGTGAGGGAGCTGGTTTGCTGAATTCCTGCATCTACATCTTTCCTCTTTCCCCTGAGAAAATGCTCAGGGGAAGGGCAATAGCCCCGTGGCTTGTATGGCCCTGGAGATTCAGAGAGCTTCTGAGAGCCTATCCTAACCTCAGCGGCCTTGAGGTCCTGGAAAGCTGATATCCTCTGTGAAAGGCTCTCTTGCCCTTAGTCCATTCAGTATTTAAACCACTGTGTTAAACAAGACAGCAGTACTATATCCAGATGTACATAAATCAAGCCTTGTCTTTCCTCACTTACATTGGATAACATCAAGCCAATTAGCATCCTTGGATTTACATTCAGACTACTATGCCTGCCCCTCCAGAATTCGTTCCCCAGTTCCCTACTGCTTCTTATCATTTTCTGAGAGTATTGAAACTCCTTATTTTAATGGATAAAAGTGGTTGGAGAGGAGAAGCATCTTCACCATACTGCAATTCCGTAGTCTGGAGCCACACAATATTTCTCCCTAGACCTCGGGATATCTGGGATCTACAGTCACTGACAAACATTTAAAATAAATAACAACAACAACAAAATAAAATAAAAAAATAATAATAAAAAATAAAAATAAAAATAAAAATAAAAATAAAAATAAAAATAAAAATAAAAATAATAAAAATAAAAATAAAAAGGAAATATCACTCCTGAGATGTTCCCATACTTGCTGTATGCCCGATTCCACCACTTCAGGTCTGAGGCACACCTGGACTTTCCCCACATTTCAGATGTGGTTATTCCCCAGTCCTACACAGCTCACAGCTTGCTTTCTCCTTAAGTGCAGCACTCCACTAGGTGGAAGTTTGCTCTTTCATTTCTAACTGTGTTCACCAGCTTTAAATGCACGACATTCATCTGCTGCAAAAATGTTTTTGTGATCCTTCTGTCCCACTTGGATATCTACATTTTTTCTTCCCTTCACTACCAGGAAGGAATTTCCCTCTCTTGTTGTCATCCACTGATTGAAAACTTTCACCAGTTTCTTATTCTGAATCCATATTCCTACTGACAAATGTATTTTCCATGGTTGTTTGTGCAGTAACAGCCTTGTACAAATCTCCACAGGCACCTGTAACTGCTTTGGTTATACCCTCTGTTAAACAGACCTTTGTTTTCCTTAAAAACCCTGAAGGGGTAAGAGATTTGAAGGTGTACAGTACCTCCCCATCTTTACAATGTAGATCTTGGACAGGATTTCTCCTGGTAATAACCTCTTCTAATCACAGGGATAAACACAGGATTATTGATTGCAAATCATAGCTACAGCACAGAGTGTTGTAATCTGTGTTGAATGCGCACAGAATGAACCAAGAGCCTCTACCAAAAAAAGCTTTCAAACCAAGTCCATGACAGAAAAAAGAAAAAAAAAAATGGCAGATGCTGGTGGACGGCTAGAGAGCACAATAAAAAAGCAAGCATATTGGTGAGCCATGAACCACTCTTCCAAGCACATCAGCTGTTAGCACTGCTGGCAAGCCCCTTCCCCATGGGGAAGAATGAACTCTCCTCTTCCAATTTCACATGCTTGAAAAAACCGAAACACAGGCTGAATTTAGATGTGTAATTCCCCTTCTTCCCAGGTCACTTTTTATTCAAAGTCCCATCAAAGGCAGGTCATTTTGGGGGAAACATATTTTAAAAGGTGTTTTAATATCCTGCACTAGTAGGCTGCCTAAGGCATGCTATGAAGGGAGCAGCTGTATTGTTCATTTTAAGATGTAATCTAGGGAATACTTACTAGCTGTTACAAGTTGTCAATGCCAAGGTGAAAATTGTCTGTTTTGTTCCAATGTGGTACTCCTTGTCTTTTCTAAGTTTCACCTTTATATCACAACAAATCCCTCAGAATGGCTGGTATACTCTTTTGTTGAAGCTGTTAATCCAAATTTGAATGTCTGCGTATGGTTTACCCAGAGTTTTTGTAGGATTTTATTTCAGTAGTGAAAGATTTCTGCTCATAGCAAGTAATAGGTTTCCCTTGGTAAAGGTTTGAATGAATCAGTCTAAGATTTTTAGACATGTAGATGGGAAGGCAGTTCCTAGCCAGCTGGAAGAAATGTCCTGCTAAAAAACAGATTAATAAAAATAAAAAGATCATTAGGTTTGTACCTCATATTCAGTCAGAGCAAGTTTCATCTGTCTGTAGGGTTTCTAGACACCTTCAGTCCTCTTTTTAGACTCTTTCTTCATGTCCTTGAAGGGTAACATCTGCAAAACCACCTAAACTTAACTGGATTTTAGGGGAAGGTTAAAAAGATTTAGAGCACCTCACATCAGTGGGAGCAAGGCAACTAAATGCTGAGAAGGATTTCTGTGGAGAAAAGGAACAGAGTATTTTCAAGTCATGGTACTAGTCCACCTCTTTAGTATGTAGGAGATGAGTAATACCTGGAAAAACGTACTTTTAAAATAAGTTTTGTATTATTTAACCACCCTGTGAAATTCTGTTGGCTAGGGCTACCAAAATAACCCCTGTAGCTGCCTTTAAAATAGTGCTTTTACCTTAGTGATGAACTTGGCCAAAGGAAGCAAAGTCTTCTGCCATTTAAATTGAGATTGTTTGCGCCTCTATATTTGCAGGTGTTGAGGTTAATGAAAGAGGAAAGTGGTCACATATCATTCATTAGAGGTTTGGACATTTCACACACCAGTTTAGGCACTGCCATGAGCAAAGCATCAAAGTCCTCAGCACGCATTGCCTACCCACCAGTGCATGAGGCATTCTCATTTTAAGACAACTGAAGGCAGTTTGAGGAGCTGCCCCTTTCTGTGCCATCTGCCCTAGCAGCCTGTTCAGTCCAGCCTAAACACATATCCTGTTCCTGACACAGCAACCCAAGATGCTTCTCTTATTTCTTCTCTCTCTGGTGCAGAAGATTGCAGCTGTGCAGATGCATTTTTTTACACAAAAGGCTTTGGAGTGAGGTAACCACCAAACCAACACGTTTTTAGCACACCTGCATACGAAATAGCTCCAGCTATTGGAAACTGCAATTATTTAATGAAGCAAGTAGTTTCTATTGATTTTGTGAAATTAGGAGGCCTGCAATAATTAGCCCTAAATTCTTCTATTTGTTATTGAAAACAGCCAGAAGACGTGGTTCTGTGGTTGTCAATCATGGTGCCATAAAACTGGTACAAGCAGAAGAAAACATAGGAAAACCTAGAAAGGGAGTTGCATGGTGGCTCTACCCTGACACTGAATTTCTTAGGATCCACACAGGTGTGCTTAGGACTCCCCATCCCAAAAATATGAGTTGGACAAGATATCTGCAAGTCCTTTATCCAGGTTCCCTTAAAGCAGGAATTGCCAACCCTTGGTCAGGTCAGACACAGCTTTAGATTTAGTCAAATCCTTAAGATTTGCAAGAAATGAGATTTTCCAACCTCTCTGGGTGGTCTGTTACGCTGATGATGCCTTTTGTTATTTTTGTTATCGTTGTTCCAAATATCCTGTCTGGATCTTTCTATTGTATAAATAGAGGCTACTCACACTGTCTGCAGTGGAAGACTTGACTCTTTCAAAACCAGCTTTTGTCCATATATGATTTTCAGAGAAAGAGAACAGTTGCGAAACTATAAGTGCAGTTAATACCTCTCATGATATTAAGGTTAAGTTTTACCAATCTGTTGTCAGAAAGCTGTAACAGTAGAAAACAGCCAAGTGGAGGGAATGTGTAAATTAAATTACGTGTAAGAAATGTTAATTAAATATGGGAAAGGAGCTCATCTTCCATGCCTTAGTACATGATGTCCCTGTGTCCAGAACATAGGAAGAAGGGTCAGGTGAACAGAAGAGTGTGGTGAGAGAGGGTTTTGCCACCTTAACCTAAGAAAATTGAAGTTTGGTGTCAGAACCATCTTTTGTAAGGGGAAGAGGCAGATGCAAATCTAAGAAAAATCCTGGGCAGGTTTATAGGTCATGCAAGCTAATTGGCCAGCCTCAGGAAATAGCTGAGATACTTGAGGCATCGAATAATAACCAAAAAGCAATAGCAATTAACAGAAAGTTGAATTATTGATAAAATACTTTTTTTTTTTTTTTTTTTCTACAGATGCTTTACTGATTTAGCTTTCTCTAAATCATTAATCCAGAATTGTTTCATTGTGTTGTCTGGTGATAGAGCTTACTCTGAGCAACATGACTGCACAAGCCATGATACTCCTTAGTGGTGACAAATCTGTTCTCATGGCTGGACTGACATATTTTTGGAGCATCTAATGGCATTCATGCTCCCATGAATCTGTAATGAATGCCCACTTCAGCAGCCAGAACCTGTTGAAACAAATAGCTACATCTCTTTGGCAAACAACAAGATAATAGCGAGAAATAAGATTTTAATCCTTTCATGTAACTCAAACTCTTATAGCCTGGAGTCACCAAACTCTCCTGCCACCATGACACCTTCAAACAACCTCAGTTTAGGCTCGTGAAGAGCCTTGCACACCTACAGTAAGCTTTTGTTTTCAGGGGACTGAATTTATCCTCAGTTCATCCTATGATGTCCACAGTTTCACAGACACTGTGACAATATCTTGCTGGGCAAGAAAATGGAAAATGGCTTAGCACTCTCCCAGCCCTCAGTGTGTCCCCTGCCAAGAGGCACACTGTCCAGAACCACCTCCTCCTGAAATCTTTGCAGATAAACTGTTTTTATTTCTGTAAACCCTTACATTAGATGGCGTTGTGCTGATAAAATATAATCATAGGATCAAAAAATCATCATTTTGAACATGCCAGTGTGGGAAATATTCCTCTGAGGAAATTCATCCCAAGAGTTTTACTTCCCTGCTATTAGAAAACTTTTCCTAACTCAAATTTTCCATGTTTAGGTCCATGGCTTCTTATGTTATCCTCCATAAATACGTTTCTTTTTTTCTTTTTCCTTATATAACCATGTACAAACTTAAAGTTTCTTCCTTCATTCTGTCAAGTCTGCATTTTAAGCCAAAAGCAAAATTTTGTTCTTGATTTCTTTTTGATAAGAGTGGACATAACACAATTTATGTATGTATTTATTTATTTATTTATTGGAAACTCTGTTCTCTTTTGGTGTTTGCCCATTGAAGTACTGTTCAAAAGATCTTAGAGATGTGACAGATCTGACGTTGAACGATCAGCTCTCAACCAGCAGCATGATTTCTTCAGTGAAGCAAAACGGATCTTAACAGATAACTAGATTAGAGGTTCTAATTGCATATCAGATACTCATGAGTTGAGAAAAAAATAAATAAAGGCATAGAAGATGGAAGTTTAAAACAGTAAAATTAGAACTGAAGTCAAGGTGCCCATCTTTAATCATTAAATCAACCTTCAATCGACCTTCAAAATAGACAACAATAAACATAGTTAATTTGATAAATTCTCCCAACATTTAGAGTCTTTAGGCAGAAAGAAAGAAAGAAAGAAAGAAAGAAAGAAAGAAAGAAAGAAAGAAAGAAAGAAAGAAAGAAAGAAAGAAAAGAAAGAAAAAGAAAATAAAGAAAGCAAGCAGACAAAGTTATCTGTATAGTTTAAACAAAAGTAATTGGGTTAGCCTCCAGACACTGCTGAAGCAAAATATCTTGCTCTGAACTACATAGGTCAGACAGCTTCTCAGTTTTATTTATTTATTTATTTTAAATCTATTTATTTATTTATATAATATTTGAAACTAAATTTATTTTGGTTTACTCTCTGGCCATATGCTTGAAAGGAAGTTCCTATGAGACTGCAATCAGCCTTCAGCAGTAGTCCTTGATTTGCTATGAGCAGAGAAACCTGTTACCTCCATCTCATTTTGAGGACACACACTACAGCACACACTCTGCTTGCAGCCCCCCAAGGCTGAGAGATGCCTGATGTGACATGAAGCCTTTGCCATAGCTTTTTCTGTGTTAGAGATGGTGAGGGTTGAATGAGAACTTTATCTGTGCAGCTGTCCTCTGAACCACTGCCTTTCTTGCATCCTGGTCCCCTGAAGGTCAAAATATATAATCACAGGGAAATTGGGAAAAATGTCTAACCATCTCCAGTTCTCTTCCACTAGCATAATTCAGTGGATAAAGAACCAGGTTAAGGACCTACAGGTGGAGTTTGTCACTGTATCACTGATTTGGGATGTGTGCATAACCAACAAAATTGAAGACTAAAAAAAGAAGTGTCCTGGGACCTGCCAACCACCAAACCCCAGAGCAAAGATGCAGGTGAAGGATGTGCTCCAGTGATGATCTTCACTGGGAGCACAGTTTCACAAGACTCTTCTCAAGCTTTAACTTCCTAGCATTTTTATCATAAGTTTCAGTCCCAAAAGAGATAATTCTGGCTGGTCCTGCACACAACACCATGCAAAATAAACTAGTCAACCTCCAAGAGCCAATGGTGGTGCCACGCCACACAATAAATACACGTACTGATTGTTGTCCTTCAGAGTTTGTTTCATTGATATTAGTGCATGTTATCAAGAAGAGTGCTGGAATTGCCCAGGCTGAAGTTAGAGAAATAAGCATATTCAGTGATTGTCCAGAAAATTAAACCTCATACCTGAAATGGTGAGCAAAGAACAAACTGTGAAAATGAGCTAACAGGAAAAGGAAGCTGTGTTCCTCTGAAGTCTCTGTGCTGAGTTTAGCACTTCGCTTTTTGAAAGAGGCAATAGCTGAGGTGCTAGCAAGATTTTAAGAACAAGGCTAGGAAAAAAAAAAAAAAGATTAGGGCACAGAGGAATGAATTGAAGTAGATGAATCTCTGCCAGAATGCTATACACAGAAAAGCAAAGGACCAGCTGTCGTCTCAATTAACCTGCCTCTGTTGTCTTCATAAATCACTTTGAGCTATGTTATATTAGTCTCAGAAATCCAGAAAATTATTTGCACAACAAATTCCTGTTTAAAGGGATAAACTACTTTTAAGACCCTGTCTAGTAAATAAGTCTGTGGATCTGAGCCTTCTGTCTGTACTGTGAAAAGTGAAAAAAAAAATTGAACCACACTTGTTGCGTGTTATTACATCAGAGTCCATGATAAAGTGTGAGCTAAAAGAAAAATGCTGAACTATCCCAATGCCTTTGAAGGTGATTTTGGACAATTACCTGGAGAAAATGTTCCTGCAGATATAAACTATCATAGCTGGTCTTCACCACCATAGCCCTTCAAAAACTCCTTGGTAATAGGTTATCTGCCCTGAATCTCTCTTCAGGTTCAGTCTTGCTCTACAGTGGGGAACGGTGAGCATCCTGTGCTTTCTGAGGACAAGAAGTGGATCTGGGCCTGTAGGATAAAAAGCACAGAAACCTCACTCAAAGGGTGTTTCTCACCCAGTTTGGCTGGTTGAGATTAACGGGATTAGGTTCGATGTTTTTTGAAATCATCTCTTTCAGCTTGTACCTGTGCTGTATGGTTGGACCTCACTTCTCGTCCCACATTTGTCCAGAACTTTGCACAACAGGAATCTTGTTCAAGGTGGCCCTGAGGCCACCCAGTAATAAATAATTACTACATATCTGTCACCCTACCAAATTAATCACTTCTGTACCTACCACCTACCTCTAGTACTGCACAGCTCATTACAAATGGCTGAATGCTAATAGCTTTCTAACAGAGAATGAGTTACATTGATAATGAGTGCCAGTCCAAAAGAGATGTGAGATTCTGGCATGAAGAGGAATGAATGTGATTTGCAGTCTTGATCTGAGCTCATAAAGTGGGTGAGCCTTCATCAATAGAAAACATATCCCCCCACCTTGACATATGTGTAGTGCACAGCTAAAAAAATTGTACTACCTTGAAAACCCTCTAAATTTGTCCAATTTGTTTGGAGCAAATCTGAGTCTATATAATTGCTATTAATATTTTGACATTCTCAGAAAAAAAAATAAAAAAATAAAAAAATATATTTTCCTAACACATGAGAATCTAATTAAACCACCACATTTTAACCTTATTACGTTTTGAATGGTGCCATGCCAAGCTTACTAATTTGCAAGGCTAATGAGTACAGTCTGACCCAGAGTTGCTTTATACAGTGTCAATCTACCCAGTAACTCTAGGAAGCTGGGTCCCCTTACTTTTCTTTTTTTTAGTATTTGATTTGGTTGTGTTGAGCAAAAATCCTAATTAAAAACCTGAAAAGCAAAACGATTCCAGAATTCTGCAAAAGCACAAGTTCTCAAAGTCCTTGTAAAAAGTTTCAGGAAATCCATTTTCCATTGTTTTTGTGGTTCTTGTTTTCCACTTCTTCTGAAATACACACTACACAGTTTAATTCAAGTTCTAGCTTTGCAAGATTTCATTCAAGAGAAGGAATAAGTGGAAGAAAGTAACCAAAGCATATATATATCACTACATAAAGGAAGTGAAACTAAAGAAAACTAACTCCAGAGGTAGTTTGCAATTTCCCATTCCATCTGAGTCATCACAAAGCACATCTAGCTGAAACAGATCTCAATTCAGTTTCTGCCTCATCTTTCCCTACCTAAACCATTGTCTTTTTCAAATTTTACAGAAATCAAACAACTCTCTTCCCAAATCTGAAAAAAAATATTCCACTAGCTATGCCCTCTCTTCTATGCCCATCTATATGCCCATCTATATTTCCATCTTCCTATGGTGTGACCTCGTTTGTATTTCCCAGTGTACTTATTTCCCATAAAAGTAACTGGCTGGGAGGAAATCCATGCTGGTCAACCAGGGGGAGTTGGGAATGCCCTTTGCTGCTTCCAGCAGTCACTTTGATGGCTTTATTGCACTCCAAAGGCTGTTCCATTTTACACATCAGGAGTTGGAGGAGTGAGGCCATGAAGCAGACATGGAGAACGAAATGATGACGACTACCATGTTGGTGCTAGAGGAGTTAAGCTTGTTTGCCCATGAGGATCCTTTTCTCAAGCTTTGCTCGTTCAGGGGTATTTCCTAAAAGCCATAATTACCTAGTTTTCAAACATGCAACCTCCCCTATCCATCTTTCATTACCCTTTTCCCTCCTTCTATTCAGCGCTGATGAATAACCTCATGAGCTACCAGCAGAGAGTTTAACCAGGCTGTAGGAATCACAGAGACCAGAGAGAGGGTAAACCTCATCCGTTACATTCTCTCCTAATTGTCTGATGAGTTTTGTTCCTTTATTTCAATCCAGCTGAGCCTGTAAATGTCCAAGTTTCAAGCGGTGTAGATTTCTCTGTTTTTTGGCTCCTTCTCGGAAATGGAGAAGTGATTTGTACAATACCATCAGCAACTCACTCAGTTCCTTTCTGCCGTGGCGCCATGAAGTGATGCAGATCTTTTCCCCAAAAAGCGGTCTTTCTTACAATATTCATAAGAGACACTTTTTGTGTTGTTGCTCCACCAGAGTACTGTAAGTGGAGTTTCCTGAAGACATTTTGATTTGAGTAATTTCCATCTGAAATTGTTGTTCAATCAATACAGAAGTGTTTTGCAGGAGTACTTTATTTTCAATGATTTTTGTGATTTTTTCAAAGAACCAGTTTCAGAGGGAATTATTTTTCCTTTGCAGTCCAAATATGTATATATTTTTCCTTTGCTCCTGTTTTGTTTTAGCTGTGCATTGCATTATATTAATCATATCACAATATATATATTATAGAGTTGAAATGCTTCTTTCAGGCCATTATTGTGTTTCTGAATTCAGTTTTCAAAGCCTTGTCAAGTTAGAGAAGAAAATAATAAATACATATAAATGTTGGAGAATATGAAAACTTCACCTTTCAATCAATAGTAAATGGGAGCACGAAGAAAAATAGACATCCAGAATTCAATTCATTCTGTGGAACTTTAATCTAACATCTCACCTAGCCCTCCGAGTCAATGGAGAGAAATAAGATTTCCCACACAGATCACGTTGGGTTATTTTCTGTAGCTAATTTAAGATAAGACAAATAATTCACAAGTAAACTTTCATGTATGTCAAATGAGATGAATCCCTTTTCTAAATCTGCTGATGAATGAATTCCTGGTTAATATCTCTGGAGCTGCACCACCTGGGACCTCAAGTGCTGCAAGTACACATCAGACCAGTTATTTTCCCTAGCAAGCAGGTGCACATGCATTGCTTTTTATAAGTGAATTCATATGCAGAAGTCACAGGAGAGAGATTTCTCTGTGTTAGCTGTGATAGAACTGAAAATCTCTCAGACAGGATGATCTGGGCAGGGGATTAATAAGAACTTAGATTAATTTTCAAATAATTCTTTGAAATAACTTTCCAATAACTTTCTTTTTGTCCTCTCCTCTGTCCTTCAAGGGGAGGGAGCAGGCAGAAGTTGCAGATCACAGCTCTGAATATTGGGCCACCTGAAGAAGCATTATCTAGAAGCTCTTCACAGACCTGAATATTCAGGCTGGATTTGGCAGCTGAGTCTGATTTTGTCCTGCACTGCTCACAGCAGCTCAGGAAAGCTATTTCAGGCAATAGGCTGTCAAGTCAGAAAGAATCACAGAACATAAGAACATGGGGCTGGAAGTAACCTCGTGGGTCAACACGTGTAAAATGACTCTTTCAACAGAAGTATGTGGGAGGAAAATGATCCATCAATGGCAACATTATAGAGAAGTATGTTGACTGCTACCAATTTGTCCCAGACAGAAATATATTCAAGAAAGCTAAATAAAATCTCTCTGGCACTAATTAAACTTTGACCTGATTTTCGAGGGTGAGTGTTAATTGCAATATATTGCATTGCTTTTATTTAATTTCCTACTGTTGAATGAAATTGCGTTTAACCAAATCACATGCCATCGATTGTTTTTTGTTGTTGTTGTTTTGAGGGAATACTATTTATTTCTTCTGCAGCAAATTATTTTTAATGAAATTCCTGGAATTGCATTTAACTGTGTTGCAGTTAGTCGAAATAGATTGAATTAGGGTAAGTTGAATGAAAGACCACTGAAAACAGACCTGAATTAAGTTGCATTGAATTTTGTTAAATTTAATGGGACATTGAATTTTATATCCAGTGAAGCGAGGACAGGGAGGCAAGAAGAGCAAAATAAAATCCAGAAGGAAGTCATTGGAGAATTTAGCAAGCTGGAAGCAGCTGGAAAACAGAATAGGTGCTGAAGACAGAAGCACTACAGAAATGCTAGAATATATTAGAGATACATATCACACATTTCTATACAAAACCCATCTAAATACCTCCCTGGTTGTCTTCAGGAGACCCAACCCAACTCCATCTATCGTCTGAGGGCACTTTACTCTCCTAGTGGGCTTTTCAGGACACAGTCACACAAGGCTGATATTTGTCTTGTGGTAAATGGGGATTTCACAATATCCTAACAAATGGACTATGCTTGAATGTACTCCAGGCAAATGGGTGAAAGATGAGATGGACCTTGTCACCAGTTTCACTCCAGCCAGAATCTGCTCTTTCAAGGCTTGTACCTCCCTTGGAAATTCACTAGGAAGCAATGAGAATGGATCACGCTCTTCATCTGTGACATTTCAAGGAGAGAAGTGTCAAGGAAGAAATGGAAATAAAAAAGTTTCTTCTTGCATATGGGAAAACTTTGGCAAAGAGAAGAAAGTAGACCATAGTTACATGAGAACTAAGAGTTTAATAAGTCAGGGGTGTCCAAAGCCAGGATTAAACATTATATTTTGCTATTATTGCTTTATACACCTGCTCTTTCTGGTGCTTTCTGGAATTGGTGTTATCGGTAAATTTCAGAGAGTGATTTGATTACCAAGTCAATCCCCGCTGATCTTTCTTCCTCATATTTGGCATTATACTGTTAGAAAAAATAGTCAATATCCCTTCCCAAAATTGAGACACTTCATCCAATGGCCACATCATCTCGAGCACTGGAAAACTTATTTTCTTGAAACAGATTAAAATCGGTGTTTAATGGCTGGATCACAGTGATGAAACTAAATTTTAAGAGGAAGTGCTATGCTGCTGTTAGGGGCAAGGTGGGAACATGGATTACAGTCTGTGGGGCATCATCCAGACACGAGCTTCCAGAGACATCTCAGCCAGGGGAAACAAGGCAGCTGGATGGGCATGTCAGCAGATATCCATGTCAACCTGATCCTTCATAGCCTAGGGGAGATTGAGAGAAGGCATAGAGGTTTACAAGGAAGTATGGAACTTTTATGTTGTTGTTGTTCTGGTCTGAGCACAAAAAGGGCAAAGGAGAAACAAAAAAAGTAGAGACAAAAAGGTCAGGAGAGAAGGGCAGGGGGTACAGCTTTGTTTTTCACTCCTGCGATTCTGTGTGTTTCTTTCTTCACCCATTTCACTGGCCTAGGAACAAGGATGTGGCACATGGGGAATGTCTGCATCACCATGCCTCCATCTGACCTGTCTTCACTGTGGACTTTGTAGTGGGGAGGAACTCAAACCACTCTGGAGAATCATGCCTTCACCAGCTATGGAGAAGCCTCCATCCCCAATTCAAAGAATGTTTAGATGGGTGATCTCTCTCCTTTTGATGAGGCTTCTTTTTCATACCAGCTAATTAAGTACTTGGTTATCAAATTAGTTAATAAACTAGTTGGGTTTAGTTAGTCTTCCAGAAGCACTGACTTGAACAAAGATATCCAGCTTCTGTCGAGTAGGGTGGAGTACAGCCACCTACACGCAGCCACAAGCGTGCACACTCTTTTACAGAGATGCTCTTTTATACCCACCTGCTGCAAGACTGATCGACATTTATATCATAGCCTCCCTCTGCCTCACGTTGCTGAGTCAAATTTTACATGGCTTGGCAAACATGAGTTTTAAACTCTTCCTTTGGAAAAGTTTTTTTTTTTGCTTTTTTTTTTTTTTTTTTTCTGTGAATTTCTCTGAAAAGACACTCTTTTATGACAAGTCCATTTGTAAGCTGAAACATGATGTTCCACTCAGGAGCTTTCATGATGTGGTAGAAATGTCTGCCCATCAGCTGGAGAAATGTCTGCCAAGATGAAATTCCCTGTTTTTGCAAAAAAAGATTGCTTGTAGTGGAATGGTGAGCTACCTGCCATACAAACTATGGACACGGATGTTGCTGGGGGCTGCTTCTTGCTTTCAGCATCCAGACAGAACCCAATTTTCTCAAGACACCACACCTCATAGCTGGGAAAAGAAGAGAAGTTATTATAATACCTTGACATCCAAAAGTGGCAGACAGTGTTCCTCTGCCATCTGCCAGTATCAGGTGAGAACCTGGCATCTCTGCCAGGATTTGCAGACACATTTCACCAGCAAAGAGTTTGCAAGTGAGCAGCTAAGTTGAAATCTATGTCATAATGTTTCAAAAGCTTCAGGGTGCTTTATCATTATTATTATTATTTGCATTCAAAGTTTTCCTTTTACACTTTATTCCTGTTCATCAGATTAATTGCTTTGAAGGGGGAAAAATGTACAGTCAGCATTTCTTACGGATCAATTTGAGCTGTATGAATCCTAAACAGGGATATTTAGTGCTCACTCAGAGAAGATTTATCCAGTTAGAATTTTATTTTTTATGTTAATGACACCCCCTCCTCCTTCGTGCTTTTATTCCACCAGGGTAGCAGTTTTGTATGAAAGCTGCCAGTTCTGACAAGCTGTACATCACAAGCAAATAGAGAAAAAGTTCAGCCATCCTCTCTTGTCAGCAAAGGGTAATTCCCCCCTCCTTGCCCAAGCATCACTCATTAGCTTCTCTGTGTTTAATTCTCCCATTTTGCACATTGTGCCAATTTTGGAGTACTCTAAATGTCAGCATAATATAACAGTAACAGTTAATATCATAATTAACTGCAAGGCTTAAGGGAATAGGAATCATAGAGCAGCAATTCATTAGCGACGCTTTTTTATTTCTTGCTGGTAAACAGTTTTTCTCTGTACAGCTGAGTTTAATGCTGAAGAGTATGGTCCTCCACAAAAGGACATCTTTAACCCTGAAAATCATGAAATTTGGCCTGAGAGGACTTGTTTCTGCAGCCCTCCTAGTCCTCAGATTTAACATTTGTTCTCAGATTTAACATCAGGTGTAGCACCTGCCTGAAGTCAAATTGTCACTTCAGGACCTTTTAGATTCAAAGAAGTGGTCAAGGGTGGTCAACAAGAAGACTTGTTTACCTGCAACATTCCTCAAAAATGCCTCAAATGTACCCAAAAAGCTGTTCTTTATTCAGAAATCTCAGTAGGAGAACAACAGCAGCACCAGCTTTAGAGTAAAATCCCAATGGAATGCACAGGCAGGCAAACAGATGGCAGGAGCTTATTTTGTTGAAATAAGTAGGAATATTAATAGGTAAATTGATAGAAGAAGAGCATTGGAGGACATAGATAGATGCATGGATGGACAGGAATGAGATATGCCTAAAATAAGAAAGATGTTATTCAGTTTCTGGGCTGTGAGCCACTACCTTACACAAATGGTGTGTTGTTGTGTGTGTTTTTGTTTTTTTTTTTTAATTTTATTTTTTTCAATGTGCCACAGCCTCTGCTTGATGTCACAGAAGCTCTGCATGGAATGTCATCTTAGACACATATGGCAGGGACTTGTGGCTGTCATTTAAAGTGATGAAGTAAGCAGATGCTTAAAACAGCGATTTTTATTTATTTATTTTTTATTTTTTTGGAAGAATGTTTGCATAACTCCAGCAACATGAGGCAAAAATGAGGTTTCTGTGTGTAGATCGTCACACATTGCACAAGCTTTGCTCTTCCAGCCCTCTAGTGGAAACACAGGTCATGCGAGGAAAGGTTTCTGCTGGTACAAACCGTGTCTGGCAGGAGCTGCGTGAGCAGCTTTTTCGGTGCAGCTTGCAGCTACTTCCCACTTCCCACCTCCAAAGAGATGCCAGAAAACTTCAGAAAGAGGTCCTGGCTTTTTGCCTCTGTGAGTTGCGTGCTCACGTTCCCCTCTGCAAGCGTGCCTTGCCGTGACTGCACGTGTCGTGTGGATCCACGTGCCAACGCCAACGTGTGGGTGTGCTGGCAGGTGTGTCCCTGCATCATGTCCTTGTCACTGCCTGCATGATTTGGGGTTAAGCAAAGCTCCTGGTGATGCTTCCCATAACTCCCTGTTAGCTGCTGTTCACTCTGTAAAGGATTTTTGATGTTTAATCTTCTAGGAAGTTATACGAGGGCCTCGGTGATAATTAGAATATAAATATATTTTATAGAGGCTGCCAAATACTGGTGGGGGGGGGGTATAATACGTGGAAATTGGGTGAGTGGTGCATGGAAAATCAAAGAATTAGTTATACGGTGAGGAAGAAACACGGAAAGAATGAAAATCAAAGGACTCCAAGTTAATAGTGCTGACGGATGAAATACCACTGGCCTAACATGTCCCATTTTGTTATGCCTCTGCTGCAAGGCAAACGGAGCCTGAACAACCTCCCTCCCCCAGAGAGCAAATAAAAGAGATTTAATTCAAACAAAAGCTGCTGAGGACAAACAAGGGGAAGAGATACAGTGGGAACCGGGGAAGGAAAAACAAAAGGAGATAGGCAGGCAGTATTAAATGAACAAACACCACACTGGCAGGGAGACACTCATGCAGGGGGGTAATCACCAAAAGAACAGGGAAGGAGGAGTCCCTGAACTGGCACGGCAGCCAAGAATCGACTTTGCTGGCAGATGCAATTGTCCCCAGGCCGCTCGTCCTTTGATTGCACCATTGTGAGAAGATCAGAAGCATCCCCTGTACCTTCCAGCACCTCCCTCCTCCCTCCTTACTCTCCAGCCATCTATCTTTTGTTTAACCTTGGGCTGCAGTTGGTTATGTGAGGGCAGATGATGCGGGATGTTGGGTGGTTTTCTGCCCAGGGGACATGGGCAGGATTCATGTCTGGTCTCAGAAGGTCCCTGAAGCTAGTGGAAAATGGTTGTGCCTAGATCCGATCCACCTCATTGTGTTCACTTTATTATTCATTGCCTGTGTGTGGATGGCTCAACACAGCCTGTGTACCAGAAAATTGAGTTTGCATTTTTACGCTTATTATTATTATTAAAAAAAAAAAAAAAAAAAAAGGATAAGAAAGAAAGAAAGAAAATAATAATAATAATTAAAAATATATATATATATAAGAACTTGCTTTTTGCTTTCCTATCTAATCTCTCCCTTACTTCAAGACGCACATCTCACTTTGCATAAAACTTCTAGGTTTTGTCTTCGAGCAGCTTCTTTGGGCTGTTTTACAGATAAGCAAGTACAACTGGGTAAAGAATAAACCAGCCAACCATAGGACTTCTTCAGCTCTGTGTATGTGAGAGAGAGAGAGACATTGTGCACAAACTGAGCTATGATGGGGAATGATAAAAGTTCATTGGTAAGCCTCTTATGAGGCTTACCGAAGACTGGTAAGTGGAAACTGGTGGAAACTGTGAATAGCTCTAATAAAGGCAAAAAAGTGAGTTAGGCTGGAATAAACCCCTTGAAGGGCTGGAATCAGGCCTTTCCTCTCAGCCTACCATTGCCTTCTGTGGAGCCACCTTTTGTAGACCCCCTCCCCTCTTATGATTACCAGCAGTCCCCTTTTGTAGACCTCAAGTTTGACTCCAGCACCCATGAAAATATTGAAGTCACTCCTCAGAAGTTGTTGTGGTGAAGTCAAACTCATAGCATTAAGGGCAGGAGCTCCTGAAACGGAGAGGGAAGAGGACTCCAGCTCTATTGTGGAGAAAGGGGAGGAGGAGGAGGAGGAGGAGGAGGGAGTCCTGGCTCACTCACAGCAATCCTTCAGTATTGGAGGGGAATCCCCAGTTGCTGGAATGGAAGTAGGGGATGATATTTCGGTATACTCCATGCCCATTCCTTTTCTGTATCACTTCAGACACAGTGTAGGCTGGGTCATACCATGCAGGCAACTCAGAGATCTGGAATGACAACTATATTTTTCTATTTCTGTTTTTTTACGTCTTTTATCTCACTCCACAGAGACTCAGTTGGCCACAGGGTATCCAAGGCACAAGAAATTAAGATCCCCAGCACAAGAAATTAACAGGATTTCTGTTTGAAAGACAAGTTTTATCAAAATGACACCACGCAGGCTGGGCTCTAGGCATTCCAAGCATACAACATGAATGCTGCCCAGAGAAATAATGTTACTGATAATATTACTAATGGCATATTGGAATAACATCTTTGCTACAGATGTGGTGTGTTTGCACAGTCCTGTTTCATTCCACCAAACATCTGGCACACACCACGGTCTGTCTGCAGTGCAAAGAGAAGCGGGTATGGGAAAGAGGGTGTTAGCTGTTTCTCCATCTTCTCCTTACGTTTCCCTTCACTAAAAAACACCGATGTTTTTTTCTGTTTTCTCAGGAAAAAGCACTATCCACTACTCATGCTCCTTGGCTGACCTGCCTGTGCCTCTTGCAGAGCCTAGAGTTACTGCATGCTGAGTGAAATCCTTCTTTTAAATTGTAAATTGTCAGCAGTCTGGGCAGAAATGAGCATGGCTGAGATAGCTTCCCTCTGTGCAACTGTCACGGACTTTGAAAATGGGGCACTTTGTGTCACTGGCACCTACCAGGTCCGTTTTCCTCCCAGACAGACCTGTGTCCAGGCAGGCTGTAAACAGCAGCTAATTGGCACCGTTAACTCAAACAATGATCTACCCCAGCAAGCCAGCACAGAGTCTGTCAGCAGCCTAATAAGGCTGAAAGATGTTTTGATATCACCTTTGAGCAACAGTACAGATGCCAGAGCCTCTTCTATTTATTTTTTTTTCCTTTTTTTTTTTTTTTTTTTCCTCCTTGTTATCAAGTCCTCTCTCTTTCCCCTATTTTTCTTTTGGTGGTTTCCACAGTAGCTTTGGTTTGAATTTGAAGCATCTGCCTGTGGAGCTTCTGCCCCTTTCCACCAAAGCTTGTGTTTAAAGAAGATGCTAATGTTTTGTGCTTCTTTGTCAGTGTTCCTGGAGCAAGAGCTCAATTCAAACCTCACCCCTTGGAAACATAACCCTTCTCCCAGTGCAAAGGCAGCAGTGAGTTCACAGCCTGTTTTTTCCCTAAAGGGGTCAGGGAAAACGGCTCTCTGCAGGGTAGAAATCTCAGGCTTTGGTACATCAGGGAAACACCAGGTCAAGAGGTGTTTTCTAAGATGTAACTTAAAGATTTTACAAGTTGTGACTTTTATTTTCTATCTAGCAGTCCTGCCCAGGCCAAGGCTAGGTTCAGCACTCTGGTCTTGGAGATATTTACCAGGTGTCTGGATGTGTTCCTGGGCAACCTGCTCTAGGTGGTTTTGCTTGAACAGGAGGGCTGGACTGGGTGATCTCCAGAGCATCCGTCCCATCTCAGGTGTTCTGTGAGTGAGACCTCTGCTGATGGCCCAGCTTTATCTCTTCTTCAGCAGCACAATAACAGAAGAAACTGGGCTTCTCTTACCCATTTCCAGACAGTGCTTAGGTAGGCTCAATTCATTAGTGAATTAGACAGGGTTAAAAGTGTGTTACACACCTTGCAGAAAGGCTAGGAAGGAAGTCTGGAGGGAAGAAAGTAGTTTGAAAAAGGAGAAAGTGCAGCCTGAGTGCGGGGTTCCTCCTGTTATTCTTGGTTGAGGTCCTACCTCAAAAAGGACCTAAAAGAACTTAGAAAAAGGCAAGGTGCCTTTTTCTTCGTCTCCTCCTATATCTCTGATAGAACAAACTGGAAAATAACAAAAGAATGACTTGCTGACTTGGCATAGAGAACCAAAATAAAAATACTGATCTTGACCTAAATGAAGAATGGTTGGGAGCGTCAGGTGTGGAGGCAACAGAAGGATCAAAGACCAGGAGATGGACCACAATGAATAACAACATTGGTGAAAACTTGATGAATAGGCCATGTAAAACATGGCCTTAAGCACATAGCTTCTCAGGAAACCCAAATCAAAATATAAAGGAGTCAGTATGTCCTGAAGACTTGGATCTTAATGCTCCTCATATCCTTCAGGGGACAAAAAGGCACATCCAAACCCAACAGATGGTTATCCACCTAAGAAGGACTCAAGTGTTGACATATGCTTGCTCAGGCTGCCATCCCCTCTCTTCTCTGGCATCATTGGCAGAACACTTGGATGCAAACATTTTTATGTCTTGAATGGTAAACAGTTTTTGGAACACCATGTTAGCTATCCATTTTTAGTGGCCACCAATCGTGAGCACAATACTAGTTCTCACTGGCTGACCCTTGCCTCTGTCTCAGTAATGAAACCAGCTGCTTTCTTTTTTTGTTAGAGGTATTATCTGCCTTTTACTGAGTATCCAAGCATGATTCAGATGTACAGTTTATTCTCACAGTGCTGTATTGAAAAAAAAGTTCCAGTATGCCCATTTAGAGATGGAAAATCGAAATGCAGAGAAGTGTTTTGCTACACAGGGTGTCATTCAGCTAGCTGAAAAGTGGAACCAGGTCCACAAATCCCAGAGCATTCAAGATGTATTCAAGTTTATTCTGAATTCATTAACTCAAGTATCAGGGTATTAGCTGAGACAGGATGGAACGAATCATGAGCTAATTTATCCTGCTTGTGGGATTTTGCAGATACTGTTAGCTTTGTGCAGCATGGATGGTTTAAGCTAGCTTTGATACCTCTGTGCACCATGAGAATCCTGCAGCATTTATCTGTTGCACTGTCCAGTGCTCATCTATCTCTTCTTCAAGGCAATGCTGTGACCGCGGAGACCTTCTATGCAGTAAGAAATTTAGTCTATTTAGGACTTTTTCTGATATTTCTTAAGAGCACTTATCCCTGTTTCATCTGAATATCCCTCACATTTTAGTTTTAAAATAATTTTAGTTTTTAAGACAGTTTGATTTAAAAGAAAAATAAAATCAGAAGAAGATAGACCAATAGTGAATGTTAATGGAATTGTTTGCCAAAAAAAAAAAAAAAAAAAGAGGAAAAAATTGAAATCTGATATTTTAAATTTGATGTCAATGTGCATTTTTAAGAAGGAAATTGTTTCCAGTTCAACTAATGATTGTAATATCTCTGGTATTCAAAACTATTATTAAGAGTTAGCCAATTATTAAAAAGAAAACATTGAAATAAAAATGTTGGGATAAGGGGTAGTGAATTTAGGTATTTATCATATGGATTCTAATTAATATCCAACAGCATGTGTTTAAATTCCAATCATTTTAACTACCTGAGCAAAAATATTATACCAAGCTAACACTTAAAAATGAGGAGAGCTGCACAGCTAGCAACACCGCAAGTACCTCAGAGGAGTTGTTAATTCATAACTATAAAACAATCTGAGATCCAGACGTGGAAGGCATCACGTAACTGCTAATGTATAAGGACCAGCACATATCTAAAATATGTAGACAGATACACAACTGTTAAAAGATCAGTAGTAAATGAAAGTGCAACTCCTCTGAGTTCTTACATGGTGACATTGAATTTGGCTTTAGCCCCAAATTTGCTGAATTCAGTGGGAATCTGTCCAGAACTTTCAGAGGACTTTGGATGCAATTTGTTAAAAAATTCACATAAAAACCAAACATAGAGCAAACCTTTTTCGTGTCAGTAGAAAAGTGTTAGGTCCCTTGTCCAGCCTTGAACTAAAGGATGAGCAAAAATGATGAGTATAATCTAATTTGACCCTCAGAGATTTGTCTCTGTGTCTTTATCTCTATACATGTACATGCATACATGTGTGTATACATATAGAAATATATCAGATATATAAATAAACATGCTCATAATATCCAACTATACTAGCAAAAATCATTTCTTTTTCTTCTAGTTTTTGGGGGTTTTAGGTCATTACATCTTGATGAAATCAAATGATAGGGAAACTATCATCTCCCTGTGTAAGCTGTTCAAACATGTAATTATTTTGTCTGTAAAATGAAAAGAAATACGCATTTTGAGCTTGCATGAATCCATTTTGCCGCAGTTAAGTACCATTCTGATATCAAAGATAAGCCATTGCTATCCTAGCATAGCCAGGAGAGATGTGCCAGCTTTACATCACTGCAAGGGAGAAGAGGATGCTACCTTTCCCAATGAAATGCATTCCCCGCACAAGGTTTGTTTTGACTATATTCATACTAGCCTTGGGATATAAACTGGATGTGTAAACATTTACATTCAATAAATCAGTTGGTGAAAGCTAGTTTAAGCACTTTCTTTACACAAAGTGCATCTACTTATTAACTCAAAACATATTATGCAACGACTATAACATGCCTCAGGTGCACTTTAAAATGTATATGTATTTTTTTTCATGCTCTTCTATTTATTACATACAGCAATTACTGATATTTTGTAACTGTGGGTGCCTGATGC
This sequence comes from Anas acuta, assembly GCF_963932015.1. Classification (NCBI taxonomy): domain Eukaryota; kingdom Metazoa; phylum Chordata; class Aves; order Anseriformes; family Anatidae; genus Anas; species Anas acuta. The sequence continues at coordinate 156,179,414 of NC_088980.1, forward strand.
ATTTCAATATAATTTATAAACAGCTAATAAAACTAAAAGGTTTATGGAGGCTGCCTGGGAGGAATCTGAGGTCTAACAACTGCTCTCAGTCAGCTGATCGGCAGGAGAAGACAAACAGTGCAGTTTGATGAGTCATTAAGAAGCAATTTTGCATAGACGCAGCTTGATTATATAAGCACAAGTAATTTCAGCTTGTATTTTCAGCCTTTCTGCTTGGTGTCCAAGGAAGACAGCATCAAGAAAGAAAAACTATTTGCACTTTATCAGAGGAAAATGGCATGTTTCCCAGTGCACAGGATCTTTCACCATCTCAGCTACTGCATCTCACTCAAAACTCATCCCTTGGAGTCTGTTTCCTAAACTCTACTTAAACATCTGGCAGAAGATACTTCGGTCTTCCTAGGCAGTAAAGCCAAGTAGTGGAAATGTTGTATTTTGTTCTATGTGGGATAGCGACAGCATCAGTGCAGTGTTCAGCAGACATCTCTGTATTTGGGGGCACTGAGACCCATCAGACTGAAGCTGTATTCAAAGTAATTGTGCTTCCATCTTGGCACATCTATGTCATGTGTGCAGCCCTGCAACAAGTGCCCTTGAGACCCGTTTTTGGAGTCCCAGGTGGTTTTATCAGCTTGTTCAGGCTCAGCTGGATCATTTGCAGTGCTTCATGCTGATCTTCAGTAACACAGCTTTCCTAAAAGGGATTCAGACAGATTCTAAAAGGTAGATTCAGGCAGGTATGTGCATTGTTCATGCATTTAGTACCTTTGTAGAAGGATGGTTATTGAGGTGACCTGTTTTCATGGACTTTGAACTCTGAACTGGGGAAGGTAGTCTTTTCTTCCCACCTGAGGGGTCTGCCAGAGCAGCTGCAAGAAAGTAAATTGCTTTCATGTCAATAGAAAGTTGGGACAGTCCCAGGGACTGACTCACAAATGGTTAACAACAGAGACATTTCAAAAGCAGGAATTTCTTCCACCTTCCTGAGCTTTCATCTTGTCACTACTTTTTCTTCTCATCTCTCTTTTTTTTTCAGTAACCCAGAGAAGAAGATATTCACCCTTCATTGGTCAGGAACAGAGAACGTGGCAGAGGGGCAGCATGAAATACACGGAGAGCTCTCCTGGACCAGTTGTTGCAGATGGGAATTAGCCAAGCTTGGGATAAACAAGCAGCCCAAATTCTTCAGCCTGGGTGAAAGAGCAACGCAAATGTGCCCGCTTGTGTCCCACTGGGGAATAGGCAAACAATTCTTCTTCCCTGAGTGCATGCTGGAGCAGATGCCTGCTCCTTTGAAGCCACTGCAAAAGCATTGATTGACGTCAGTGGAGCCAGGCTATCACTTTGTGGATGTGGTAGTTTGAAAACAAAGCGTGGCCAAAGCGTCAACAACTCCTTTGATCGTTCGATTGATTTAAGGCAGTATACACATACACACACTTAAATTCATGAACATAGAAAGGTGAAGAAAAAGCAGCAAATGTCTCTTGATTACTGAATAACGCATGCTGTACCTTCAAATATGAAATCAGATTATTTTGTTCTGCATTCAGGTTTCAAGCTGAGAAAGAAACCACCTGTTTATTTCTCCTTAATCTGGCTTTTAAGTATATTGAAGTGGAAGTTTAAAGTGTGAACTTTCTTTTCCCTTTTTTCTGTGGTGTGAAGGAAACTGCTTCTGACACATCGTGCGACTTCTGCTGATCGGTGATGAATGGTACTTAGACCATCCATTAATTTCAATTCATCCAGGTTTTAACTTGTTTCAGAGGAGCCAAGTTATAATGAATGTCTATTGAGGTTCCCAGCAATACCACCATCAAATTAATTATCAAAAACATTTTAAAAGGTGTTTGGCCTTTGTCATGACACTATCAACAGAAGCTGCCATTCATTGCCAAGCAGCAGAGAGGGGCCAGAAGGACAGGGAAGGTGCTGGAAATTGTCCATATCTTCTGCTGTCACAGTCCTTACCTGGTGAATATGAATTACCCTGCAAAGACTCGGGCACATTTCTGATTTACTGCTGCTTATGAATCAAATGAGGAACTGTGGCAGTCCGTGTGCAGCCTCATAGACAATAGCAATCGTGATGTAGTTCATCGTAGCTTATCCTATAGAGGATAGCCATAATTTGTACTGGCATTCCTAACAAGGTATCCTCAATGCCTTCTTTGTGACTGTGGTTGATAATTTTGAGCAATGCAAGGCCTGGATTAACATAACAGCATCTCTCTTCTGTTTAGGCACTTGTGAAACTTCATTGGGAGTCAACTGATGGACTCCATTCAACTGGAGTCCATCAGAATGGTTTCTATTCTAAAATTCCATCCAGTTTGAGCATGTGAAGAGGAAGAAATGCCTGAAATACCTTACTGTCTGCTTAATCCTGGACAGACCTGGGATGTTCTCACAACCTAGTAATTTCAATCCATTTATCTCTAACGCAGAAAAGCTGTCCCATGTTACTCTTCTCGTAGACTTTAAACATCTTGGAATCCATATTTGGCCTTACAAGATAAGAAAGTGCTATTAATCTCCTCTTACTGTTAAGAAACTGAGTCATGGATGAAAGGTAAGATTAATGTCCATAATTGCATGTGTCTGTAAATTAGTTGTCTCCATTTGGCTAATTATTCTTATTCTCATCATACTTAAAGACAATCCAATCAATGAAATGAGTGGAGTTTAGAGCATGAATCACCTGATGGAGTGCAAGTCTACTCCAAGATGTGATAAAACTCTGTAATCCACCGAATGTCATTCGCTTGTCCAGGCACAAACATTCAGTCAAGTTTTAGACAATTGAGTGTACCTAAGACACCTACATATTGCTGGTTGATAGGACAAAATAACAACATGAGATATATTGCTTTGTAGAACCCATGCAGAACATTTCAAGACACATAAAATAGTCACAGGAACCTACGATCAGGCCAGCAAACTGACTCAATAGATCATTTCCACTGTGATGGCAAAGACAGCCCTGAGTGGTTAGTTCAAATATACATTAAAACTCCCAGACTTTTTCAACCTAAAAATCTTTCCCAAGGTTAACTACGGTATAAAAAGCAACTGCAACTATGTCGTCTAGCACTGAGCTATTCATTGGTCCCTTTGATAATTGAAGGGTCTCTGAAAGGACAGATACACATCTGAAAAAGGAATTGCCCATCCTTTAGTCACTCATTGTGATGATGGCTTCAGGAAGACCTCAAGAGCAAAACTGCTTGAAATCCTCCAGCTTTCTCACAGGATGTCACTCTGTATGTGCTGACACAAGGCTCTTGGATAGCTGTTTATTTGTATTATTTATTAAGTAAATGATTTCTATGCATGACATCTGGAAACACGTCATAAATAAATCACAGCAGAGCCTTAAATTTAACTGCTGTTGACAGACTGCCATACAAGCATCCCTCAGCCATCCCTGCACTGCCATAGCTTACCTCCATAAATAACACCCCGAGCTTACTGCCAGTGCCAAAGGACAGAAGAGTTGCAATACTTTCTGATGGAAGTCAAGCACAGAAACAGGAAACCCTGTCTTGCTTGGGGATTGGCCAGATGACCTCTTAAGACACCTTCCATCCTTTTGTGCCTGTCTTCCAAACGGTGCTGGGCAAGGCTCAGAAAATGAGCTTTTCAGGTGGAGAGTGTTCTCTAAGCAACTGAAATCTTTTATAACCTAGAGCACAAAATCTAAATCCACACGTAAGGTCAGGTTTGGTCCAGATCCTAAATGAAGACCAGACTCATCCACTCTCCACCTACATGGACAGGATAATTGGAATCAGAGAGCTCTCCAGATAGGAGAGATCTTGAATATTTTCAGTACCAGAAAATGAGTCCAAGCTTTCATGCCCATGGTCTGGATGAACCAACTGCAAGTGAGTTCATCCCAAGCTTCATTTCATAAGAACAGTTCAGGTAATATTTTCAAAGCATAAAAATAAATTCTGTGCCTTATTGTATTTTTGGAGTTGTCCATTTCATGTTTTCTTTGCCTTTGGGAGCTAACAGTCTCCTAGAAAATTGTCAGGTATCAGTTGGGTGAAGAAAGCTTGTATACAATCACCCTGATTTTCAGGATAGAGAGGTTTTATGTTAGGTTATTTTGTACCAGTGAGACAGAAAATGTAGCTGGAAACTTTTAGTGGAGCAGCCTAGATGTAACTTCTGAACCTGAGCAACTGCAGCGTGAAAACACAAATACAAGGGTGAAAAATAACAGTATGGTCAGTAACATTATGGTCAGGCTTAACTCAACCCTCTTCCTTGCCTAACAGTGGAGCCCAGAAAACACAAATGTAAGGAAGGTGAGCAGTCCAAAGAAAAAAAGGCAGGAGAATTGCCAAAAGAGCCTTTGTTTGATACTCTCCAAACAAATTCTTCAGACTCCTGGCAGGTACAACAAGAGGTGACTGCTCACATACGATGACCTTCAACAGGTCAGCTAGCAACTGGTTGCCAGCACTGGAAGGTGGGACACCTCATCTGAAGCAGTACACAAGGCCACCAACACCACAGACACGGTAACTGAGATTATTTCATGTCTGCACTGAGAAGACTCAAAATATTTACCTTGAAAAAATTTATGGGCCAAATGGGCTCCTGCGTTTCACCTGTAAGTACAGCAGAAGAACTGGGTGAGAAAAGGGGTGCTCATGTCAGTGTATGAAAGAATTATGTATGGGCTGGAATCCTGAATCTACTGACTCTGGGTTTTGTGGGACAGCCAGTCTTGGCAGGATTTGGGAGCTTCAATATGCCCTAATAATTCATTAGGATACATGTTCTGGCCCTCTCATGGTCATACCTTTTTTCAAACTGGGATTGCTGCTGTGTGACTTGTCCCCTTTCCACTACCTCTCCTCTCCCTGGGCTGTACCCCCAGGGAGGCATTGCTCATTGCTGAGCTCATTATGTTCAGGTATAGTTCAATAGGCTCAATAATTAACGACCCTCTGAGGAACCAGGACTGCAGTCAGACTGAGGCTCCTAGTCAGCACGGGAGTATCAGGACTTGAAGTGAAAGGACTTTTAATTAATGTCCTCTAAAATATGCAAATGAGATTTCCTTGCCCTTAGACCAAAGGTAACTGAATTAGTCAAATAAAAAGGGAAAAGGAACAGGAGACAATGTTTAAATTAGAGAACAGAGTAGGGATGATGCTTTTATTCCACAGTAATTTGGAATTTACAAATCCACTCTCCCTTGGACCAGTGAGCATTTATGTCTGCTCAGCTGCCTAATTTGTGCTTGGCTCAAAGGCGAAAGTTTTGTTTAATTTTTTTTTCCTCTACAACTCAGGAAGTCGGGAACAGAAACATCTCTGGGAAGGAACAGCCAGGTTCAGAAGGTAAAGCAAGACAACACAACAGCAATCAGTAAGGTCATCTCTGAAAGCAAATAGGAACTCCTGGGATTCTCTTGATGAGGTGGTTCAGGGAAAATCTTTAGATATAGGTTAAAAATTGGCTTTTGCAACTGAACTAAATTGCCTTTGCAATTTACAGGAGGATGAAGAATGAAGTTAGTAATTGTCTGTGCAGGAAAGCAAAGACGTTGGATGTATGTTAAAGCCGCTGAAGAGCCAGAGAGTGTATTTAGAGATACTCGTAGAAATAAAGGAAGAATAAAAAAGAGAAGGATGTAATCTCCACCCAGGAGGTCCATGAAGTATGAAATTGGACCTCTCTTACATCGTTGCATTACCATCACTGGTTTTATCCTCTACAACTTCAGAAGTCTGCAAAACTTCTGACTTCCTCTGCTAAGAATAAGCCTCAACCAAAGCATCAGAGTTAGGCCATCCGCTGTGAAACACCAGAGGACTTCAGACCTGCAAATCCATCTTACATTTGGCCATTTCCTTCACCAGCTTTTGAGACAGTAAATAGATCAATAAATGATAGCATGGCCCTATGTTAAAGCTGGCAGTGTTCTTCAGCAGGTAGGGCTGAACCCATTGAGATGGGTTTCATCTGCCGAGAGGTTGACATATCCAGCCAAATAAATTACCAGAACTTTTTTTTATAAGAAATGGAGACTGTTAAACAGTTTTTAGGAAAATAAGTGCTTTATCCTTGGGAAGTTATCTAAACTAGGGAATATGAATCTATAAAATGGTTTAAAAGTCTATGAATAGGCAAATGAATAGTGTTATTTTCTGTCTGTCTCTAACACTGGATGGTGAAACTGCATGCTTGATTAAATGTGTTGGTGTCACACTTTACCTGTTGGTAACCATCCTGGTTTCTCTCATTCATTAGGCAAAATAGGTCCACAAATCTCTCCTAGGAAATTTTACTCATTCTTTTGTACATATAGGTGATGCATCTGTTCAGAAACCTCAAATCTTCAAACCAGGAGGCAGGACAAAGTGCTGAAGAGGGTTCAGTCTAGGACTTTACAGCCCTGGTTGTAACCTCAGATCTATCAAGCTAACCCATTGCAAGATTTTCCTCAAATCACTTGTACTCTCCATAAAACTGTTCTCTTTCCCTTTTTCCACCTGTAATGACTACTGAAGTTGTAACTCCTTCAAGGGAGAAAAACAGTGTTGTTTTCTTTTTAATTTTATTTATTTATTTTTATTTATTTATTTATTTTCAGGGCATCCAAATAGCAATGCATATTTACTCCCACAACAGCTTTTCTACAAGCCCATTTTTTGTGGTGTGTTTCGAAGGACTTTCTGCACAGCTCACTCTGCCTGACTTGCCCACTAGGTGTCATGAAATCATGAGCTCTTACAGCAGTGGGCGAAAGGGGACTTTTAGCTGTTTTGTAGCAAATTGCTGGAGTTCCTCCCTGGCCATCTGCTTTCTCTAGGTAGCCCACTCAGTCGGGAACTGTGAGCAAAAGCATCAGCTGCTGCCAGCACCAGCCTATTTTCGGCTCCAAGGAATCACGACTGTTGGCTGCGCTGCCAGGAACAGAAATGCTTGGCATTTGCTGTGTGACAGTGGATGAAGGAGCAAACCCAGCCTGAGTTTCAGCTGACCCACCATTAAACATGGACAGTTCTGCATCCCTTCCAAGTCTCTATATCTGCTGCAGGAAGAAATTTCCCCCCACATGTTTGCAAACTGCTTGAAGATTCAAGTGTGCTGGAGATAAAAAAAAAAAATGTGCTTGGTGCAGGTGGAGAAACTGCTACCTTCTTGGAAAGGCACATTTGACTCAGAGAGAAAATAAAATGGTGAGTTTGGAGGCTATGGGGGTGACTCATACTCAGATCAAGAGATGCAGGCTCTGTACAGCTTCATACACAAAGGTTTCCAGAGTCTGAGTGCTCCTTAATAGGCTTTGGATGCTTCCCTTTATTTTCAGAACTCCCCTTTCATTTTTCTTCAATTCTTCATGTGATTAGCTATCATTTATCCACTTACCTCTGTTCTTTTCTAAATAGCTCTCTTCTCTTTTGGCTGACCTTCAGTCAGGGGGGTTCAAGTATGTGCAGGATGATTCGCTTGAGTTGCTTGACTTAAGATAAAATGATCATTAGCACAGCTTTTTGCTTATTTCCAAGGGCTAATTTTATTTCTTCCCTTGCAATGGAAAGGAGAGGGAGAGGATTCCAATTTTATTTTATTTTTTTCCCTCTTCTGAGGGGGTTCCCAGATGGAGTTGGTGAAGTTGCCTTTCACAGGGGTGAGCTCTGTTAAGGTGAGAGCTGATTTTGTGAAGATTTGGACATCTCTGTAAGAGACGGAGTGCCAAGGGATAACCTGGCACCACAGCAGGACACTTTAATTGTCTTCCCTGATGCTTCATTTACATGCAATGGTGCACCTGGACACCTTGCTCCCTTAGGCATGGTCACTTGGTTGGGATGGTCATCTTCCAGAAACCACATCACATGAATTGAAGAGCAACCCCATGTTTCTGGACATATCTGATTCATGCCAAAAAGCCACAAAAGGTATGTGTTCTTTCTGGTCCAACAGCTTGGCAGCCACAAATTTTTTCATATTTCACCTTTCGCTACTGGAAGCAAAATCCTCAGGATGTTTTACAAAGGATTCTCCTTGCCAACTTCTCTGTTCATGCTTTGGCTTACCTTGTAAGTTATCTCAGGCCATAAATGAGTCCCAGAAGGCACTAGGGATATGCCCTTTGACTGAAGAGTGAAAAGGGAGTGAGAGTTTGGCCATGTGAACCCAATCTTTGTTAAGGCAGTGTGCTTCAGGGACAGAAAACAGATGCTAGCTCAGTTTATTCGCTCTTACAGAACTTGTCCTGCAGTTCAGAGATTCACCAACAGAGGAGGAGAAGCACAGACAGAAGAGCAGATATGTCCTAGGGCAGAACATGCTGGGCAGAAGCAAGTCCTAAATCCCTTGCTGCATGGTTAGCTTAGGGACATGGTTTAATGGTGGACTTGGCAGTACTAGGTTAGAGGTTTGACCAGATGATCTTAGAGGTCTTTTCCAATATAAATGATTCTATGATTCTATGGTTGTGAGATCATTATGAAGCCCCACTTCTTAGAAGCAGTGCAAAAATCATCCTGTTTTCAAGGTGAAAGTCCAGCCTTCAAGAGGAATCACCTGCAGCCCTGTTCCCACATCCCAGAGAAGCCCAGGAGACCTCTGCAGACAGATCCTGCCATCTCTGCAGATCTAGCTTCTGGGAAGCAAGAGCTGATCAGCAGGAACCCAGTGGATGTGGTGATTTGGGGTGAGCATCTGCAGGCAGCACAGATGAGGCTGCTCCTCCCAAATCAGCATCAGGCTGGGCATCTCCCCTTCTGCCTTGCATCCCTGCATACCCTGCTGGCACCCTAGTCCTTCCCAAGTTGATTTCCCCCTGTCTTATCTGCATTGAAGCCAGGAGAGGGCAGCAACGCTCATAGACAGAGAAGCCAGAGACTGCTGTCCCCCTCTGCTCCTGCTCTCGGTGTGTGGCAGAGGCATCCTAAGAACCTGACCAGGTCCATACAGGCAGGAGCATACACAGGCATCTCTGACACTTCTGGCTCGGGCAGAGCCATGTGGTAGAAAAGCTCTTTATTGCAAGGGGAAGCTTCTTCTCTGTGACTTGTTGCACACAGAGCTGTGATTTTAAAACTCCATCCAACATCACAGGCTGTACCCAAGCTGCCTCTCCCCTGTGCTTCCCCGCAGATAAATGTCTTACAAAATTAAAACCACTGCTTCCCCCCTCTGAAAAAAAAATCAGGAATGAATAATAAGGGAACCTAATGAAAGAAATTCTTTCTCTAAATTAACTAATTAGAGTCACAGATCTCAGCCCCACACGGGGAGCGTGAATTAAATGTGGCTGAAGACATCCCTAAGAGCTGCAGCAAGGATGACCTGCTCAGGAAAAGCCCGTGGCCCTATCATCTCTGCACTGACTTCCCATGGTTCATTTATTATTGGTTTTCCAGTTGCAGCGTAGCAGCTTGGTTGAAGAGGTTTCCTTTGTAGAAATAGGATATTTTCCATCAGCAAAGTTAGTCTGGGGATCAGCACATACTTGTTATGTTGGTGAAACTTTTGGGATTCCTGTGCAAGTGCAGATATGCCAGAGGGTCATGCTGCTTTTCCAGGGGGACCTGGAAAAGAAGAAAAGGAGAAAGGGGCTGACAAGAACATCACGCGGTCCAACAAGGAGAACTGCACGGTCCTATACCTGGGGAGGAACAACCCAGGCACCAGGACTGGGGGCTACCACCCAACATAACTCACCCAACTGTATGGACATGATCCTTATGGGTCCCTTCCAACTCGGGATATTCTATGACATTGGAGGTTTCCCTGCCCCCTCTCCTTCTTCGAGTGAAGATGACCCAAAGTGGCATTTGCTTTCGTGTTCAAGCAGGAGAAATCCATAGGCATAAATCCTGAGCCATGGGCCTGTGCCAAACCACAGGTGGGCAAGGTGAGAGGGAAATGGCAAATGCCTCATTGATTTCAGAGCTGCTACACGATCCTGCCTGGGAGCATGTGAAGCTGTTAAAAAATAAAAAAAATAAAAAAAAGTAATGCCTTAAAAGGATGCAGCGCTGATGGAAGTTGGCAGGTTGCTTTGTGCAGGCTGTTTATTCTCATACAAAGCAATCCAAATGCAGACCGGTTACCCAATGGAAACTCCTTGGCATTGTGTACACTGCTCTGAGTCTCACGCGGCGCATTCCTCACCAGCTGGAGCTCTGCAAAACACCTTTCTTAGTCACCGGTGCCCACCCACATCCAGATGCCACCAGCCCTCGGAGTGCAGGGGAGCAGGGACTGACCAGCACATTTTTCAAGCCAACATCTAGGGGTCCTGATTTGCCCTTTTGCTCTTTGTCTCCGTATATGTCGTTAAGGTTATAAAAGGCAAAAAGAACATTTTTTTGCCAGGAAATTGGGACTAAATTCCCTGGTATTTGATTCCCTTCACTCGTGGTGTTTTTTCCCATGACAAGGTCATGTTGTTAAGGTTATTTCCCTGTGATGGACAGTAATAAAACTGTGCTTTGCATCCGTCAAAAGCACAATGCTGTGCACTCGTCGTATCAAGCATGAGTGAACCTTTTCTGTCTCTCAGTATGGTCCATTAGCCAGGGCTCAGGACCGCATGAACCACAGCTGTGTAACAGCTTTTCATCAGCCAGGAGTGCGGGTGGAGGCAGATGATGGTTACAGACACCACAAACTTATTTCCCTTATATCCCTTTTAGAGGAATAAGGGAAAGTTTTTAACAGAATAAAATTGTTAAGGCTGTTGAAATGTCCTTTATGATGATTTCTCTCTCTATATAAATAGTATAGCTATAAATCCTCTGAAGTGGTGTATGTATATATATATATATATATATATATGTAATAACATGCCTCACTAATAAGGTGAGAGATGGAGGCCCCACCAGGTCAACCTCTAAACCTTCAGCCATGCCCCTAGAGCTCCTCAGCACCTCAAGTATTCTTTTTATTTTATTTATATATATATATTTTTATATATCCCAATCCCTCTCTTTTGCCCCTGCTTTGGGGATTAAATCCTCAGCGTAGCTGTACTTAATTATTAGCCCTCTTAGGTCCTTCCTTAGGTTTCCTTCTCTAAATAGCATCTTGGCTAACCTCTCCTTGAACCAGTCTGTGAAGACCCTCGCCTGTGCCTAAGACCACACACTAGCTTATTACATGTGAAACTCCTTAAAATAATAAGTATGAAAGGGAATATTTATTTTGCATGCCTATTTCTCTCTCAGATGTTAGTCAGCCAGGCAGGACAGCCTTGTTGCTCACATAGATTTATCATTTACCTTGATTTCACTTTCTCTGGGAATAAAACCTTCTCTCATTTCATTTGCAACTGAATTTTCTCAGCCCCTTTCTGGTCCCAGCTAAGCCCCTCTGTTCCCCCGCTGCCTCTTCTGATTCCAGCAGCTGACCTTCTTCAGAGCCTCTCTGGGGAGCTGCTCCCTCCTGCACTGAGATTTAGATGAGAGGAAAACCACGTCTCTTCACACAAGCAGCAGCTCCCACATATGTCAGTGTCAATTCACCCAAATGCTCTTGGACAAATTCCAGCATTTCATGGAAAAAAGAAAAAAAAAAAAAAGTAAGGAGGTGGCAGAAGTAGAGGGAAATACTAGAAATTCTTCTCTTCTCTTCTCTTCTCTTCTCTTCTCTTCTCTTCTCTTCTCTTCTCTTCTCTTCTCTTCTCTTCTCTTCTCTTCTCTTCTCTTCTCTTCTCTTCTCTTCTCTTCTCTTCTCTTCTCTTCTCTTCTCTTCTCTTCTCTTCTCTTCTCTTCTCTTCTCTTCTCTTCTCTTCTCTCTTCTCTTCTTTCTCTTCTCTTCTCTTCTCTTCTCTTCTCTTCTCTTCTCTTCTCTTCTCTTCTCTTCTCTTCTCTTCTCTTCTCTTCTCTTCTCTTCTCTTTTCTCTTCTTCTCTCTCCTCTTTTCTCTTCTCTTTCCTTCTCCTCTTTTTTCTCTTTTTTCTCTTCTTTCTTTTTTTTCTTCTTTTTTCTTTTTTCTTTCATTTTTCCTTCTTTTTTCTTTTTTTTTCTTTCTTTTTTAAATTTAAATTTCATCACATTTTTTGATTTGTTTCAGTGGTTAATCCCATGCAAAGCTAATGGTTAATCTCACAAGTCTCCACTTAGATATTGGTAAACAGAACTATCATCATTATGTCTGCCTTGCAAAACTCTCACCATTGGCTCTCATCACCAGCTTCATATAAACGACATTTAAATGTTAAAGCTGTTCCTTGCTGACCAGCTGGACTCTGGTGGAGAGCCCTGTCTGCCCAAGAAAGGGCTCCACAAGCCTACAGGACACTCTTGATGGCAGACAATTTGCTAGTCCCATATTGCTCCTAGTGAAATGCAGGAGAATGGAGCACACAAAGTCCTCTTTGAACCTGAACAAGGCAACAAGGCAAAAATGCAGCAGCTGGAGCAATTAAACTCAGAACACTCTTTTTATTTTTCTCTTTTCCTATTTTCCTCGCGCATCTGTGATTTCTTCTCTTCTATACTGCAAATTCTTTGAGATGAGTTTTTTATTGTTAGTCTTTTATACATCAGCACAGTAATTGTTGGTAGTGGAAATGTTATCCTCATATCCCAGAGCAAGTATCAACAGCATCTCTCCTCCATTTCTCTAGTTCAGATATACATGTATGAAAAGAACTGAGACAATTTATCAGCTCTTGTAGTCTCCAGAAAACATTCAGCATCCTTCCATATCCTCCTGCTTCCTGCCATTTCTCTTACAGCCTCCTTTGAACTGTCAGTGGGGCTCTCCATATCCCTCCGTGATCACCCTAACTTCACTCAGCTGCCATAAAAACTGGCTCATCAGAAGAACTAAATGTTTTCCTGCCATTGTGTTTATGATAACACAAATCATATGAAAGGTTTTCTTTCTAATATAAGGGACAACCAGTGTTCATCTGGCTATCTACTCAGAGGAAAGGTGGTAGCTGGCTGACAAGTGGACATTTTTAAATAGTTCTCAGGGGCACGGTCTCCTTTCTGGTCATACCCTACCACCATTTCAATCAAATCCCAAGTCTGGGGTTTCTTTCACCTTTCGTTTTAATAACCAGTAGCAGGTTCTTCAGATCTGAGGGGAACCCCATATACCCCTCCAACAAAGAGGGGAATCCAACAGAGATGCTCATTGCTGTATAAAGAGAGAAGGGAAAAAAAAAGGAATAGTCCAGAGCTGATATCTGTATAGAAAATATCTGTATTTTGTGCTTTGAGATCAAAATAAAAGTCTTCATTTAAGCCAGCCATTACTTTGTGGAAGGAGAGTTTACAGACTCCTTGCAAGATTCTCAAACCAACTGCAAATACACTGGAAAACACAAAGGCTATCTTTATGTCATAGTCAGGCTATGCCAGGAATATTTTTGTCCCTGCCTTACTTGATCACTCATTAAGATGCACTGCACCCACCTAGTTTCAAAGAACAATTCATTGTTCCCCTCTTGCAGACATCTGCACCCAAACATCAGCCCTTCGCCAAGCATCTCCCATGCCCTAAGCCTTATCTCTAATTCTTTGCTACAGCCTTCTCAAAATCAAAATCATATGCTCTGATGTAAGCAGCAAGGAGATTCTTCTCTGAAAAATGCTACTGAACAGAAAGGGCTGTGTGTGCTGGTGTCATCTGACTCCCACTGTGGAATTATGCTAGTTCTGCACATCAAAATACCAGGCAAGTATTGGTAAACTGCAGAGGATGGTGTAGAACAACTAGAAGTATTTAAAAAGTCAGTAGGGAGATGAGATTAAAAGGAAACAATATGCACAATTTGTCTAATCTATGACTAAGGGGACCAGAACTGTCTACGAGCATTTGCAAAATGTAAAAACAACAAAGAATGGGAAAGATTTGTTTAGAATGGAACACAGAGTATTATTAGGAGCAGTGGGAAGTGGAAGAAAGCAGAGCATGAATTGCTTAAGATTTTAATATATTCTGCTGTAGACATTCATATTATATAATGGTCTTTTTAAATACTAAATCATTTTGTGAAGAACTCTGACCTTTTCCAGAAATATCTATTTTTTGCAGAAATTCTTATCATAATTCATCTTTTTTTGTTGTTTTTTTTTTTTTTTTCCTTTCTTTTCTTTTCTTTTCTTTTCTTTTCTTTTCTTTTCTTTTCTTTTCTTTTCTTTTCTTTTCTTTTCTTTTCTTTTCTTTTCTTTTCTTTTCCTTTCTTTTCCTTTCTTTTCTTTTCTTTTCTTTTTTATATATAGAAGTGGGAAAAAAGAGTTCTGGCTTTTGCTGGCTGACTTGGAAAATGACGCCATCTGTAGTCTCATTTTTAATAAAAAGTATCATGTGGTAAAAGACTTACGGCTGGAGCCTATCTGGTATCTGGGTTCCTAGAAAAGCAAAAGGGTTCCAAGAGCTCCTCTGGAGACACTGGGACCATTTTAGAGACAGGTCAGAAACAGGATCATGAAGGCCAAACCCTGGAAGGTTCATGGCATGGAAGGAAACTGGTTGAGCTCCTGAGAGCAACCTTCCCTACAAAATACAAGAAAGGACATCCTCCCAAATCTTTGTGTTCCATGTCTCTCTCTCTATCTCTCTTTTTTTTTTTTTTTTTTTTTTTTTTTTTTTTTTTTTAATCTATATATAGGGAACTGGTGCCATTTACACAGAGTTTTACAGAAAGCTGGTGTTATACTTGCCAAGTCTGGGTTGTGGGAGGTTGGGTAGGATGATACTTATTTTCCAGTGGTATGAGGTGGGAAGTTCCCCCCAAAAGCTGATGCAGAGTGTTCCAGAAGGATTTCTGAAGGTTTTGAGGAATAACTAAATATCTGTATTAATAGGTAGATAAGTAGACAGATAGGAAGGCAGGTAGAGAGGGAGGTAAATAGACAGATATCGAGATGGACTGACAGACAGACTGTGCCTGTTCTAACATCTTTCACATGGACACAGTCTTCAAATGTTTCACAGGAAAAGTTGTTCCTTTTCTGAATAACTTTAAGATTTGAATTTGCAGGATATATATATATATTTTTTTTTCCCTGAAGTCAGAATAATCTCAGCAGCTGATTCCTGCAGCAAAAAACATCACTTTCATTGGATTCAAAATACACTGAAAGAGGTTTTCCTTCTTGACCAAAAGACTTCAGGAGAGATTTGTATCCAAAGGAATTTCAATTAATGGTCTGTCTTTCTTCCTTAAAAAGATGTAGTTAGCATGTGGCATGAACATGTTCATCTCTCAGTGTAAAACATTGGGCGTTGAGATAATACTTGCAAATATATGGCCCAGGTAGACAGATCTCTGTAGTGACCATCAGGCCTGCTCTTGTTTTCCTGAAGACAATGAAAACCTCTTTAAACCACATGGAAATTAATAGGGCTCCTTCCTACAAAATAACAGTCAAGTAGTAGGTAACCACAAATAAAGTTGAAGGGGGTAATCACTCCTGTCCACAAATTCATCTCTGGTGAAAACATTGCAAGGTAAGCCTGGCACATAAGCAGGGCTATCTCCTGCTTTTCAGTTCACATCCTATGGATCCTACTGTGAATCCCAGAAGAGCATACATCTCTATGATCTCTGTCCTCTGCTCTGAGACTGTGTTTGCTAGACTCTTCCCTGGAAGCCCAGTCCAAGTTTAGGAAAAAACCTCTCTGCTGTAGCTGATGTTTTCCCAATATTTCCCCCCAGCCATGTGATGGAACTTAGTTTTAGACTTTTTGATTTTTAGACTTTTTTTTTTTATTTTTAGACTTTTTAGACTTTTTTTTAGACTATTTGATTTGTATCAACCTTAGCAGCAGCCTGTTGTAGGAGCAATCCAAATCATCCCATCATCCCACCTCCACACAAAGGGATGTGTGTCACATCATAACTAAAGGCAGCTGTTTTTACATGTTGTGTGTGTATATGCCATCACAGGTCACGGTATACATGTGCAATCCCATCACAGAGATTGATATGTGTTTGAAATCTCATAATATGTCTAGATGTGATTATTTTTGTCCTGAAAAAAATGCCTGTTTTTCGAATGAATACAACTACATCTACTCACATGATCAGGAAGGCTTTGGGGTTGGGGAAGGTATCCCAAATTTCAGGAGTTTACAGTGCAGGTATATCTGTTTGAACCATTTGCCCAGTCAATTAAGAAGAGTTTATGCAGTCTGTTCAAGCCTCTCTGCCTTATGGGACCTTTTCCCTCAGCCCGCCATGGTGGTATCCAGACAAATCACATCCCACACATACTGACTAATTACCATCCTCTGCCCAATTACCACATACCAATCCTCAAAGCAAAAGCAAAACATCTGCACCCACTGAAATGATGCCCATGAGCTGAATCCAGAATGTGTGTCCTGTTTCCTGTTCAACTTGTAGTAAATCTGTGCTAGTCAGAGCTGTGCTTTCCTCTCCAAGCACATAATCAAACCAGAGCTGACTATAAACACACCCAACTCTGTTTCAGCTAATGCAGCCCCGTGAAACACAGTGTGGAGCATGGGAGCTGACACAAGAAAGCCAAAGTGATTTCAGTCCCAAGGTTTATTATATGCCCTGCTTAATTGCTTATAATTCACAAGAGGAAAATAATCATTTCTCCTTTCTTTCTTAATTGCACACAAGTATTAAGAATTCAACCACATTTTCTCCCCTTTCAATCTTTGGGCCCAACTGTTATTATGACAGGGCTTTTTCAGTATTATTCTGCTATTGATTTGCATGGTGGATGGTTTATATTGCTAATTAGCATCTATTAAAGCTGCTATCTCATTCAAGCCTTGATGAATGGAGATGAAATGGAATAAGGCATTGGAATAAATCAGAACATGAGAAACTGAGCTCTCTTTCACTGTCACTGGGAAACATCTCGGAGTTTAACCTGAATACGCATTTATGTGTGCCTGTGAGTATTACACATTAATCTGGTATTGTTTTTATGGCAGTTAACATGTCTCTTAAATATGTCATCCAAGGCCTGGGTATTAGAGAACATAAGAGTTATCATATGGGGTTAATCTGGGCATGTTTTCCCATCTCTGACAGTGAGCAAATGAAGATTTCTGGAGAGAAATATAAGCACTGGACAAAAATACAAGTAACATAAGACCACTGTCCAACAATCTTAACCTCAGAGATTTCCAGGCCAGTGAGGTCTCGTAAGGTCTTGTAAGGTTTTGGGGACTGTTAGTGTTAGGTTAGAGGTTGGACTCGATGATCTTGAGGTCTCTTCCAACCTAGAAATTCTGTGATTCTGTGATTCTGCCTTGTAAGTATAGTATAGTGTGCAACTTGTAAGTGCAACTGTGCACTTGTAAGTAAGTATAGTGTGCAGAGATATCCTGGAAGGAAGAAAAATTAGAAATAGAACAGAAATATTAGAAATAGAAAAATTAGAAATAGAAAAACAGAATGATAGAGTTGCAGAAAGGCGAAGGAAAACCCTTTTTCTCACTCATGGAAATGGGGATCTGAGTCTTGGAAAGGCCAATGCTTCAGAAGTGATGAGTATTACACATGAAAGGGACCTCCAAATGTTATGCAATGAAGGAAGTGGTTTCCAGGCCAGTCCGTCAAGTGGACTCTGAGGAACTGCACATGGCTGAGCCTCGTAACATAGAATTGGAAGAAAACCTTATTTAATAATCCCAAAAGAGTTTAGGTGAGGCAGAACCATACTTCTAGCCTTATTAAAACAAAGCAGCTTCCCAGCATGCAAAGAAGCAGGATTTTAGGGACTTGCAAGTCTAAAACACACAAAGCCTGCAGATATCAGATGCCCTCAGTGAGCGGCAAGGAATGAGATGTAGCTCTGAGAACTGCCTCAGATCTTGATAGAAAGGCACATTAATGGTTTTGAGTAGCAGACTATAAGCGGCAAGTGCAATTAAAATTGAAAATCTGTAAGGTAGGAACTGAAACTCAGCCTGGGACTGTCTCCAGACCTTCTGCACTAAATGATGTTTTCCACTCTGACTGGGTTAAGTTCTCATAGTGCCCAGGTAACAGGAATTTTTCACAGATACGAAAATTTATTTACTGGGGAAAAGACTTCGTAAGCAGGGAAACATTCCTAAACTGAGGTGTCTTGCATCTGATTAAGATGCCTTTCCTATTAGAGCAGGACTTTACACAGTATTGACTTCAAAGCGAAGGGAAATGATTGGAGCAAGCTACTATTAAGTATAACTCTGCTGTAGCTTTTATAACTTCATTTTTCCAACCATAATTTTTCTGATTTCATCAGTACATTCTGGTGCAAGTAAACTCTAACTTATTCATTAAAACATCCCAAACTCATTTCTAGAACACATTTTGATAGTCATCTCTCTCCATATAGGAGGCTTTCTTTTTATAATCTTCATTAAGGGAAGCTGACAGATATTTCTCAAAAAGCAAAAAGTTGATAAAACGATGCTGCCATGCGTGGGTGAGTAATGGTGATTTTGTGTGACTGGTCAAAATGAAAGCTTGGAGAAGGGGAAGAAAGTATATATCTGACAGAAAAAGATAAAATACTCTCAATGATTTCTGAGCCCCAGTGTAATGTTTAGCAGGATGCAGTAGGCACTGAGAAAAGACTTCAAAATTCCTGACTTATAACCAGTAGATGAGTTTTGGAAGTGTGGAAGCTTCCATGTTGTTCACTGACAAAACCATGTCACCTCTTCAGGTGTTCCCAGCCAAGATGTACTAAAGCAAATACATTGTAGAGGGTCTCACCAAGATGGAAATCACAAGCTGGACTCATGACTTGATCTCTTTGTACAATGTCTGATGAAGCTGCACCTTCATCAGCACAACCTGCTGTCGAAATCCATCAAGGTATCATGCATTTTTAAGAATGTTCTAATTAAAAAAGTTGCTCTTTCAGATTTTCAGTAACCAGGCTCTAATTTATTAAGCTGCCACAGGATGTCCATGGGCAAATTCTCAACAGAGCTTTGACCCACTGCATGCTGACACCAGCAGCCAGAGTTTCTAAAGCTAGAATTGGAAAGTCTACTGTGGCTTTAAGAAATATTATTAAACCTCTTTCTTTGTCATGCATCTGTTTCAGACTCCTATCAGAATTTCAGAAGTAATGTTCCCACAACTACCATTCAAAAGAATGCTTGAATCTTCTTACTAAAGACCTGGTGTTATTTGAATGGTCATTATAGTCGATGCCTGTAGAAAACCATACCAGAGGGGAAATTGATGGTAAGCTGCAAGCACTGTTTTTTGGTCTGAAATGGCTGTCTGCTTGTCTGTGCCTCTTAAAATTGTTTGCAAACTGCTTAGTGGAGGAACAATCTGTTCATGCGGTTCTTACTGTAGTGGCGCTTTGCTCCAAATCTGGATGCTTTTATAACTAAAATGACATACGCACAAAGATAGAATAATATGGACATACCGCAGACTTTCAGGGCTTTAAAGGACTGAATTTAAGAGACCCCTTTAAATTTAAAACCCCTAAATTTAAGAGACCCCTACCTTGGATAACTTCACCCAAAACTCAGAGTATTGTTATTCATACTGACAAGATCTCCAGTAGCTGTGGTTGGTGTGCACATGAGGACTTTAGATTGTAGGTGTTTCTGTATGGACTCAAATACCTCCAGCCTTGCATCACCACAGTACTACACACTCCAGTAAGGACTGTAAACCCTAGCTCCAGACATCTGGGTGGAAATCAGGCAGAGCAGAAAGTCACCTGTGCTAATGACCTGCTCCAAAGATGCTCTGTAAGCCCATTGCTGAGGGTCTGATCTATCCTGAAGTGGATCTGAGCAGCATTTCCTACAGATTGTCATTGTTGTCCTGTGTCCATATGTTCAGTACCCTGTCTGTGTGTCCTCCCTGTAACTTTTGAACTCATTGCTGACTTAAAATCTATCTGTCAAAAGAGCAGAAATCTCAAAGATTCTCAAATAATTCATTCCCACATGCTTCAAAATTAAGAAGACTCACATCCATAGGGTACTAATCATCATTAACTCTGATACTCATAATTTTTCTCTTTGCTGGCTCACAAAAGATGAGTAAATTCATTTGGCTCTTCAAATAAGGATAACAAATCTTATTTTACACTCTGTCAAAGGATGGGAGAGAAAATCTCTGACCATTATTGTTAGTTTTATTCAGCGAGAGACTAAGAACCATGTTTTCGTAAATAGACATGCTCCAAAAATGGAAGACGTCTGTCTAATTTCTTTTTGGAAATCCCAGAAGAAACACAACAACTTATTGAGAGTAATATGTATGCTTGTGAAAGAAACAGTAGATACTTTGCAGATCGACATTTTCCAACCTGTGTTGTGTCACCCATTTGGTGTTTCGCAGAAACATGAAATGATACTTTGGAAATAGTCACAAAAAATAACAGAAAGAAGGATACACCTGCCTTCATGGCAGGGAATAAACCCAAATCACAGGGAAAGAAAACAGTGAATGGATAGTTAAAACTGAAGCTCGTTTTCAGCTGTTTAACAAATTAAGACCACTATGGCAACGTCATACCACATTTCTCTTCTGAAAAGTTTCCTGGCTGTTGTGTTAGAGCAAGTTATGGGTCCCCAGCGTGACAAAGCAATTCCTGAGTTCCTATGTTCCCAGTGCTTATGCTTCTCTAGAAAGTTTTGGGCAGAGAAGCAGGAAGAAAAACTGTTTGTTTGTTTAGTCGTCTTGAACACAGGGCTAAAAGGCTATTCTGCACATTGAAAACAGAGAGAAAATGGGAAAGACCTGGCCAGATAGGAGAGCTAAGAACTAGCAGGGTTGAAAGAAAGGGCAGTTTTGTTGCAATCTAGAAGCTGATGGAAATTCTTGGACTAATAACAGGAGAAAAAGACCTGTTTCTTAAGACAATGGTCAAAGGATATCTCTGTTTCTAAACTTAAATTCTATAACCCAGCAGATCCAAAGCTCTTTCTTTAAATAATGTAATGTACTTCTCTACTTTGAGTTAGGAAAGCACACATTTAGGGGTGCAAAAACATCTTAATATATTTAGTGTGCTCACTTTCATTCAGGTTTTGGGCAGATCCATTTCAAAACTCTGTCTGACATTAGGACCCATCACATTAACGCTGAAGGGCTTCAACGAGCCCTTCTAGGCTTCTTGCCACCAATTCTGCCATGTTCAATAGACAGTCAACAGGTTGGTTCTCCTTGCTCACTCAGCCAGAGGTATCTCATGCTTCAAGATGTTAGCATGGTAAGTGACATCTGACAATTGCCATTTAGCTGTGCTAAAGCTGGTTTTTAAGATTTTGAGATGAAACATGAAACACACAGGAAGGGTGCATGGCTTCTAGCTGACAGGACAGAAGTCCAGTTTTGTTAGCTCAAGGATAATGCTCAACATTGTGGAATAGGAAGGCCAAGCTCCAGCTGTAAAAGCCTGCAAGGATAGCATTGATACATGTACTAGTCTATGTCTCTATGTGTGTATTTATATAAACATCTCCATGGATCCCCAATTACTGGAGTAGCTTGGTAAATTTGTGTAGACACTTAATTGGGAGATTTTGTGAGCTTTCCTTTTTCTTTTCTTATTTTCCTTTGTGTTCTAGCTGAGACTTATCTGTTACAAGCTTCAGCCCCTGTGAAAGACCAGCAGGGGAAGTGTGCCCTTTGGTCTAATGCAAAAATAATTATTCACCCAAATAATTACTTTGGTTCCTGCAGTATTATAGTATTATAGAGACAGCCTTTCATTCAATCTATGAGTTGTCTGTCTTTTTTCTTTCTTTCTTTCTTTCTTTCTTTCTTTCTTTCTTTCTTTCTTTCTTTCTTTCTTTCTTTCTTTCTTTCTTTTCTTTTCTTTCTTTCTTTCTTTCTTTCTTTCTTTCTTTTCTTTTCTTTTCTTTCTTTCTCTCTCTCTTTCTCTCTCTCTTTCTCTCTCTCTTTCTCTTTCTTTCTCTCTTTCTCTCTTTCTTTCTCTCTTTCTCTCTTTCTCTCTTTCTCTCTTTCTTTCTCTTCCTTCTTTCCTTTCTGCCTTCCTGCCTACCTTCCTTCCTGCCTTCCTTCCCTTCCTTTCTTTTTTCTTCTTGCCTTCCTGTCCCTGCTGTCAAAACAAGCAGCAGGGCTCCTACTCCAACCTTTTACTGTTCTATTGGTCTATCAAAACAAACAAAAATATCCAACAGGTTGTTTTGAACAGCAGATTAAAATGGATGATATGTTCAGTCTTGCTGTGTCCTTCCTACAAAGAGAAGAAATCCAGCATTTACAGGAGGCTGTTATTTTTAGAGATCCTAATTTTGTTTCCTCTCTTTTGTGTGTCATTGACACTGCTGGGCTGCTATCACTTGGTGACAATTTTGACTGCCTGCACACCAGGATAAAACATGGTGACCATGGTCACTGTTGTACCTTGAGACATCTTAGTTTACCAGCTCTAGTTGTGTTTGGTTGCTTTCAAAGCACTCAGTGTACCCAAAGATGTACATGCAAGAGCGGTAGCTTGCAGAAAATGAACTTTTATATTCCTCTCAGTGGCTTGATGCTTTATGGTATTCTCTGTTTTATGTTGGCTTAATGCTGCCAGTGAATTGAAGCAGAACATCCTGAATTAAACATAGACATTCCAGGAAATGTGCCAGCTAATAAATGCTACAGTAAACAGGGAATCCCACCTGCTTGCAGGTGTCTTTCTTGTTTTGTGGGACAAGAGCAATGTGTTTAATACTATTTAAAAAGTCACTTCAATGAACTCCCAAAGTTAAAAATTGCCATGGTGCAGTCAATATTGGAACAGATTTCTCTCTGTAGAGTTCAAAGTCAAACAGAAGGATATGAATAGAAGTGCATACAAGCCAAGAAACCCAGGTTAAATTGTTCTTTGGAACAAACTCAGAAGATAAGAAATGTCATTCCCTGAACTATGATATATTTTTCCACTGTTATTTTCAAAATAAATAAATAAATAAGTTTATTCTAAACATCTTTGAGGGAGATATGGGGGAGTGTTGCCTATCTGCTGCCAGACTTCAGTAAAATGAGAAATGCAAAATAATTGTTGATTGGAAACATCACAAATTTTCTAGTTACCACCAGGAGAGAATTTCAGGGTGATCCGAAGCCAGCTAACCCTGACTGCCAAAAATTGTAAGCATATATACTAGGAAATATTAACACCCTTGAGAATGAGAACAGGCAGTAGAAATCTTGCTGAAGGTGGACAACCTAAAATATGAAACAAGCACCTACCTTTTGTTATGGAAGAAAGCCATTTTATTCTTTTCCAGGCATGAATTCTTGTCCTCTTAAACTGGGAAAGCTAAAATTATGCAACGTTTTAGCTCTCGTTATGCCTGTGTTTGGTCTACTTTCGTATGTACTGTGTCATGCTTACAGTGACTTTGGGCTGGATTCCTCTGCAGCAGCAAAAACAACAGCATAAGGGGAAATTCGATAATCCAGAGCCACAGCTAAACAATAAATAAAAAAATAAATAAAAATTTAAGAAAATCACTTTCTGGGGAAGAAAATGGTCTTTGCTGAATGTGTCAGTATGCCTTTTTGCACCCATCAGTTCCTCATTGGGAGAGAGAGAATAAAAAGCTCTCAGCTCTTTTACAGGAACACGAAGTAGGTAAGTCTTTTGGAAGAGTAGGAGTGATCAAAGTCCCAGAAAGAAAACAAAACAAAACAAAACAAAACAAACAACAACAACTACTACAAAAACAGAGCTAGTACTTAATAATAAAACTCAGAGTTGGAAAAAAATCTCTCACTTTCCAGTTACTCCAGGCTTTGCCATGAGGCATGACCAGCTCCACCCATGACCATCCTGACACACTGATGGACACAATGTGATTTTATTCTTCCAAGGCTGAGAACTTCCCACTGTTTCCCACAATCAATTCCTGTGATTCTTTAGCTTTCCAGAAGAAAGGGTTTTTGTAACATTCCAGCTCTTCTCCGTTGCCTGAATGTAAAGCCTCTCGTTTCCTCAACTATCCCTCATGGACATGCACTAGGGACTGTTCCTTTTGTCTCAGGTTTTTACACACCTGAAGTCTGTTTTATCACCTCCTGTTTTTTTTAGGTCACACTATACATCTGAGTGTCCTCTTTTACATATCGTCAGGCTAGGATTTTGGTGAGGTTTTAAACTACAAACGATGGTGCAACAGCAGACAGCATAGTCCACAGTACACCTTGCACAGGTTCCAGGCTTGCACTGGAAATTTGTCCCTGTGGCTCATCTCATAATAGCTTGCTGATGTCATGGACAGGATGTTCAGACGAGTTCAGATCTTTTGGTAGTCTCCACTCTGTCTTGTGAGCCTTTGGTGACTTGAAATGGGAAATGGGTTGCCTAGGCCACTAATACCAAAATCTCTCAGAATCTTGACAAATATCTCTGGAGCAGAAAAACAAACAAAAAACACAGCCTGTTCAAACTCAAAACGTGGTCCAAACCACCCATTCCAATTAGCCCAAAGAGTTTAAAATTAGAACATGCCCATTACAAAGCCTATAAACCATCAATATACATCTGAATTAAATGCAACACCTTGCAGTGAGATCACTGCAGGCAGCAAAGCTAGAGTTTCAGGACATGGAGGGAGGCAACTAAAGGGTAAAAGCCAACAACGCTAGCGTCTATGTTCAACCACATAAACTTCTCCCCACATAAAAGCAAAAGGGACAGATTTTGAAGGAGGAAAGGCAGTGAGGGACATTGTGCTAGTGAACCAGATGCGCTGAAGGTTCCTGGCATGCTAAGTTGTACTGCCTGTTAATCTTACAATCATTTCCAATTGCTTCTCTCTTATTTTTCTCTTTGCAGCCTGTTTAGGTATTCGATGCATTTTTAATATTGCCATTCAGAAAACTCCTTCTCACTCTCCAGTTTCCATGATAGGATTTCTATTCCAAAGTCATTTTCAGATGCTTCACATTAATATCCCATAATAATTCCTGCCAGAAAGATACTCCTTTAAATGTCAGTGTGCACAAGCGACATTTCAACATGACTGCTCTTCCTTAACACACTGAGATTTTTCAAATCCTAATTAGGAGCCAGAAGAAGAATCTGTTCCAGTCCTTGCAAGGCCTCCCTTCCCCCACAACGTCTGCTATAATTCTAAAATACGTTTTTCTCTGCCATTTTGTCCTACACAAGTGCACCATGTCAGTTGCTCTGGATACCCTTGGCATTTTGAGAACTTAACAGGGAATGGAGGTATCAAAATCACCTTCCAGATGATGAAGAAGTGACAGGTGTTGACAGCAGGTTTAGGGATGGGTATGTGGTGTCTGGAGCTGCATGTTGGACCTCATTTTGTGATGTGTCATCACTTCCACAGTCCTTATCAGCTGTTTTCCACAATCCTGAAGTACTTTTCATCGTGGCTGTTTCTCCTTTTACAGGAAGGGGAACTCCACCCACATAAAAAACTTGAGACTGGAGCTAGAACTGGGAAACCTGCCATTTTTTCTCTAGCTTAACCAGGAAAGTATGTTGTATTTTGTATTGTATCTTCCATTAATATGCCATAGTATAGTGCATTGTAACAGGCAGCATTATGTACAATTGGGTTGTAATGTACCTTACTGAATTGTTGGACTGGGCCGGAACGTAACCTATTATAAAAGAATATTTTATATAGCGGTGTAAACTCTTCTCATGTTACATACCAGATTTTACGTACCTGGCTGAATTGGTTAACTGGACAGTCCTGATAACCCCATGCTAGAAAGTTTTATGAGCACAACCTGCACTCACTTGTCTCACTGTCACATTCAGAGAAGAGTAGGAAGACATTCTCTAAGTTTTCCTTGTTGTTTGGGTGGGATCACAACCTCGGTAGATGTGATGACTTCTAGTGAACATTTATGGGGTCAGAGAAAATGAGTAAGGATGTTGCAGCTATTTGGAAGATGGCTCTTTTCTGTGATGAGAATAGAAAAGGGGTTAACATATATTTTTTGTTGTTCCAGGCCAATAAAACAAGAATTAAGTAAATTCCTCACTGGTCAGGTTTAGAAATAGGTAAACTGCATATGTTTTGATCCACAGCCATTTGAATTACAACCAAACATTTCAAGGCAGCTCAGGCTGCTTTCTATACCAAGGAGGTTGAGAATGGATTTGATCAGTGTGTACAGAGCAGGGTCTCTGGAGAGCAGATTTTGAGTAGCAAGTAGCTATATAACTACAAAGACTGTGCAACATCCAGTAACTGGAAGTGGAGACAAAGAATTAACAGGTCAGTGTTCCTTGGTCCTCCCATCTTCTCGAGGAGTAAACACCTCCTGCATAGCCAACATAGTGCTTCAGGATATGGAGACAGGGAAGGTAAGGAGATGGGACAACCCCCACAAAGGAGAAAGATTTTCCCCATTTCCAGGAATAGGGTGAAGCTTCATGTATGAAACCTTACTGTCTATTTTTAAGACGTTAAGAGGAGTGCATGTGCTTTTGCCATAGACAGGAGAGGTAGTGCATCATGTTGGCATAATAGGGCAGGAGCATAGCTGGCACATCCAGAAACCTTCATGCCACCTTCTCTGCTTAGTGGGCAGCTGCATCAGCTGAAGCAATGCATAACTATCACCTATGGGGTCAGATAGTTTTTTTTTTTTTTTTTGTGGGGGGGGGGAGTCATAGGTGGGTAAGGAACCTCCTGTGGCTCAGGTAGTTCTTGCGTTTGCCATTCAAACCCAGTTTCAGGCTGATCTCAATTTTCACTGCAGAAAAAAAAAAAAAAAAAAATGTCCCCTTCGTCTGGTTTTGAAGTCTGTGAGAAATGTCTGCTTTCAGGGGATTTGTCTTTTTTAATAAACAAAACAAACATCCCTCATCCTCCTTCCTTCACCCCAGTCCCCAACCATTGGTTGACATTTATCGGTCTTCTGCCAAAACCCTCAAGTTTTTACATTTCAGCAGAAACAAGAATCCAGTTCTGAGGAAAATATGAAATGTTCTGTTTAAATGAAAAAATGCTGGGACAATTTTACACTCAGTCTTTCTTTTCCCTCAAGGCTCTGTTACAAGAAAAGACATGAATTTTTCTTGCTGCTGTTTCTAGGGAATTTTATTGATATGGTTCTGAGGACCTCAGCTTCCCAGTCTCCTTTGCTAAACAACTCTCCTTGTAGCGACATGGATGCTCCAGCATCCATCCTTATTTGTACCACTGAGAAAGGAACCAGCCCGCAGGTTTTGTGCACCATGTTGGAGGCATGGAGTCTCCCCATGAGCCTGCATGGCTGTTGGTGTGTGTACACATGTGTGGTGATGAACATACATGTTCTCCTGTCTGTAACTTCACATGAGCATGCAGCCTTGTTTGTGTGCATCAGTGAGTGTGGTGCTTTCTTGAAGCTCCAGGTGTGCATATGCTTATCTGTGAAGATGACTGCCTGAATCTGTGTGGATCTAGAAATCTCCCCAGATGTGATTTTGAGAGGTTAGAAGTCTTGTGCTATGTCTATGTGCACTGTCCTATGTGTCTGAGTGTGTTCTTTGCATGTTGGCACACTAAATATTTCAGGCCTCCATACACATGGATTACCTCCCATATGATTTATATACACCAGCCTTGTCAGAGAAAGGCAACTTCCTCTGAATTCTACTGTCTTCCATAAATTCCATTGAATTACCAATTGTTTCACTGAAGAACTACAGAGAAAGAAATGATTTGTCATGTCACAGCAGTGCTTGCACCTTGACAGAGGTATGGTTTTTGGGCAGACCTTTGTGGAGCCAAGAGTTGGACTTGATGATCCTTGTGGGTCCCTTCCAGCTTGGGATATTCCATGATTCTATGATTATTCATTGTCAGTGCACTCCTCATTAGAGACTTAACACATTCATCTGCTAGGAGAAGAGGATTTTGCACAAATCTGGTGTCATGGCAATACAGTATATCTCTGTACTTATGCTGTGTTATATTGCAGAGCATTTGAACATATGTTAGGGTATCATTGCGTTTATGGTGGGTTACACTTAAAGCTGGCTTTGCTAAATGTGGATGGCTTATCAGGGACAGTTGTCATTATGCATATGGCGGATTATATCTAAGTCTTCTTTTATGTTCACTGTCCGCTATTTATGTTTACAGTGAATGATATCACAGATTTTCATTCTATATCCTAGGGATTTATTTATAGAGAGAGTGAAAAAGACCAGAAAGGACATTGGTTCATTTTCTTTACTAATTTTTGTTGTATTTCCTGCTTGTCAACTAGATTTCATTTTTGCAAATACAAAAAAAGAAGGAACGTTCAAGTTCAGCTTGCAATTTTGGAGGTTTCCCCAAATCAAAAGGATTCAGAATAAGAAAAAAAAAAAAATCTCTTAGAGAATGAATTCTATTTGGAAGGAACTTAATTATACTTCCACATTTTTAATATAATTCCTTTGAAACCAACACCTTCCATAAGTGTGATAAGTGTGGTAAGTTTATATTTTTCACCTGGAATGTCTTCAGGCTTTGAACGAAAAAATTATTTGGAGGGTATAGATGAAAAAAAAAAAAAAAGTTAAATTTTTAAAACTGCAAATTCTCTCTTTTCAAAATCTTTTAAATCCATTTTAAAACTAGAACAGTTTTGACAGTTTGGATGAAATCATGAAATCTTTGATTTGATGGAATAAGTGTTTTCCATCCCTCAACATTTATTTCTTGTAGAAATGCTTTGGAGTCTTAGCTAACAGAAGATCCTTCTTACTCAATAGTGTGCAAAAACAAAGACATTTTTCTAGAGTTTGGTCAATTTTGTTTCAGTAGTGTTCCTGACAATTACGATCAAACCATTGATCAAATCTGAGCAAAGACACATGCTGTTCGTGGGCATGCCCTGGAACTTGTCTCATGTGCAACAAAAATGGAATTGAGCTCCCTGGTCTTATCCAAGTAGTGGTTTGGGTAAAAGAAAGGGTGTTCCATGGGTGGTTTTTTCTTTAAACAAACAAGTGCACAGCAGCCATTATTGCTCAGTTGTGCTCACTGGCACTTCAAAGTCAATCTAAAGTTAAAGAATCTCTCATGCTCTAAAATGAAGTTTGTTTCCAACTAGGAAATAGAATATAACCACTTTCCAAGGTTTCTTCCTCCTTGGAGAGGAGCAAAAGCAGTCTGGATATGTCCCTGTTTGAATAGGGGTTAGACCAGATGAGCTCCAGAGGTTCCTTCCAACCTCAACCATTGAACAAACAGATGATAATGAAGGACCTTCTTGCACCAAATATTTTATACTGCATAGCAAGAGTTACT
This sequence comes from Anas acuta, assembly GCF_963932015.1. Lineage (NCBI taxonomy): Eukaryota > Metazoa > Chordata > Aves > Anseriformes > Anatidae > Anas > Anas acuta. Next base: position 156,208,603 of record NC_088980.1, read on the forward strand.
CATGCAGCTCTCAAGTGTATACCCTAAATAGAAAGAACAGACACAATGTGTTTTTGCCTTTTTCTTTCTCCTGTTCTATGATGATGAATGCAGAGCTTTGAGCAATGAAAGACCTTGTCTATAACATTGTTTTTTTCTTCAGTAAACAGCAAGTAAATTTAGGACCATGAATTTCTTCTCCTCCCCTCCAACCATCTTTTTGAATAACAGTGGCTCAGGTAATCTTCTCACAAAAGACAACAACAATGACAACCAAATTACTCAGGTTTTTCATACACTGAGTGACTCCTGCTCCTTCTAGCCTATCTTTTAGCTGTTCAGGCTTTGCTTTTTTAGCTCTTAGAGAGGCTTAGCCACCCAATCTGATTCTGAATTTCAAAAGACCTCTTGTCCTTCTGTAAGCACTGTGATTGAAAACCCAGTTTACCCATGGAAACAGGCCAGTTTATTAAATTTCTCTACCCTCTTCAGACTGGATTTCTGTTCTTGGTGTGATGCAGATCCAGCATGCAGATGAGTCACCTCTAATGAGAGCCACTTTAACTGTTATCTTCCTTAGACAAACTTTGAAAGTGCTCAGTTTGCAGATTTTTTTTTTTTTAATTTGCTAGTTAGATTCTAGATTGCGCTGAGGCTTATTTTGATAGTCCCCAAAGAGATATACCCGCTGTGCTTCTGAGCAGCATGAACATGTTTACCCAGGCCTTACACAAATAATAGGGTTTTATTGCTGTCATTGCTAATAGCATTCTTAAAATATATATAAATGGACTTTACATTGTGTTAATATAAAAAGATGAAAAAGCAACATTATAAAAAAGCTAATAAATGGTGAAAACTCTGTTGCAATATCTGTTTCTCATAAACACAGGTGGGCTTGTGAATGGAGAAGGTGTTTATCTACAAATGTTTATCTACTGCAAATAAGCTCCTTATTGCATTTTTTATCAATCCAGGACATTTTGTAAAGGAGATTCTCAACCTTCACATGCACTATACACATCCAGCACTGAAATGCAGCCAGCCCTGGGGAAGGATTAATGTTATGGTAGAATAGGACTCTATTGGAATGAAAGGAAAGATAACAGGAACAATCCAAGAGCAAATTCCTAAATCCTTGAGGATCCCCCCAATGCATTTCCTTAAAAAATTGGCTTAGATGTCTTTATCAGACTGATGTATACAGAATCTGCTACACCTTGAACTCCAGGGCATTGCCATAGTCCTGCTTACAAGTGGATCACACATCACCCCAAACATGCTGGGTGCTCTGGGATGCTGTTCTAAAACCTCCTTGGCTTTGATGCTTAGAAACATTTGCATTTCCAGCCAACATTCATTTGAAATGAGTTTTTAGCTCTTTCTCCTGGTGCCAGATTTATCCTGCAGCTAAAATAATTCTTCCCCCTCCCTGCTGCTTGTCTAGAGGAAGAGTCTGTAGACCAGGCAGACTCCTACTCAGCTTTCAGTGCAAGCCAGGTTCTTCTAGTCTTTTCTATTAAAAGAAGCTCTCCTTAGCTCTGGCAGTCCTTGCAACCTTTTCCTGAATGCATTTTGCACTGCACTCATCTAGCCTAAGGGAACAAGCTGGTTTGTGACATTCCCAATAATCTTACACAAATGTGAGATCTTTGCTTTCTCTACATCAATTTTGTCTCCTTTTACAATGTTAGCACCATATTGACCTTTTTAATATTGTCAACATGTTTATTATTCATTACTGTCCCATGATTAATTTGTAAATCTAGCTTATTTTTCTTTTCCTTCTCAACTTGAGAATCACAGAGATAAGACAGGGAAGGACTCAGAGGAGTTGTTTAACCTACAGTTTCTTGAACAGATTCAGAAGATTCAGAAGAGGAATTGCAAGGCTACAGGAGAGCAAACATCTGAATTCTTTTTCCATTCACCTTGCCACACACACTCACACATATGCACAAGCACATCGCATTAAGATAAACAAGAGGATACATACATGTAGGTGGAGGAAAAATAAAAGAAACAAATGACCACCAAACTTAAGTTTAATTTACTACATGGTAAAAGAAGGCAATGTCTTGCAAGCTAATTCTTGAATACACTCTAAAGCTTGTCTTTTGCTCTAAAACTAACCCAAACCTTGAGGAATCATCCTTCTACTCCAGAGAGGACTCCAGCTTGGCAGCTTTTAGCTCAAGTTTTTTCCTGAGATTCTCCACCCATGGAGACCCACCTAATTTCTGCAATGACTGGCTGTCTTGGGAGTGTTTCCCCTTTTGCCTACAGTTCCCTTGTGTAGTGCTGACTCATGACTTCTTGTCCTGTTCCCAGAAGACTTGCACAATGCTAGTGTCTCATCCCTTTGGCACACATCAGATATCAGAGAGATGGCAGTAAGAGGGTAATACGGTTAGATGGTATATGGCAATATAATTTTCTGAGAACTTTGTTTTATGAAGCCAGTTAAAGGCAATGAAAAATTATGATCTGAAAGTCAACAGAGAAAAAAATAGAAAGGATTGATCTCATTTACCCACCCAAAAGATGCTCCTTCTTGCAACACCATTTTGGTATTCTTTTGTGTTCTATCATTTTCATCTTAACTCTTATCTTCCTCTCTGTGTTCCCTTTATATGTGTATTTATAACACACACACACACATATATATATATGACCTTATATCTGTTAATTATAAACTCTAACCTTTGTTAAATCTGTACTTATAGGAAGACTAAGAAACACTAGTGGGAGTGATAAGATTTTCAAGCTGGTATTTGTTGATGCAACTTATTTGCCATCCACTATAGATTCCTTCTTTTTCTTTTAAAACATTTGCAACAAACCAGAACCCCCTATTTTAGGGAGAAGAACAGATCTCAGGACATCTCAGGACAATCATCTTGCCCAAAGACCAAGGCCCCCTGCTACCCAGCTATGCTTGCTGTATAAATCAAGTCCCAAGTCCTCCTGGCTCTTTGTTTACAGCACAGTAAAAAAAAAAAATTCCTGAAGTTAACAATTACCTGTCAACAATTACACTTTGTTGTGGACATTGAAAATAAATGGAATAAGTTGATAATAGAAGAAAAAGAAACATTGCCAAAAGCCCAGTGTGTGCCAGGTAGCACAGGAGGTACCCGGAGGACCTCTCCCCCAAAATTCTTGCTTGGCACTGGGAATGTCTGTCCTCCTACAGATGAACTCATGATGCTAATTCATTTTAAACTTCACATCTTAATTAAGCAAGCTGTTTTACAGAGCAGTTTCATTTGTACTGCATAAAAGGCTGTTAGGTTATAATTTTTTAATGCCAGGGGAATAAGGGGAGAAGCTTTTTCACTCAGAAGTGACATTTTCATTTCATTTTGTCTTTTGCAACCAAGATAAACAAAACAAGCACAGCAATTGAGACTAAAGTTTGTTGTTTTGAACTTTTTTGTTCCAGAATGTATTCTGGAATAGAATTGTTTTCCATCAGACAGATCAATTTCTTTGAAAACAAAAGTCTTGGGAGAAGAAAAAAAGGAAAGTAATTTAATTTTTGTCAGCTGGTCACACGAGATATCACTATGCAGTCACCGCTGTTCCTTACTGCCACTTCCCAGAAGGCTGAAATGCCTTGCGAAACCAAAGCTTATTGGCACTACAAGACCATTTCTTATGGATCCCATCTAATATGGCTGGTGTTTCCAGTTCTCATTAGCTGAGTAATAAGTGAATAATGAACTGTAGACACCAGACCCTAAGTACCAGGACATTTCAAGCTCTTACGTAAGTGTAGCCAACTTTTTTTTATTAAAGTTTCTGGAATTTAGATGTCTAAATCTACTACTTGGACTCTTTAGGCAGCTGTTATTTTTAATCCTGTCCTTTAACTAATCAATGCTTCCATTTCCTTTTAAGTAAAATGACAGTAAATAAGACCACAATGTCACAGGAGGTGGGAAGGAAAATGATACTTTAATCTTCCCCAAATGCCCTGAGACCCACAGAAATGAGAATTATCATCTTACCCACTCCCCAAGTGTTTTCATGATCAAGAAAGCTTGTCCGAGGCTAAGTTTTTGTTCTTTGTGATTATTCAGCCCCAGTGAATAAACCACCTGTTATCGAGCTCAGTCTGGAGACTCTGACTCTCCACTAGGGTAAAGCTGTAGACATGAACTAAAAAAGAAAAGGAAGTCTGGATGTCAACATTGAACTGAAATTCAATAGTTCATATTCTTTTGAGAAAAAGATGGGGATTGCAAAACGTGTACATCATTCCTGCTCTCTGTTGGTGCCACCATGGGAACAAAGAAAAAACAAGTGCATCCCCAAGCAGAGGAAAGAGGTGTCGGAAGGGTGAAGGGAGTTTGCAGCAAGGGCAAGCCTAGGATGGGAAAAGACATGCCTAGAGTCAGATCTCCAAGGCACCCATTACTTCCAGCTAAATATCTTCCTGTCAGTGAGAAAGAAGAGTAGTCAATTTATAAATAAAACTGTGGAGGAGGAGATTTCCCCCCTAGACCCTATCCCCAAGCCTCACCCACCCCCACTGATGAGGTGTGAGAAAAACCCAGGGCTCTATAACTCAGAGAAGGGAACAAGTAGGATCTGACTGCTGTTCCCAGCATGCAGACACCTAAATTTGCATTTAGAATTATTGTTTGTTGTTGTTTTGGACAACATTTTCTACGAGGTATTGAGCAACCCCTCTGGGCTTAGATTTTTATTCATGGGAAATGAGTCAATAGAAATTATTTCATAACCAGAGAAGAGAAATGAGGTGGGGTTACACTGGAAAGACTGGAAGGGGCTGTAAATATTGGAGAACACAAGCCATGGCTGGAAGATGCTTCAAAAACTGCATCATTTGTGGGGGCAACAGGAGAAGGGGGAGAGCTATCGCATAAGTTTAAGGCAAGAAAATCTCACTACGTGTTGTGTGAGACAACACATATCCTCAGCTTTCATGGCAGCAAGGGGACACAGCCCAACAAAATTCTCCTATTGCTCCTGGGTAAGTAAAAAATGTAGGACTAGGACTGAAAGTGCTGTCATGGCAGGCTGAGCTGTGATCTGCCTTCTTCAAAAGTGGCAATGGATATTATAGAAGATGAAAAGCTGTCCTGAGCCATCAGGTAAAGTTATGCTGGAACATTTATTCAAACATTAGGTCTCCCCAGAGTAAAGACAGACCATGCAAATGTCCTTTCCCAAAACATATCTTATGTCCATTGCTGCATTTATGTTTAAGAAAAATAAATAAATAAATAGATGGATTAAAACCTTGAGCAACTCAAAGAATTAAAAGTGAACATAAACTTCATTATGTACCTCATTGATCAGTAAACTAATATTGAATGTTTGAAGCAACAGACCTCAGCTCACACAGTGAACAACCTACTTTTGAAAATCATGTTTTCCTCTTTTTTTTTTTTTTTAAGATGTAAACTGGTAGGAGAAATGAAACCAAAGAAATGTGCTGATGTTACTGCTTGGGCCAACAAGGATCAGAGGCTGAGAGGGTGGATTAAGACTAATTGCAAATGAATGGTCAGTGGAAAGTGGGGCAAGGAAGAGGCTGAGGTTAGCAGCAGGGTTTTTTGTCCCCTTGTATCTATGAATGCCATGTAAATATTTTAAAGATGACATAAATCTCATTCCAGAAAAGCTGAGAAAAATTGTTCACTTTGCCTTGTCTTTGGCAGAGACATCCTCTGGGAACAGAGGCTCACATCTCTGCACAGCCACACCGGGTAACCCCAGACACTGGGGGAGAAGGGAAGACCTGATGATAAACCTCATAGGAATAAACCACAAAGCAAATATTAGCAGATTAGCAAAAATTAGCTCAGTATTGACTCTTCAAGGACTAAGGACAGATGCTTACACAGCGAATGATGCGGCATGTACAAACTCTTGTTGCAATTCTGATTAGTACTGCAACTCTTACCAAGGGGGTAATACACTCCAGGAAGTCAATAGCTATGTGGTTTGTTTTTTTTTTTGTTTGTTTGTAGCTTAAGCTAGAAAAAATATGTTTTACCTCTGGAATGGTGTCCACTGTTCAGGTCCAGGCACATACAGACTTATGTATTCCTTACACCAGTGCCATGGATAACACTGAAATAAGGCTAATTGGTATATTGATCTCTACCCTCTTTATAGCAATGAACACAAAGGAAATTTCTTCAAGTTCTCGTACAGCCTTTGCTCCCACCCAGAAAGTGAAATACCACTGTGCAAAGGGCAGCAGTACACTTGACCACAAACTAGTTCTCTCTGGCAAAAGTCAGCTGCTAACATACAAGAAAGATAAAATGAACAGTGAGCAACATGAAATCTCTTGAAGGCTGAAAAGGAAAACAGTCTAGCCAGACATGCTCTGAGGTGAGACGAAATGTTCGCTGGCCTCAGACATGGCACTGTAGCATGGAGTGGAAAAAAAGCTGTCAGGGCAGGAAGGGAGAGATGAAACAGCAAAGCAATGTAAGGCAAGGCTGGAGTGATTGGTGGGTCCAAGCTGACTTTCATCTGACAGTAGGTAGCATGAAGCTGGGTGAATCTTTGTTAAATATTAAATGAAACATAGATCAGATCTTTAGGAGCAAAAGACAAGGAGATCAAGGGTGGTTCTGAAACACTGAAATGATGGCAGACAGCATTGTCTGAAAGTCTTGTCTCTGCTTGTTTACTAGCAATGCAAAATTAAATAGCTCTCTACAAAACTGACAAGAAGATGCCAGAAATGTATCCTCAAAGGTGAATTCCAGTGAAAAAGGATCCATAAAAAAACAGGACATCAAGGGAAGTGCCCTGGAATAACATATGGCATCCTCTAGGATGCTCTTGGTCATTAAAATCAATAGTAGAGGTATGTCATCCAAGGCATTACTGAGCTACCATCCATCAGCTGAGTTGGCGTGTCATTTTATAATGTTCACCTCAACCAAAACACCTTGAATTTTGGCTTAAGCTATTATATTATACTTCATACCTGGGTCTGACTCATAGTGCACATAGAGTTGGGTACCAGGGCTCAGTCAGATTTTGGCCATTAGACTATGGTAAAGTGATCATCATAGTGCACCTGATGGCCCGTCATCAAACTAGGCATGAAATTACCTCAGTCATTTCACTCATCATTTTAAGCCATTTCCAACTCTTGTCTATTGCCAAAGGTTTTGGCTCAGTCATTTGTAAAGCAGAATAAATCACTCATAGATGAGCATAGCATTGTGTACAGTCTGAACAGAAATGGACTTTTAGCTGAAGCAGTGCAACAAGAATAGGTCTGACCAGGGCTTTTCTACCCATGCTGTGAATTCTGCTTCTAAATACACATAGAGTTTTATTATTCAGATTTGCTGATCTCATGTTTCCCACCAGAATTTAATGTACTTAATATTTAAAACTGTACTCGGACTACTTTCTGCAAATGGCTAATAAACTTGCAAGAGCCTACAAGTGCATCTAAAGTCTGAGGCTGAGGAATGAGTCAGATAGCCTGCTAAACAGAGAGGCCAGACCTTCAATCCCTACTCTATCAGCAAAGAGAGGCACCCCATGGGAAACCATTTGAGTCCAGTTCTTACCGTATGCAGTTGGCTGTATAGGAAAATTGAGCTTTGTAGAATGCAGAGAAGGGGATTCAAGTTTGCCAGTGCTCTCCTGGACAGCTTTTGCAGCTCCCAAAACAATTCTGTGATTCTGTGAAAGCCACTGTTTATTGAAGCCAAAGTGCTTCTCATGCATCCTTTCTGATAGGAAGATGTTTAAGTCGATTCTCTGATTAGGTCAACAGAAAGAAACCTGAATCAAACGTCAGCTGTTTGTTGTTCCAGTTTCTGAAAATAGAGAAGGTTTTTGGAAATCCAAAATTCTCCTGATCATGATTCCAGAGGTAATAACCAATTATCTGTGGAAGGAAAGCAAAAGAAAACCACAAGTTTAGACTTGTTGGATTTTTTATTTCAGTTTGAGTCTTGTAAATGTCTTATTTGTTTTTAAAGCCTGACTATAGATTTGGAATTTTTGAGAGAATTCGTAAGAGAAAAAGGAAAAAAAAAAAAAAAAAAAAAGCAAGGGGAAGATTCTGTCCCTTTTCTTACAGGTAGCAAACAAACAAAGAAGGGCACAAGCTGGAATACAGAAATCAAATGATTTGGTTAAGAATATGACAGCAGAAAAGAGCTGAACCTCTTCAGGTCTCAGCACAGAAATGCAAGGTCTAGAGTCCAAGAACTCAAAGCTAATCCCCAGTTATTCTAGTTGGATAGCTGGTCCTTCTGCTCTGACATCCAAGGCAGCAGAAATAGAAGTAGCTGTCGTTTTTCCCCATGTGCTATCACTTAGAATAAGTGACTGATACGATTTTGTGGAAGCACTCTAGACTGGGGATGTAGACCTTGTTTTGAATCCTCCAGTTTTAACAACCGAAAGGCTGAGTGAATTTGTCTTTCATCTGGTTTTAAATCTGATCATCTGTGGATGTAGGGAATAGCAGGCATATTGCTGATCGATTTGGCCCAGCAGAACTACAACCCCCTGCTTATTGTTTTATTTCATTGCAGACAGCTGCCCTGTCACTTGCTGCACAGTGTATATTTTGGGATATTATTGCTGTCATGGCTGGGATACAACAGGCACCTTGTAAGAGGAGTGATATTAAACCTGAAATATTGTCACTGGTGACAATAAGTGAAATCCTATTTTACAACTGAAAAATCAGAAACATCCTGACTTATGAAGGAGGGTTGTTCTGGCAAAACCCTTCTCTTGGTGTAATTATAGATGAAGGCTGAAATCCAGCTTGGTAGCAGCTGCTGACTGGCACTGTAGCCCTGCCTTACAGTTTGTGAGCAGTCACCGAACATATGCATATTCATAAGCAGTGTGTCAGGAGTGGTGATAAGAGGTTGAGAGAGACTCATTTAATAAAACCCAATCCACATTTACACCAGCCCAAGCATGGGACTGATTGCAACTGGAAGAACCCCAATGTGGGAGTGGAGGGAGAGCTGAAGTGGCATGACTTGGCATGGAGAATAACACTTCTGCATGCCACAAAGTGAATCCCAGAGCTCTACAGAGAGGTAATGTTAGCGTTGCAGTTAAAAAACACAGCTGCTTGTAAATAAATAGTAGTCAGATGAGGACTTTCAAAGGAATGAGTAAGCAAAAGACAGAGGTTATTGTTTGGTTCATGGAGCGAGCCCACATGGGAAGGATGGAGCTGAAACAAGCCAGCAACAAATGTCTGTGTCATCTCCTATGCAGGAGAAGTTGCCCTCATACAGTGGTAGCTGGCAATACGTGTTGTGTTGTTAGCACAGCCCATGCACATGTGCTTGCTCAGGGCTGCTCTTTACACCAAGGTCCTGTAAAATGGACCCCACAGATGAGTGCACTCCACTATGTCAAAGCAAAAACTTGGGGCAGAGCCATCAACAAGTCCTCGAATCACACAAAACCAGGGAGGTAGGAGCCTGCTGCTTCTAACAGACTTAGCTCCTCAGAAAAGCATCTTCTTGTGGCTCTGATGGACAAAGTTTAGTGACAGGACTCAGTACATCAGGTTGATGGTTGAAGATTTTGAAGGTCTTTTCCAAGCTAGATGATTCTGTGATTATTTCTTGCCACTGGATGAGATCCTTGCACTCAGGAACATGCTGTCAGCTTATATTTGCCATGGACATGAACCTTCAGAGACAGCATGTGGTGTTGCACACCTGCCCCATGAAATTTCAGCAAAGCCCTAACAAACACGTTCAATGCAACCTCTACACCCATATTCCCTGGGCACTTCATATTGCACATTCTCCCAGGCTTTTTTTTTTTTTTTTTTGAAGGCTGCTCTAGTGGTAAACAAGGAGAAGGCACGCAGGAACAGCCATGGTGTGGAGGTACCAGGCTGCCACATGGTAAAGCCAAACACACAGCTTGCACCCAGCAGCAGCTCCTCTTTATTACCGTGGATATAGGAGCAGCACTTCGCTCTGGCTGGGGCCCCATTGCGCTGGGCTCTGTGTACACACATAACGAGGCAGTTTAGGAGGGACTCATCAGCCAGACGTAGCCATCTGTGACTGTCACCCTGAATTCCCTCTGCAATCAACAGCCATTTCCAGAGGGTAATTCCTCCCGTCCTGAAGTAGCCAGCTAAATAACGAGGGATGAATCATGTTTTAAAATGCCTGTTTTTCTCCCTCTACGAAGGGGGCTCAGCAGTAGATGTCCACAATGCATTTCTTTACATGTATTAGAGATGAATCACGTATTCAGATCCTTTCACAAGTGGTAAAATTGTGTGTAACAGCATTTGTGGTGGGCCATACAGTGAATAAGTGGCAGATGACTGTTTTGCTGCCTGTTCCCAAGGTACTAAATTCTTCCAAGGCTGCCTTTCTTCTTCCCAGGAAGTCTTTTCTATCTGAGCATCTCAAAACAAGCTCAGAGCATTAGCTTTCCAAAGCACAAATTGGGGCTAGCAAATTGATGCTGGTCTTGGGCAGGATGGCTGGGAGAGAGAATTGCTAAATGCCTGCTGGGGCTTTTAGCCAGAGCTTGGCGTGGGCAGCAGGCACTGCTAACACCTGGGCAATCCCCTCGCCTTGCTGATAAGGCTGGGGCTCCCTTTTATTGCATTCAAGTGGCACATTTTGAAGAGAAATGGCTATGTTAACTGCCTGGGATGTTCCTTTCTGATAAGTCCTTTTCAGAACTGCTTGGCAAATGGGTCCCTTTCCAGGCCACAAAGACATTTTCAAATATCCCCAGGCACTCGCTTGCTGCCTAAGAAGAAATCCACTGTCCCAGCCACATGCTTACCACCTCTAACATCACAGCAGCCCAGAGCTTTATTATGTACCAAAACAGTCACAAAAGTATCTTCTCTAGTGCAAGGGACTCAGAACTGGGGATAAGTCTTTGTATGAGGACAGTGTGGGATGATGAGAGCCTATTGAAGTAGAGGGGAAGAATTTTAATTTTTTTACATGTCTTTTTTATTGGTTTGCCCTGATTAGCCTAGCTAATTTTGGATCCTTTGAGCAGGAAAGAGCTCCTTGAGGCTCTTCAATATGTAAGTTTAAAGAATACAGAATTATCCACAGGACTACTTAGATTATATACATAAATAATTTTTCGCTTTCCTTATCACTTCTTAATAGCATTGCATGCAATCTGTGCTCAGAGTTGGCTATAAGTGGAAGAGAATTACCTCCTCCACAAGCAGCTATGGCTTGCTGTCTCTTCCTGCCCTTTTCAAAAGTATGCTTTCAGTCTGAAGAGTCCAGAAAAGTGTCAAAGCACAGTGCTGAGTCCTACCTCTTTGCAAATCAGTCGATGAGCTGCAATTCCCTTTCATCTTCATTTCAGAGCCCATGGAAGGTGCTGTTCTGTGCTTAGATTCCGGGACTTACTGTAGAAAAAAAAAAAAAAAAAAAAAAAAAATCACATCAAAGCTGTCATTCCCTTTGGCAAGTAATTGTATTATAGATGCATGAGGTGTGCTCTAAAGTCTCTCCCCATTTACTTCTCTATCTTCTGCCTGCCGCAGATTTCTCTGGTGCTCATTCGTAATGAATTCTGCTGTTTCATGGAAATGACCCACGCTGGGCTGCACCGGAATGGTGATGTCTCTTTGGATTACCATGGGGAAACTGCTAATGAGAGGTGGCAGGGCTATTATGGAGGCGAGCGGCTCTGGGGAAGAGCTGTGTTTCAGCTGAGCACACCTGGGATGCCCATGGCTGACAGCGATTGCATTATGCAATTAAAAAGCAAAGTTCAGAGAGCATCAAGCCACACTCAGATGTCTGTGAAACATCTCAAAGAGCCTCCTTCACATCACATTTCTTGTGGTAAGGATACAGCTCGGGAGTGACATCCTTTTTCACTCTTTGGTGTTCCCCCATTACAAATAGGATGTACAAAACCAAGTCCACTCTAACCAAGTACAATTCCTGCTAAACACTTTCAATGGGACTTAAATGTTCTATGCAATCAATAGGTTGTCCCAGTAACTCTTCATTTTAACTAGCCAAAAGTCATTGGCAATACTTAATACCTAGACTGGACTTAAAGAAGATGGGTCATGTAGGGAACAGAGAGTGTTAGTATAGTTCAGCGGGGTGGGAGATCTTTCCTCTGTAGCATAAACTTGGATCTAAATCCAGGACCTGGAAGCCGAGCATAGATACAAGCAGACTAAAAATACCGCACAGACATAGGTTATTAGGATAAATAACCATGAGAATAGACTGCCTTTTCTATCAGCTCAGGTCTTTCTGAAAAAGCTAGGAGCATTTCACAGGATATATTGTTACAGGAGAACTCTCTGTTGGGTAGATATAAGAATTGTTGGGAGAATTTAATAACCTGTATCGTGAAGTAGGTCAGGCCAGAGTTTGCAAAAGTTAGGAGAGGCTGTTATGAAGTCAGCAAGTGTTTTCTAGCTTTGCAGTCTCTTCAGGCTGTATAGAAATGGTTGGCTCAGATATGAAGCCTATGATCTGTAAAGACGTTTTGAATGAACCATTTCAAAATGACCCTGCACTTTGCCAAGACCTCATCTAGTGCAGATGAGATGAACTCCACCTCTTCTTTCATTAAAGTCAGGTCCACTTATTCTCTTGTTTTTGTTGTCTATTTTTTGTTTGTTTATTTGTTATAACATTTCACCAACACCCTGATTCAGCCTTACAGAGAACAAATTTACTTTTATTGGATTTTACAGCTGAGGGGATCTTTGGCTGTATATTTTCATACTTAAAAGGGTTTTTTTTTTTATAATTTGTGGAGAGCAAACAGTTCATCCATTTGTCTAACACCATTTGAAATACCTAGGATATTTTGTTGTACTGCACCTACCTGTCAAGAAGGTTATGGATGACAAATAAGTCGGCTCCCCACTCAACACAAAATATTTTTTGCAAGGAAGGGACTCTCGTATGTAACTGCAAGCTCAGCTCCCATTAATTCCTCAACATGGGGTAAAAATTCTTATGTGAAGAGCTATTTACAGTGAGATAACATCACATAACCTAAAATCAAATCCAGTTTTATAATTGAGCTGTAAACAAAATTAATCTTTGAGAAAGTTTACTAGTTACCATAGGCATAAAGTGATAGAATATTATTTGGCAGACAAAAACAACCAAACAATTTTTTAGGAGGGGAAATCTAAAATTCAGGTTGGAAATGGAGTTCACACTGTTATTTTTGTTTTCTTCTGAGGCCTGACAAATTTATGAAGGCTGCAATAATAATAATTTGCTGTACCGATTTTCCTTTTACCAAACAGACCTTATCTTTCCATATGCATAAGATGCCAGCTGGAAGTGTGTGTTGGGTACTGACATACAAATTATTAGCACAACATGTATTTTTTTTTTTGTTGTTTCCTTGAGAATGTCTATATCGAGCCTGGAACATAGTGTACTATTCCTGTTCACATTTATCTCATCAGTGCACTTACATGTTGACTGTTCTTCCTCCTCAAGAAAACCACATGCTGGAGATCCCAGGGCCATATTCTCACACTTTTTTTTTTTTTTTTAATACAGACTTCACTCTTAAACATCTTTTTATACAATTTGTTAAATAATAATAATAATAAAAGATTCATTTGCTTAAATGTGAATATCAATTTTCTTCAAATACTGTTATTTAACTTGAAGTGCCTTTTTACTATGCGCTGTGGAAGATCTTCCTAAAAGGAGCTGAAAGTGAATGCATATCTAATGCTGTGTAAAACTCAGAAAATGAAAGGAGAAGCAACAACAGCTAGACTCAATTTTGATTTAAGATTCAGACAAAAAGAATATTCTGACTAACAACAAATGAATTTGTACCTCTTGGCTACTGCTTAATTACAGATCTTCGGTGCCCTTCTTTTTGCCTACCCATTAGATAGAAAAACCTTTTGCAAAACATCTCTTAGTGTTTAATTAATTCTAGTAGCCATCTGAGTCTGGCTATCTTGTATGAACAAAGCAAAACATCTATACATGTATATCTACGTATATATCTATTTATAGATAATTTTTTTTCCATCTTAATCCAGATCTGCAGTCAGAATCAGAGACAGCAAGGCTCTGGTATGCATTTAAGTTGCAATTTTATTCTCCGGAGGGTATGAGTGGGAAGGAGAGACAAAACAAGTAATTTTTTTTAACTATTTTCTCCTCTTCTCAAAAATCACCTTAAAAACTGCAGGAGTTCTTTAAGTCTTGTGCACTGAGCTGTTTGGTTTCTGCTAGCCTGTTTACTCACTGGAAAGTCATTTTGCTGTTTCTGGGTAACCTCCGTAAGCATCTCCAATAAAGTCTAAGTCTGTTTTTTGTTTATTTTCTCCCCTTCTCTTCCTTTTTGCCTTTTCATTCCAGCACGCTTTGTAGGTGAAAAGCACCAGAACTAATACATGCTCGGCCAAGGACCCAGGGCTTTCCCTTACAAGCCCCAGGTCAGCAATTATTCCTTTGAACTAGATACTGGTGGATAAAGCTGCACAAAAAAGCCAGCTTGTGGTGCAAAGTTGAATGATTCTGGGTCATACTCAAGGACGGCAAACCTGCTTCTTTTTGTTGCTTTTTACAGCCAGGGCTTTTCCTCAGATTTTGCTATGATACAATTCAGCCATCTGTGCTGTCTGCGATTGTCCTTCGCCTTACAGAAGGAGATGTCATTGCTGTTATTGCAGTGCCTTCCATAGCTCAGCACAAAATCAGGGCTCTCCTGGATTGGGGGATTTGCAATTAAAAGACCCTTTCTGCCCTACAGAGCCATCTGAATAGAAGAGATGAGGCAGGAAATGGAGACCTGGGAAATTAAATGGCTTGCCAAAGGTCCAAGAGCAACACTGCAGCAGAGCTGGCAAAGGAGAGGACCCCCTGAGGAACTCAGCTCAGCTCCTCCTGCAGTCATCCATAGGCATCCTCATGCTCAGAGGAGATTTGCCTGTTCCCTCTGCAGCTAGGAGGAGCTCCTTTTCTTCCTGCACTGCTCTTTTTGCTGCTCTGAAGTTTTTTTGTTAGGACTTGTCCAACTTGTGGACATCCACGGTGCTCTCCCTGATAGGTTCTTGCTTCCCTGAGATTTATTCTTTTTGTTGAACAGCCCTGAAAGGAAGAGGGACAGCAAATACGGTTTCTAGGACTGGAGTAAGAACCTCTTTTTCCCCTCCAAGAAAAGGCATCCTGGTCTTCCATGTATCCTTTTCCTCTCCTGCTTGCCCTGTTCCACATGCATATATGCAATTAAATACAGAGATGTTTTTTCATTAACACAGCTGAATTAATACTGTCTATTTTCTCTTTTATCATTTTGATAAGCTCCATCTGTCCCAGGGGGAGGGAGGGAAGTTTTAGAGTGTATTGATAGACTTCTAGATCTATATGAGAAAGTAAGCAAAAAAAAAGGCAGAATTGTAAGCGGGGTTCAGCCACCGTACTGGGTACCACAGACAAGCTGGGTAATAGATTACTGACTGATGCTCTGTCTTTGCATGAGGCCATTAATCATGACTATTGCCTAGCTTGATTTATTTTTAAAGACTGCAGTAAGCAGGCAGTATCTGTGAGGGAAAGTATTCAAGCTTCACATATGTCAGGCGGAGAGAGCAGAGCGAGATGGGAACAGGCAGCAGACGGTGAGCTTCAAAGGAACAGACAAATAAAAGCCCCCTGCAGCATAGAATGCCTCAGAGACAAAATGGGAAGCCTGCAGCCTGCAATGATATTCAGGAAGGTTTTATTAGTAGCCTGCAAAAGTGCAAGCAGGAGAGCTGGGCTGGGATGTTTTAAAGGGATGTGGAGGAGAGTTTCGGACTATCCCAGGAAATTTTTAATCTCTGACAGAACTACAGGTTTGTTATGCTGTAGCTATGACTGTATTGGTTTTAACTGACAAGGAGAACATCTATTCACACTGGGTTTTGCACAGATTGAGGATGAGATGCTTGCAATCACCTTCCATTTTGTCATCCTCTATAGCCAGGTCTGCATATTAGGTATGCACGGTGCAACATCTTGGACTGTCTCCTGTTCACATGCCACATATAACTTGTATATAACTTCTTTGCTTGAATTGTGATATCTGAACTAGTTGAGCCAAAGACTAAAGAGCCTCCTAGCAAGGCTCTATTCCTATTGAAAGCCCATGAAGTCATAAAAGCTATAAAAACACAAGGTATCTTATGTATTAGAGATATACGTGGAGACCTGCTGAAAATAGAAGTCTCCTACCAACCAATATCATGTATTTATGTGAGATATATATATACATAAGAATGTATATATTGGAGGTGCTGCATACGTATCTATATATATACACACATGCTGAAGCTTACCGTCTGAATAGCTGAAGGTAGGAGAAAACGCAAGAGAAGCTTGAACAGCAAACAACTCTAGGAATGGGATTTCTGTCACCCAAGTTTAGCTGCTGAATTTAGCTGATGCCTTTCAAAAGTCCTTTAGGCAGTACCATGAGATGGGAGAAAGAGCCCTTTAGAGATGCTTTTCTCTCTCTGTAGTTCAATGAGGAAACATAGATGACTAATTTTACATTAGGTTGTTAACTTCTCAAGAAATATCAGCCTCTTCTTTATGAGTTCTTGAACTATCATTGTCTGTTACTCTCCATGTAGGCAGAGGAGAGAGAAACCAGTAGTCCTCTTGCTAGACGCAGTTGTTCAAGTACAGCCTAACAGGAATTATCTTTATGTCCCCTCACTACCAGCAGAGCTAAAGTGGCATGGGGCCTGATGAATAATTTAAATACACAACCCTGAAAGAAAACAAACCACCAGGAGTTTCTTAAGGTGTATGCATCAGAGGAAATAAACACATCCTAATGTCCAGCACATGTTGAAGGTTCACTGCTGTGAAATTGCATTTGGGGGCGTTGCCCTAATTACCCATGGACAATCAAAACAAATTAAGTCAAGACAAATTCTCGGAAAAGCTAGCATATTGAAAGTCAGCTCAGGAACCATCCCAGTGGATCCATGCCAGGAAAGGAGTGTGATTAGCAGATCAACAAAGCAGAATCTCACATCAGGAGAAACAGGCAGCTCAGCAGTTCAGGGACAGGGGGTGGAACCTGGGGTTTTCAGAGAAAAATCCTTGTCCAGAACTGAGTCATTATGACAGCATTAATGATAGGGGATAGAAACAGACGAATAATAGGAAAGTGCTTTTACTATGTCATTACACGACAAGGGTAAAATCCAAATTAGGCCACTGTTGCTGAGAATCAGAGGTGAAAGAATAGATGTGTTTGATTAAAACTAGGAAACCAGGCAGGCTAAGGCTGTAGAATAATACATTGCTTTCTCTTGAAAAAACCCAAAGCTAAAGAAATGAAAATGTAGACATTAGAGGGTCAAAAACACCCTGTTCCAAGTGTGGTTTTGGACTCACTTGTGAGAGAAGTTTTAAAATGCTCAGCAAGTCACTGCAGGTAAGTGGAGGAAAAAAAAAATCTGGGAAATAAAACAGTAACCAAGAGAGATGCTTTTGTAGGAGATTTTTGATTTAGCCTGGAGACTAGTAACAGCAGTAGAATAGGAAAAGTAACCCAGTGGACTCCAGGGCCAGGACCCTTACTACACATTGCATGCAGAAAGTGGAGAGGGAGGAGTGATCTGCAGGCTGGAGAGGATGATGGCTTACCTCTATTCCCACCCTCTGTGCAAGATGGGGCCATTCCCCCAGTCCTGGTTTTTGGTTACCCAGAGGGTTTGCCTCACACAGTCTTGGGGTGGGAGCTAAAAGCGGACAGGTCCCAAGATGAATTCTGCTCAGGCCTTTGCAGAAATTGTCTCCAAATGACTGCAGTGACATTTTTTTTCGAGATCACTGAGAACTGATTCCTTCCTAGAACCCTACTGAGTCCCAGAATTGGTGTCTGTTCTAGGTCATAAAATCATAGACTCATAGAATGGTTTGCATTGGAAAGGATCTTAAAGATCATCTAGGTCCATCCCCCCAACGTAGGCAAGGACATGTTCCACTAGACCAGGTTGCTCAAAGAAGGTCCTCAAATGCCATGTTCTCACATACTGCTGATACTATTAGTGTTTGCCATGACAAAACCATTTTAAAATAAATATATATCCAAACATTTATTTTCATTAGACCTTTAAGTAAATTTTGGGAAATTGCCTTACAAAAATAGGTTCTTTAAGGTCTGAAAGCCCCCTGAGGTGCAATTCCAGGTCTGTACAGCTAAGTAATTTCTTTATAATAATGTTGATTCATCTCCTGTAGTTGGCACAGCCATACCTATACTAATCTCTACTGAGTCATGAGTGGTTATAGTCCATCCAATACCTACAGCAGATGTGTAATCACCTCTTCTGTAGAGGTCTGAAGAAGCAGAGACTTGGGCAAAGCTTTTTTTCACACAGTGTGAATCTTTTTATTGATGTTTGTATGGTCCTGAAGTCCACTGGGGCAGAGAGTGAATGTGCAGCTACCTTTCATCTTCCTTAGCCCCAGTGTAGATCAGGGCTGAGAAGTGTAGGGAAGAGTGAGAAAGTCATGGGCTCCATCAGGATGCAATTAGCTCAGCTACTGACCTATGTATTTATTGCATGAAGAAGAAAGACAGAGAGTGGTTCAACACCTTTTTTTCATCATTTTCACTGTTTCTTTACTCAGGGACTCCATCACATGACAACAGCACCTGTGTGGAAAACACCACTTAATCACCAGAAAGTGAAAAGAGCTTCAGGCTTGTTTGCTTGCGTGAGTCTATATGGGTATTTTCCTTAAAACCTGGCTCTATCTTTCTTTCTCATCACTTAGTACCTGAGAGCCTAATTTCTAAAGAAGTTAATGGTAGGGGAGTACTCATCCTGCAGATGCCAGCGAAGCAGTCTCATAGCAACAGCAGCCATGGAAGCACTCAGATCTGATTAGCTCTTCAACCCATTCATGTTCCTTGCACTCCCAGCAGTGTCCTGCCTGAGGGATGAGTTGGCCTCTATCTTCTTTTGAGTGTCCTGGGGTATGGATAATTCCCTAGCGAACATTTGAGCTCATCCCGAACAGATGTCTTCCAGCTGCAATGTTCAGTGAAAACCCAGCTTCAGTGTTTGGAAAAAAAAATAAAAAATAAAATAAAAAAAGGTATGGAAAGAAAAATATTCCTGAATTGTCTTGAATTATGCAGAGAACAGATGCAGCTGGAAGCTGGGGAAGTTTTGTCGGTGGAGTTCCTCTGCAATGTTGTAATACTCTCAGTAAAATTTAGCCTTAGAAAGGTAAAAGCTTACTCTCTGAGGTCCATTTTTATCTCTAGAGGGACATTAGGCATTGCAACAGAGGGATTTACTTGCAGGGGATGGTCAAGTACCGTCCAAAGCCAGAGCTGATGCTGCCAGATATTCTGGCAGCAAGCTACAGTCCCATGGAGGCTGTTGCTTGGAGAAAGCATGAGGCATCCGCTAGTAAAAAAAGCTTTAAAAATGTAGAACATGATCTGTGAGTTTCAACATGGCAACCGATAAAATTGTCCTGAAGCAGGTGGATGGTATGATCCTGCAGCTCTTTGTGGCTCTGTGATCCCCCAGGCAGGTCCTCTCTCTCCCTCTGTAATGCCTCTGAATGTGTTTGGGGAAAACATCAGGCACTAATTTCTCTTGCAAGAGATCACAGAGCAAATAAGTAGGCAGCTACTTCTCATAGCATGGGATGAGCTATGGAAAGCCTTTGCCAGGCTTTAGCAGGAGATGGACCATGAGTGGTCCCAATGTTTTCCATGCAGTAACAGGAGTCAGAACCAAAACCATTCTCGACACAATCATTAAAACACTATCCCAGAATTTGGCAGCTCCTGTGTGACTTGCAAGCCATTCAGGCAGGGACTTATTGAGTCTGTGAGGACCTGAGCTAGGGTTCCTAGGGGACAGTCTCCTCTACCTTCACTGAATGTTTGTCATAGCCATGTCACTCTGCTTTTTATATCTAGTAAGCTTGTGTCTGCTGCTTGGACCCTTACTGCCTCCACTTGGCATTCCACTGTCACCCCCCTCATATTTACTGCTGTACTGTATGGGAGCTGTATGATTTGAATATATATCTCCAATCTTTCAACCCTGTGCACAGCCAAGCTTCACTGCAGATCCCAAGCTCCACAATAGCAGGCACAGAACAACTCCTGAACTACTTCCAGTAGTCCCTTCAGCCCCTCAGATGCAGTCAGGATGAATAACTCACTGATTTTTCACCTTCCTCAGTCCAAGAACAAGTAATTGAGCAACAAAAGAGAAAGGGAAACCACCCACCCATGGACCAGCTCTGATCACTTTGTTTTCTGTCTGGTTGGTGACAAGGAAAGCAAAGCAGCTGTGAAGGAGCTGTGAGAGGGATGCTCTTCTGGGGATGCACAAGATGAGGTGCTGGAGGGTCCTGAGATAACTTTCCTAAGAGACAAATGTGGGGCTTAGTTTCAGAGGAATCAGGATTAGATACAGTCATGATATAATGCTCCTTATAGTAGGTAGAAATCTTTATCATGCCCCCACAAAAAATGAATGCTGCAGTGGGGGGCTCTATTCCCCCTGCTTGTACCTTCATTTGTAAATCCATCCTGGGAAGCTGCAAATCCCTATTATATCCTGACATCCTCTATGGAGGGAAACTCATTAGATTGATTTTCCACCTGAGTCGCTTATTTAGTCATTTATAACACTGTTGTAAATAAATAGCACCCATCAAAGGGAATCCTTGAATGAGGTTAAAGGGGGGAGAAGAAGGCAGCCAGAACAACAGCAGCAAGGGGCTGCAGTCCAGGGAAGTTAAAATGTTTTTTTTTTTTTTTTGTCTTTTCTAGAACTACAGTGGTATTAATATCTTGAACAAATGTAAACTGTCAGGATGGGAATCTATGCAGAACGCCTCTCCATAGGCAGCGGCACCTCCGTCTCGTTTCCATAGAGACTTGGGCCCCTGCTTCCAGTAGCAAAAATCCTGATTGACACCGTGTACCTTCTGAGAGGTAGAGCCTCAGCGTCATAGAAACAAGACCTGAATCTTTATGAGTCCCTCGTGGCAGGGGGCTGAGCTTTACAGGGTTCCCTTATTTTATTATTGTTAAAAGTGTTGTTATTATTATTACTTTTTAAGCTTCTTTCATGCCATGGAAAATGTCCTGGCTTAACAGATTTGGAGTCTGTGATTGAATCTTGATTTCAGCAGCCAGGTAAAACTACAGGCAAGTGGCTAGTTTGCACTCTGAATATTAGAGAAAAGGCTGAGTAGGAGGGAAAAAAAAAAAAGCTTGATTGATTCTGATTATCAGAATTGTGAGGAAATAGAGACTAAGCAATGACTTCATGAGTTGTGGGTCATTTTGCAAGGCTCTTCCACAAAAGCAGAGAGCTCCCAAAGCCATGGCAGTGTGCAAAGGGCCAGACAAGGTGATGTTTTTTTGTACCCTGAACACATTGCAGGGTCTTGGATTAATTGAGCCCTTTGGGTGAAACAATTTTTTTTCTGGATGGGCAATGAGCCTGGCTTCTGGTCTCCTTACCCCAGTGTGATGCTGGTTTTGGACATTAAGCACTAAGTATGTCCAGTCTCTGAAGAGAGATCTCTGGATGAGACGGGTAGGTAAAATGGGGGAAAAAATTACCAGGCAAACTATTCCTGTTTGGTTTTGTTTCTTCCAGTCCTTGTTTCACACTGCATGTTTTCAGCAAGCACAGCTCTGTTCTCATGCTAGAAGGGTTGCCAGAGAGTGATTTCTGCTGATACAGGTGACAATTATCCACATTTTTTTGGCTGGTTCCAGGTAAAACAGCTATGCCAGCGTGCTCTTGCAGAGACCCTTGGTGGTCTCCTATTAGGTCATCTAGCTTGGCCAGGAGGACACATCTATTAGGGTGCTGAAAGGTCACAGTCTTCATGTCTAGTTTGATTTAAGGTTAAAAAAAAAAAAAAAAAAAAAAGTGTAAATTTATCAGAAAAAAAAAAAAAAAGTAGGCATTATCTTGATAGATTATATGTGACATATTCTACAAGATGACATTTACCAGCTGTTCAAATCTGTTGTTTTATATAAAAGGCCTACAGGAACCCAGTTTTGCTGGATTTTGATGACAGCTGTCTACTATTCCAGGTGCCTGGGTTGTACAAACGTCACATAAAATTGCATCAGTCTGTGTGTGCGTGCTGATCAAAGGTTGATTCTGTAGGGCATTTGCAATGAACATGGTGCTCTAGATGCAAAGCAGAACCTGCAAATATTTGGGTGCTCTTGTCGTGGATAGACAACTATGGGTCTGTCTGTTGCTGGGAAAGATGAAGAGAACTCATTCCAGTGGGGTTCCCAGGACAGGGTTCATCATATCTGGAAGCAGAGTTTGCTGGTGGAAGGTTCTAGCTGAGCTTGGACGCCTGTTTCTCATTTTTTTCCTTGCAGATTTCCAGCCCTCAGGTCCCTTCAGCACTGTCTTTGGTAGGGAATCTGGAAGAAGCCATCTATGCAAGAAGGAAACTGTTACGGGGGCTCCCACAGATGAATTTAAAACACTTCCATTTTGTATTTTTCCATTCCAGGATGGCCCAGGGAGGTCTATACACAGTCTGATGTGGCACCTCATCACTTCTGGATGGAGTGACATTGCTTTCTTTGGTGGTTTGAATGCCACTGCCAGTGAACGAGGCCCCCAGCTCAGGGCACGAAGCTGGAGGCAGCTGCCTGCAGCGACCATAGTGGCCACCAGCCTGAGCAGGACTATGGGATGTGACCAGTCTCAGAAACCATGCCCTCCTCATGGGTCTGAAAGGCAGAGAAGTACCAGACCCACTGCAGCATTTGCCCGTACTGAGATGTGCAGAAAAGCTACTGAGTTTAACTTCTATGGTGGATAGCATAAACTGGCCTAAATGCTTGCTCTGGACAAACCTAACAAGGATCAAAAGAAATGTTAATTTAGCCAGGATTAATTCACCTCCAGACCTTCCTGCCTGATAAAGCCAAAAGGAAGTGAGACACACTGCATTTGTCACCTTAATTCTGAACAAGATTGAAGCTACAGGGCTTAAAGTCTGCCAAGCAATTTCATACACAGTGCCTTGACTCAGTTTGGATTTGCTTTTCTGCAAGTCTCTATGGAGAGAAGACCTCAGAGATGAGAGACTTTGGAAAAGGGCATTTTATGGCCCAGTTTCTACTTGATTCCAAGGAGATTTAGGAACCTTGGTCATTAGAAACAAGTGAGAGTTATTGTGGAGGAAAATGACACCTGAGAAGCAAAAGCACAGAGTAGTAATGGAGATACTATCCTGGGAAATCCCACACTGTTGTCTGTTTCTAAAACTGACAAATATTCCTCTCCATACCTCAGTTTCCCTACCTATATAATGAGAAGGATTTACATGGTGGATGTGTGCAATGCATATGGTATCTCAATAAGGGAGCTACAGGAATAAAAGGTGTCTGCAGCCAATTTTTTTCTTTCTGCCTCTACCCTCCTTTATTCTTCATCATTTCATAAATCCCTTCCTCCACTCTATACATCTGCTTACCCATGGAAAACCAGAAGGACATCATACCCCATACTGGTGGCAATAGTACTGATAGGCAGGTAGATCATAAAAACACAGCTACCGGTCTTTCACTGTTTGGAGAAGTCATTCAATGCCTAAATAGCTTGAATATGGATCTGTTCTTGGAGGAGAACCATGTTATGGAACACATAAACAAACTGGATATACGTGAGACCTTGAGGCCTGCCAAGTCCTACCCACCATGATGATGTCTGCATGGGTAGTCACAGGTCATCCCATGACATCACACAAGGTTTAGATCTTTCTCCAGGCTTGTGTTAAAGCTACGCCTTGTCTCTGTGGTTGGGAAGAAGCTTATTATGTAGGTAATGCTCACCAGCTACCACGTCAAATGAATTGTGCTGATGGTCTTCAAGACCTTGGGTGTTGCTGGCCAATGTTATACTGGTGTTCTAACCATGCTAACCCCAAAAAGTGCCTAGACACAGGGCAGTCCTTGGGGTGAACTCAGATCTTAGCAGATTTTCAGGCAAGAAATGAGTACCTGAATAACCAAGGTGAAAAAGAAGGCCTTTTTGGTATCTACTGTGCCTGACTCCATTGAGGTCTCTTTTGTGCTGTTGTCATATCCTCGTTAGCCACAACATGGGTGGTGGGAATACTTGGAGGGAGTTGAGTACATGAGGTGTGTAGGGCATAGATGGGATCCTAAGAAGGTGGGATATGAAAATCCCAAGCACAATCTTCTTAGTCTACATCTCCCTAAACATCACAACGTGTTCAGTCTCACCACCCAGAGCCTCTCAGCAATTCCCGTTGTTTTTGTTCCTTCTGTTTCTGCTTTGAGATGATCTCAAATGGACTCTTAACTCCTGAGCAGGCTATAAGTGAACACCAACACAAACCACTTGAAGGATTGCACTGATATATATCACTGTCCAAGCTGAGCTCAGCCTTAAAGTAACAATCTTGGCTTGTGCTGGTGTCAAAGCCTGTAGTAGTTCAGACCCTCCACTTCTAAGCTTTTGTGTTTCTAAGCCTTTGTGTGTGTGTATTACAGGCTCTGTAATCCTTGTTACAAAGAGGAATTTTTCCTCACCCTTTTTGGGAAAAGGACCTCATTTTGGTTAAGGAAGGGATTCCTACTCTTCCTACGGTGTTCAGAAAATCCTGCCTCACTGAAGAGTAAAACATACGTGTAGAAGCACATGGAGCATATTATTTGCAGAGAGAAATAATGGAGGCCTTGTAAATTCAATAGTCAGATCAGGACTGCACAAAATGGGGTAAGTTGAAATCAGAAGAGAAATCCTTCTAAGGACTTAATGGATCAAACGAGCTGAAAAAGAGTCTGAGTCATGAAAAATTTTATTTTGTTGTCTTTGAGTTTTCTTACCTTTCTCTCTTTGTTGTTGTTGTTGTTTGTTTTTCAATTTGAAGTCAGTTTATAAGTAGAGCTGTTTAGAAACAAAAAGTCAAACAGGTTATTTTTTTTAAATGTCATGATATTATTCCTTTAGGAAAAAAAAAAAAAAAAAAAAAGGAAATAAATCCCATGCAGTAAATACTGGCAGGTGTTTCTGTAAGCTTCAGGACAAAATGAAGTCTGATTTTCTGTGGGCTTACGGCTTTTGTTTGAATATTTTACAAGTAGTGTTAGATGATCACATTCTGTCTGTGCCTATGCAGGAACAATGGAACAACTGTCCTCTGCTCAGCAACTCCCTATCAAAAGCATACAGGCATTTAGCGATTTTGGAAGCCTCTGTGAGTGATGCAGCTAGCGGGTTAAAAGTTATTAAGTTTGCAAGGGGAAAGGTGGAAACACGCACTGACACCACACGATCAGTTCAGAAATGTAGCCTAAAAAGTAATGAAAATGGTTGTCCCTTAGAAAATTATCACCTGCACTTTTTCAACTAAAGCAGTTTGCTGAAATTAGCACCATTTTGCACCTAGCAAACCTCCTTTCTATTTTTAGTGATTAGATATTGGCTGTAAAAAGCGTGTCACCTGCCTCCGATGCCTACCTGTAGTATCTGTGGGAATAGGGCTAAGATAACATCCAGCTGCATGATCAGAGTGAGCGTCCAGAGCTCACCAGAGCATCGTATTGACACGGTAAGTGGAGCCATTAGAGCTGATTGTGTCAATAAGGAAAGTTTCACAGCCTCCCTAATTACACATTGCTTTGCTGGAAAGAGTGGCTCCAGGGGAGCAGTTAGGCTATTCATAAACACACGCCTGCCTGAGGAGTCAATAAATATGATTTACATGACTGACCAGTGCAATCACTTTGATTAAAAAAAATAATAATAAAATAAAAAAATAAAAAAGAGTGAAAGGGAAAAAAAAAAGGGGGAACACTTATTACATATGTGAATGTCATGCTCTGAGAAAGTAAATTTCACCACATTTTTAATTGCCCTGAATAAACAAATTAAGGGACTATGATGGGAAGGGAAGGGAAGGGAAGGGAAGGGAAGGGAAGGGAAGGGAAGGGAAGGGAAGGGAAGGGAAGGGAAGGGAAGGGAAGGGAAGGGAAGGGAAGGGAAGGGAAGGGAAGGGAAGGGAAGGGAAGGGAAGGGAAGGGAAGGGAAGGGAAGGGAAGGGAAGGGAAGGGAAGGGAAGGGAAGGGAAGGGAAGGGAAGGGAAGGGAAGGGAAGGGAAGGGAAGGGAAGGGAAGGGAAGGGAAGGGAAGGGAAGGGAAGGGAAGGGAAGGGAAGGGACTATCAAGAGTGAATTAATGACTTTTTATCAATTCTTTATGTGTCTGATCCCACATTTCTTCTCCACCAGTGGAAGAACATTTCTGAATAGCTCTGCATTTTGGTTTGTGCCCCAGTAAACACAGGGATGGTTCCCACCTGGATTTTAGAGAGGGTTTCCATTAGTTTGAAGCAGTTCATCCATTGCTGGGCTATATGTGTCCCAGGTGACTCCCTACTGATGGAGTTAGGAGTACTAATAAGGCATTTCTTTGCTAAAAGAAGGTGTAGGTCCAATGAATCTCTAGGGGTTTTAAGCTGGAGCTGTCAGGGAAAAAAAAAATAAATCCAGAAGGATCTGGAGCAAAACTGGAAAGCTTCTGAGTTCATCTGACACTGTCAGGTGTTCCCCAGGCTCATCCACCTTTCCCACCTCCCTTAGCATGGTATGCTCATCCCACCCATCTTCCTCCACTGCAACTTGACCATCAGTCCTCCACGCCTCCTCCTGTTGTCCCTCATTGCTCTGTTTCTCCTTGCCCTTAGACCTCCTCCAGCAAAGCAACTACGTATCTTGCATTGCTGAAGCTGTGGGAGTGTGCAGTGCGGGGATGAACAATGATGAGGATGATTTTTCTCTTTTATAGAGGTTTTTAATTTTAATTCCCACAGTGTAGAGTGGAGTTCTGCCCCCCTCTGCTGGAAGAGCTCAGCACCTCCAGCTGAGTTGCTCCTGATTTTCGCTCTGCCAGACAGGGGGTTGGTCCTTGCAGGAGACCCAGCCCTTTGGCCATGTCCATAGACCATGCAAAGTCTAACCATGTTCTCCTGTCCAGTGTTCTTCTATACTCGCCCAGTGTGGAATGACTCTGTCTGCTTTCATGTTCCTAGTTTGACTCCTCAATGGTTTTTCACCTCTTTGCCATTGACAGAAGCTGAGGGCACAAGGGTGGAGATTCAGCTGTGTATTCAGATTACATCTTTAAACTTTGTCACATTTGAGTTTGTGGTTGAATGACCTGAAGACACAAGGGTTTGAAGCTGGCTTATACGCATCTTTGGCCACTGGACCATGTCCTGCCTTTCCAACCTGAGAGCAAAAGGAATGCCTGGGAGGTGCATTTAGCAATGCACATTTTAGTGCCTGTTGTGAAATAAATGAGTCTGTTTGTTTCTCCTGTTGATCAATCCAAGTGCATGTTACCAGCTGCAACACACACCCCACATTGTTAGTCCTAGAGTCCTTCTTGCTGGGGGGAGACCAGGGGCAGAGCAGGGAGTGGGGGATAAATTCACCTGAAAAATGCAAAACGTTCACTAGCAAAATGTTTTCAGAAGAGAAGGGATGTGCAGAGGTAGAGTTATGTACCCCATGAGATGAAGGTCTTTGGGGTCAGATCTTTGAGCCCAGCACGTTGCAGAAATACTCAGTTCAGTTCAAAACTCTCTGAGCTATCTCCCCTGCCAAGTTCCCTTCCCCTAGTCCTGATGACCTGGAGGTATGTTATAGGTAAAGAACACAAGCAATTGAAAATATCCCTGCTGTAGGGGAATACATCATGCAGCAAAACGCTAGCCTGATAACAGCTCCAGCATGTCTGTGTTGATGAGTGCTGGCTCTTATGACTGCTAAGGTCCCTTTAGATATCAGGTAGAGCTGATTCAGGCCTAGCAATTTCTTTACCTTGCCCCAACCTGCTCATCCGTGCAAATTACCTCTCAGGCATGGGTATGAATGTGATTGCTCTATGTTTTATTTGACTTTCTCTTAGCTGTACCCAAAAAGCCCTGAACAATCCAGTCCTGTGTCTCCCAGCCTCCTGGGCCACCACCTGGCTTAATCTGAGAGGCTAAACAACCCCTCTTAAAACACCTCCATGTCCACATCCAAACCCTCCTCTCCAAAGGCCCAGTACTTTTCATTCTAATATTAGTCATCTGCTTTTGCTGAGAAGTGAGATTTTATGACTCAAATAAGCCCAAACAACTGAGAAGAATACATCTTCAGAGTGCTATAGATACTTGAGTCCCCCATGAACCAAGACAGAAAGACCAAAAAGCAAGGCACAAAGCATTTAAGCAGATATTTCAAAGTTTTATTGTATAAATCTACAAAAGGCTTTGCTACAATAGCAAATAAAGTGTAGCACTATTCTACTGACAGGTTCTAGTGGCTTGGTGTGATCTTGTAACTCCAACATGACACATGAGGAATAACTGCCTGATACAGTCAGATCTAGGGCAAGTGATGTCGGCTTACAAAGACCTTTTGGCTTCAACCCCTATAACCTGTAGTGATTCAATGAGTTTGCCTTTTGTACAAGGTTGTTTGAATTATTAATATTTCTAGTAAAAATAAAAACTCTAAAGTAGTTCTGTCAGAGTCAAATGTAAAATTACCTAAGGAAAAAAAAAAAATCTCCAGTGATTCAAATCTTCTAAAGTTTCACAGACACAGCACATACACACTTCTTCATTCACGTGACTCTACCCCAGGAAAACAAACTACCAGTCCTTCCTGGAGAAGCTGGTAATATAAACCAGGGTGCTACAAGTAAAGCTCCAATCAGCTAGGAGCAATAACTGAAATAAAACCAGCCAAGGGTGTTCAGTTGTGCACACTCCACAAAGTCAGTGGAAAATGTACAAAGCTCAGGACCATGTAATCAAGTAGTTCAGGCAGGATAACTCATAGAAAAGGCAGGAAAGTCTATGGACATTGAAAATACCCATTGAGGCAGTCAGGTCCCTTGAGAGGGACTGTGGAAATTAAGCACCTCAAAATCAAACTTCATTTTGACCTTGGGATGACACCTATGAAGTCTGCTTTACATGGTTTCACATAATTTTCTGGTCCTGGACATTTTTGGCTGAGCAATGTTGGAATGTGCATTATATCCCATTGGCTTGGTTCAAACACAACAAAACTCCGCAGAATTTGGTTAAGTGGATCTGATCACTCGACACATGCACACCCGCACTGACGCGCACACACATACCCGGGACCCTTGGCTCTGGAAGAGAGAGGAACCAACGGGATCCCTTCAAATGAGATGTGAACCAAAACTGTCTTGCAAAAAGGCTTGGTTCAACTCACTCGAGCTGTTGTCTCTCATGCACCTTTTTTTTTGCTCCCTGGGTCTGTATGGAAGCGGTCACGCCAAAGCCACCACAAGAGCATCACTTCTTGCAGTAACTCTGGCCCATGCAGATCCAGGAAGCACCTGCTGTCTCACAAGTGTCCCTTTTGGCAAGACAGCTGGCCCAGTTGTGCAGGCTCAAGTAGTTCAGACAAGCATCTGGACCCCAGGATGCTTCTCCGAACCTCCAGAGCTGTTTGAGGTTTGAAAACTGATACCCGCATGAAATGAAGCGACCCTCGACTCAGGAAAAATGAGTTACAGCCTTAACAGCATGGAGGGTTCGTAGCCTAGGGAGGGTCAGTCATTTGGCAAAGTTAATCAGGAAAGTTTTTGTGTTTTAATCTGATAATCTAGTGAAGATTTCTTTAGATGAGTCCCAGTGGCCCCAGACTGCAGAGGTATGGCATCATCTCAACAGACAGTGGGTACAAGTCCAGCATTCTTGCTGTCCCCAAAGCCCAGACCTGGTTCTCTTGGTTTATCTTTTCTCTTGGTTTCTCTTTTCATTCTCAGCACTTTCTTCTGCTCTTGGACCAGTTGGACCAGCTCAGCCTTTTCTTCACTGTGTTGGAAGTGGCTCCCTCTTTCATTCTGGCTCTCAGCATCTTGAATACAGCATTGCACAGCATGGTTGGCTCTTTGGTGCACATTTTGCCTTCTTGTCTTCCAGAAGTGTTTGCTTCTCCCCTGGGAAAGCAGGTGTCTTGGGCACAGAGGAGGAAACAGCAACAGCAGCAGGAATATCTGTTAGAGAAAAAAAAAATAAAATAGAGCAGCTGAGGTTAGATTTCCAAAGTCTCCAAATAAGTTTTACAGAGAATATAGGGGATTTTTCAAGATATAGATTAATATTCAGTTGGTGTGGCCACCAGGTGCCTGGGCCTCTAAACAGGTGTCTAAGCATTGCCAGAGGTCCAGCAGGAAGAAAAACAGGACACTCTGTCCCCAAAACTTGAATCACTGGGGCTGGTGCTTGTGTTCCCACGTTAAGCTGAAATCCCACCTATCTGATGGTGCCAGCCCCCTGCAGCCATTTGGCCTGAGGTCCCAAGACCAGTTCTGATTTGCATCTGGGTTATCTCATATCTTGCCTGAGGACACTGGGGAGGTTAAAAAAGGCTCTCAGGGGTAGGATGGGAGATAATTACCTGTGCCAGGCTTTCATTCAGGCAGAGAATCCGGCACTCGGCAGCTGGGGATCCTGGCAGCAGGTCCCCTGTTGAATTCTTGGTTTTGAAGTCTTTTCTCTTTGGCTTTCCTTCCGAGACCTGAGCACCGTGAAGTGATTTCTTCTCAGAGGAGGCTCTGAGTGAGTCACTGTAATCAAGAGAAGATAATGCTTGTAATGCACGGCCAGCTCATCCTCAGCACTGACACCCACTCCTCCACCCCTCATTCCCAGGTCAGGCTCCCTTCTTTCTGCAGACACAGCCACTGCAAGCTAACTCACTCTGAGCAAGTGAGGGGAGAGCCCTCACTCCTCCTGACACTGACTCACTTCTAGGCAAGGATGGAGAGCAGAGGTGCATCTCCTCTGGGCTGTGCATAGCCCTGTGATGTGTTGTCACTGCTGGGCACTCAAGCCCATGGCTTCATGGGCCAGTTCCTTCCCACTCCCTCCCTATATTAATTAGAAAGTGTAAGATGCTGTCCTGTTTGGAAAATTTTTGTATTCACTGTCTTTTATTTCCCTTTGATTGTCCTTCCTTTTTTTCCTTCATACCCTAGTTTGCCAGTTACAGTGCTCATATCCCATTTATCCCAGTGCAAGGATCCCACTGGCCAGGCTAAGGCTAATTTTGGCCTGAGTGCAGAGAGGATAATGTCAGAAAGTTGTCTTACCTTCAGCCTCTTGGAAGGAGGCATGCCAAAGGCCTTCCAAGCCGCCGGTGTCACACATCGCTGCTGTTGTAGTGCCAGGGACATCCCAGGGACACTCCTGTCGCTGCATCCCTGCTGTACATCTTGCAGAGGTGTTGCTTATTTGGTCTGGTGGCGAATGCAGATGATGTTCAAGATGTGTCCAGCCTCGAGAGGTTTTGAAGAGCCAAACTTCCTGCATCTTACAGCAATTTCTTCTCAAAGTCCTATCATCAAGCCTCGGTCAAAGCAAGGCAAGTGCTGAGCATTGCTGTCTCACCATGGAAAATGTCACCGAGTCCAAGTCCATCTCCATCCATGGCAAAGGGGCTGTTGTAGGGAGTTCTGTGTGAACAGGCAACTCTTTGTCCTCAGATGACAGAGGTGCCAGGCTTTCCAAGAGCATTTCAGTCTGTCTGTGAAAGCAGAAATTCTTCTTCGTGATGCACAGGCTGAGGCTGTGCTGGGACACACAGCTCCTCTCTTCACGTTGATTTGCTTTTATATGGCAAAAGTTCCTGTTGTGTCCATGTATCAGCATGGACATGATTTGCTGCTCTGGGGATATTTTGCTCTGAATTTTGGCTGTGTTTGTTTGTTTCATTCAAAGTATAAGGATTTGTTTCCTCTAACTCCCCCCCCACCCTCTCAAAATAGCTGTGGTGCTTGCTTTCTTCATCCTGACACCCTCCCTTCTCTGAAAGGAGACTCATTCTCCCTTCAATAAAATAACCCAGAATTTAATTTGAAACTCTGTTTACTGCTGAATGCACAGTGTAATGTGCAGAGAAAGGGTGAAATTTGCTACTGCACTGCAGTGGCCTTGATTGGAGTGAGCAAAAACTAAGATAAGGAGTAAACCAGCCTCTTGGGAGGAAAAACATTAAAGCAGGTATTGAGTGCACTGAAATTAAAAACACTAAACATTGCCCAGATTCTTAAGGTTTTCATTTCCTGAAGTCACAGGATTTCCTCTTAATTAAACAAAATAAACAAATAAAAATCTTTTATCCTTTAAAGTGAGACAAAAGAGGAGATTGCCAAGTAAACAGAATCCCAGTGGTAAATTAGAAATGGGCAAGGGTCAGAAGAAAGATGTCCTCTTAGAACCTCTTCACAAGAGGGAGGGGAGAAGGAGGAGAGATCCAGATGGGTAGGAACCCTCAGCCAATAGCTGCACTTGTCAGAAGTCCTTGAAAGCCGCCAGTGCCAAGCGGCTGCTTCTGAAGTTGGGAATTGTCTCTGGTTTCTTGTCATGGGTCTTATAAAATTGTCCGTCCCCCACAGTGGTGCAAGCAGCATCCCCGGCACCACCGTATGGCGTGGCTCGGGTGAGGTGGGCAACCACATCCTAAGGTTGCCTCTCCCCCTTCGCCTCCCTCCCCCCACGAGCAAAGTTGATTCCTTTGCTATGGGCTGTTGGACTGAGCACACCTCGTGTCGCGGCTCAGCCGGAACCTCTCTCCGAGGAGAAGCTTCCTAAATTCGCCCCCTTCTCCCGTTCACATAACCCAGATTGCCATCATCTGTGGGACTAACTCATATGACAGTAGCTGGAGGGCTAGGGGGCTCGGGTTGTGTCCCATTGCTCGGCACGGGGCTGGCGGTGGTTGAGGGAGGCATGCTCTCCACAGAGTCCCCTGATTGAATTTCGGGGGTCCTCTGTGGGCTGGGCTCATCGGAGTGGTCCATGTTGCCTTGGACTTCCTTCCCTCTTTGGATCAGCTGCTCTAAAGTCTTGGGCAAGGGGTAACTCAAGAAGCGCTTCAGTTTGGGCTGGAGGGTGCCTACCACATACTGGATGATCTCCTCCTCATCGGCATCAACATACAGGGTCTGGTACAAGTCTCTCTTGCGCCAGAGGAACTGGTCAAGGGGCTCCCCCTCTTTCTGGGGTAGATCCAGCTCCCTTTTGATAGCATCCCTAGTCAGAGTCCCCTCGCTGTACTGCAGGAACTCCTTCTTGAACTCAACCCAGTTCTTGACGGAGTCCTGCTTGTATTCCCACCACTTTTTAGCTGGGCCATTCATGTGGTTCTGGATCTGAGACAGCCAATACTCCTCTGTCCCTCCCACCTGCTTTAAGTATTCCTCCAAGTGGCTCAAAAACTCCCGGGGATCCTCAAAGACCTGGGTCTCCACTGGGGAGGCTGGAGCATCCTCCGACACAGAGACCCACTGGTAGGAATCGTGGCCCTGGGGGATGCTGGGCACCTCCCCAGGAGGAGGGGTCAGCGCATACATTTGGCTCATATCAAGGGCATAATCATAAATCTCCCCCTCGCTGGGCCTTATCTCTGGGCCTCCCACCCCAACGGACACAGTCTGCTTGCCATGTTCCCCAGGGCAATATTTGCCCCCCATGGACTCCAGACGGTCTGCCCACTTCTCCAGGCGGAAAAAGACCTCCTTCCAAACATTCATCTCTCTCTTGACCCATCTCTCCAGATGGGCAATGGTCTCCTGGCACCTGGCCAGGCAGGCCTTGATGGACTTCTTCCATCTCTGATTATCGGTCGGGACGTGGTCCTCTAAGTTGTTCTCTAACTTCCCCACCGATTTCTGCAAGCCCTTCAGCTCGCGCTCCACCTGCTTGGAGACCTCAGACAGGAGGTGCCGGTGGGTCCTCCTGACGTGCTCCAACATTTCCGCCCTGCATTTCCCTATCTGTAGGATCACATTGGGCTTGTTGGCCACTCCACGGTGCCCCTGGAAGGAGTGGATGCCAGCGTTGGTGACATTATCCAGCTGCATGGCTCCTACCGTACAAGTGTCAAACACAGAAAAAAACTGGGTTGTAAGCCCCGGCACTAGAGCCTGCTCTCAAAACCCCCACCGCAACACTTCCCGAAAGACACACAGAGACTTCTAAACCCCCCTCAAAGGACTTTTCAACACAAACACAACCAAATCAGATATCACCGCAGAGTGAGCTGTTCGGTCCCTGTGGATCTCAGAGAGAGTTGTAGGCAAATTTCTCCCGGTGCCCTGCTGGAAAAGCCTGTCTCACGTGCTCAGGGTGTCCCAGAGAGAACCAGGATCTTCCAGGAACGAGGAGAGGAGTTGGCTAAGATGTCCAGCCCCAAACGCGTGCCTGCTACCTGCTCGTCCGGAGCTGAGAATCTCGAACGACGAAGAGTCCCCGCTCGGTTGAAACACACAGCGATGCACACAGAGGCTGGAAGCTGCCGCAAAAGAAAGGAAGAAAGAAAAAAAAAAAAAAAAAAGAAATCCTGATGATTTCTTCTCCGGTAAACTTGGCGAGTCAAAAGCGCTTTCACTAGAGATGCAAAGAGCTGCTTCTCTTCCCTGTCTGAACTGCCACTAGTCCAGGCACTTCCATCTACTTATACCCCGCACAGCTCAACATGTGGGTGGTGCCCTGCCTCCTCCCGCACTCTCGGCACAGCGTTCATTGGAGGAGAAGCGAGGCCGGTGTCTGTGGCAACCCAGATCTTGGCAGCCTCCCCTCGCTTCCCACCCCCTCGCGTACGCCCCCAGACTCGACGCGAGATGCACTTGAAAGGTGCTGGAGACAGTTGGAGAGATGGATGAGTAATCGCACCTTCCGCCTTTCGGATTGCAGGAAAAACACTTATTCATTCCACAACTATTTACTCAGCAAGGTCATCATTAGCATGCTTCCCCTGGCAGGGCTCGCAGGGGGGAAATGAGGAGGGATTCAGTGTGTCACCCCAAGCCAGACGCCCACGGGACCCCCGCACGCCCTCACGTGCACACACACACACACAGAGAGAGAGCTGCTCACTCATATTGCACACGCTTGGAAACGGTGGAAATTCAGCAGGGAAAAGAAAAAAAAAAAAAAAAGAGAGAGCGAGAGAGAGAAAGGAAAAAAAAAAAAGAGGAGGGGGGAAGGTGAGGGGGAAGCACTCAAAGGAGACACCTCAGGGCAAATTGGGGCACTCTGGACTTTCTAAACCACTGGTGGGTGGGAGTCATCCCCAGTGCTTAATTGCAGCAGACCGACCTCTATCTCGGGAATATTCGGTCAGGGAGGGGGATGGCATCCTGATTTTTACACCGAATTAAATCCGCCCATCAAAAGCCTGTTCCGTACTTAGCTTGAATCAGATGCTTAATCAGTTAGCCAACCCACAAGCGCAGATGAAACCACATTTGTTCTCCGCTCTTGACAAAGCAGGAAAAGCCAACCATAAAAGGAGACCCGGGGACTTATATAAGCCAGAGATAAAGGATTCCCTAATCCGAGAGAGTTCCCCACCGGAACCTCCTCAGAGAGGTTTTGAGGACATCCGGGGCTCCTTGTTCCCTCCTGATGACAGTGACCGGAGGCAGCAGGATGCTGATTCATGGATATCACCTAAAAAAGGGGTTTCTAGCTCATTGCCAGCAAGGAGATGCCTTGCCTCTGCCTCAAGGTGATGGGCAGTGTGCCAGGCAGGCTTAGGATGGGTCCCCACTCCCGTGGCTCCTTGCCACTAGTCTTCTGGTGGGACTCCAGCCAGAATGGTAAATTTAAAATGCAGAAGTGATGGGTGGTTTTTCAGTGAGGTCCTGCAGAAAGGGGGTGTCAGTGACCCTCTAAACAGAGTCAAAATAAAGTCCTATGGGAGCGAACAGGCGGTGTTTAAGCTGTGTGGTGCAAAGAAGGACAAAAGGACAGGGGGTCAGGAGTCCCTTGCTCCCCATATCCATGTGCTATAGGAAAGTACACGTCTGCTCCCTGCCAGTTGATGTGGTAACATCACATGGACAAATACTTCTGCCATATGGCTGTAAGGGGAAACAGGGGGGTTATTTGGGGCAGCAGCAAGCTGTCACAGAAGGGCTGTGTGGCTGGGTTAAGGTGGGGAGTGCCAGTGAGAAGGGAAGGGGACAAAAGTATAAGGCTGGAAACAGGATGCCTATTCCAGCAGGCCCTCCAGTGCCACTTTATCCCCCACATATCTTGTTAGGGATATGACCAGCAGACTGCTATGCTCTCTGTCCTCCTTACTGTTCCACTTTCACCCAGATTTCCTGATCATGAGAGGTTTGTGCATCTGTGTGTTCAGAAAGGGTCAAATGTGGATCATCTGAGGGTTTGGGACAGGTCTGAAGCCTTTTCTGCTGTGGTCCCTATACCCCAGAGAAACCTCTTTAAATCTGCCTCACCTTTAAGAGATCACAGGAACTGGGAGGGACTTTGATATCTGTGATTCTCTGGATTCAAGTAACATTATTTTTCAGAATTTTTTTCACCCAGGAGCCACAGAAATGACCCTTAAGAGACTGATGGTGGATGGGGACAGGTTATAGGCTGGATTTAGCTTTATAGGGAGACATGGTTTCAACCTCAGTTTGTCCTATCAGATGCCAGAGTCTGGGATGAATTGGCTGTGAAAACTCCACCACATCTGTCTCTTTCCAGCCCCTGATATATATTTTGTTTCTTCTCCCTTAGTTTTCATGGTGGGGGGATTCATTAAGGTCTGAATGGCATCACTCGACACTTAGGTCCAGTCACAGGATAATTAAGGCTGGAAGGGACCATGGGAGGTCTCTAGCCCAAATTCCCACTCCTAGAAGGGTCAGTTACAGGGTCAGATGAGGTTGCTCAGGACCTTATCCAGACAGATCTTGAAAGCCCAAGGGACAGGAATTAATACGGAGCTCTTTTTGAGCCCCAGCCAGTGAGTCACTGCCAGGGACACTTTATTCCCAGGTATAGGACTTCTAAATATCATATCCTTGTTGAACATCAGAAGATTTCTGTTGGCCCTTTCCTCCAGCTTTTCCAGGTCTCTAGCTTCGCCTCCTTCTGCACCCTTTCCACCGAGCTCCCCTCCTAATCTATGCGGGGGTGGTGGTGGGGGAGACCGGAGAGGGGAGGAGGAACGGGGGTTTTCCTTCTGGACCTGCTGGGGAACGTCTTGCTGATTAAGACATAGTGATAAGAATTTTCATTGTACTTCTAATTAAAGTAGAGTGCGTGGGTAGAGGAGGAGGAGAGAGGGGAGCCGGAAGAGAAGGGAGGAGGGAGAGCACTGAGAGCTGACAAGGAAAGGCAATCTGAGGCAGACAGGCGATTTCATGGTGCAGACAGACAATTTCATGGTACAGACAGACAGATGGGCATGGAGGAACACTAGCTAAGGACTGGGGCAGGCTGGGAAGGAGGATTTCTCTGCCACAGCATCTTTATCCTATACCTTCACAAGGAGACAGACAGACCCCTGTTGAAATTTGCTGTCTGGCTAATTTCAGGCAGCTAATTTCAGAGGAATCATCAGCGGGGTGGCTGAAGGAGGATGTGGTCTGGGGTGCTTCAGGTGGTCATGAGAATTTGGAGACAAGAGGGAGCAAAAAGAAAGAAAAGAGAGGTGGCAAATGAGGAAGGGAAAGGGGGAGTACTGAGCAGGGATAATTTCCTCCAAAACAGCTGAGCAGAAAGAAGGAATGGAGAGAAAGCAGCAAAAGCCACATCTCAGCTCAGCAGGGATGCTGCCAATGTGGGTTGTCTCTACAGAGCTTCCTGAAGAGCGTTAAGGCACAGGAGATTAGGATCAGGCCCAAAACATGAGGAAAGAGAAAGAGAAAAGCTGACAGACTAATTACAGGCAGGCAGAGGAGCACATGGCAGTGAGCAGCCACAGAAAACCCCACTGCAGGGAGGGGGACCAGAAAAAGGGGTCACAGAGCCATAGCCAGCACTGCACCCTTCCATGGTGCCATCACACCAAAGCTTTGCTGAGGATACACTGTACCCAAAATTGGTGGAATTCACATCCCTTTTGCTGCCCCATCTGCATGGATGTTTTGCCTTCCGGATTCTATCTCATGGCAGGACATGCCATTTTGTGGGAATGAGCCTGAGCTGTGAGCCAGGTGGGTCAGTGTAACTGGAGGATCTCAGGGATTGGGGAGGTGTATGGGGCAGCAGAGTTGTGTGGTCCTTTGGTGTCTCATCCTCAGAAAAGCTCTGCTGGGTGCTGTGTTAACCTGCTGCAATTCCAGGGTCCCTCCCCGCTTATACACCATGCTGTGCACTGCTTTCCTTCTCTGAATCACTGTCTGGAGGGCCCCATCCTTAACCAAGGACTGTGTGAAGAGTCTAAGGTTAGAAGTCTGAAGACAAGTGTGCAATTAACCCCATACCCTTGCAGGGACTCATTTCTTCCACTGGTGAGCAAGGGATTTTCAGTGTTAACCTATAGCTGCTGTGCTAGAATTTTCGTTTTCACTTCCAGAAATGCTTCCCCTTTCTAGAAAGAAAAAGAAAAAAAAAAAAAGAAAGAAAGAAAGGAAATACAATCCCTCCCCTCCGCCTCCATGCCCTTTCAATCCCTATCGATCCTCCTATAGGTTACCACAAAAAGCTGGCCAGCCACTTGTTTCTCCGCTAGCAAAATCCTCAAGAAGGAAAGAAAACAAAGAGAAACCAAAGTGTTGGTCTTTTAAATATATATATATATATATATATATAAAACAATAATAATAGCACGTTTTATTTACACCACATGTCCCTATTCAACCACCTCCATCCCTGGAACACTTTATTGCACTGAAGCTGGCTCTCACAACGCCGAGCTTCGCTTTCAAAACACGGTTCGCGTCAGTGGCTTCATTGTTCCTGCCCGCCCGGCGCAGCCACCCATTGTCCTCCACGGCTGGGACCCACACGTCACATGCTGGGAAGGTTGGGAAACAAGCAGGGAGCTGAGGGTACTCTGCTATCAATATTAACAAAAATCATAATAATTATTATTAGTGCCACTCCTTCTGGTGGGGAGGACTGCGCAAGTTCTCTCCGCTTTCTTTTCCTCTGAAAAGCCCTCCTTCGTGGGGATGAATGCTTTGTTTTTAGACTAAAAATATCTTCTGCCTTCTTTTTTTTCACCCTTTTATTTAATGGGATCTTTGTTATTTTTGTTTCCTAACCGGGTAGAGGAAATGTTAATGAGCGCCTCTGTGTGCTGCATTTACCTCCACAAGTCTGCCTGAAATTAAATCAAGAAAGTCAAGGAAGGCACCAGTATTTTCACTGTACAAACCTGAACTTTGGTGTTGGCTGTTAGAACCCTCACAGGGTCAGCACAAATAGACATTTCCAAATTAACTTCAATTTCCTCCCATGCATGTCACTGATGAGCGGGTAGTGTACATTTGAAGCTAGCAAAACAAGAAATCTCCATATCTAAAGGCCTGATTCAGACCCGGTTTATGATGAAAACCCCAGCTGCCTTTATGCCACGTGGCTGAGAGCTGAATCTGGACCACATTTGCCCTCGCTCTTGATTCTTTCCCACCCTGTCTCCCTTCAGGGTGCCCTCTCTGAGCGATCTAGTAAAAGTTTCTGAATTTAGTGCTTTTTTCACTCCTCCTCAGCAGTAAACCCTGCGGATCACAGGTCTGCTAAATAAAGAAAAGTGGTGGGGTGGCTGCAAAGCTCACAGCCCTGGTTCTCCTCCCAGCACGGTGTCTCAAGGGGGGATATGAGCTCCTCACTGTCTGCCAGGACGACACATCCACGCTGATCCAAGGGGTACCTGTGGTTCTGGGAGCTGGTCCCACCCTCCCCTGCAGGCTTGGATCTGCTTTACCATTTTTAGCTAGGCGTGGGGTCAGACAAGGTCTAGTGGTGGTAGAGAAGCACTGAGAGATTGCAAACATGCAGGAAAATGGGACATTGCCCTTGTTGGTGACAGATGGTTGTGCCTTCAAACCACCAGGGGAAGCTGTGCAGACATGAGGGACCTCGATGAGGAAGAAGGTGGCTGAGACTGCTCCACATCGTGCCTGATCCTACTCCAGCTCCCTTGGAGACACAGTTCTGTTCCCACGGGGAAAAACTGCGTTAAGCTCCTTTTTCACCTTCCCAGCCCCTACACGAATTTTCCTCCTTAACTAGGGCAAGTGGGAAGGTCATTTGTGGTGATAGGAGCCTGGTTTTCAACCAGAGGAGCTTGGCTGACTCCCTGGAAGATTTCTGAGCTGCAGACTCTCAGCTATGGGATGTGGGGAGGGAAAAGCAATGGGGGATTCCTGAGGTAAGATTGACTTCACGTGTTGCTGACCTTTCTCCCCCAATGATCCCAACACCCAGCCACTGGATCCTTCTAGGGGTCTGTTAGAGAAATAATTCCTTGATGTGGTTGTTACCAACCAGTCCCATCAAGAAGCCACCTCAACCCCTTTTTCCCATCACGTTGCATATTCCCATCCCTTCCATGAGTGGCAACAGATCTGTCCCTTGAGAAGGAACCCAAAAGTCAGCTCAGGAGTGCTCAGAGAAAGCAGGCCCAGATTCAGAGACGGGGCAGAGACTCTTTGGACAAGTTATTTTAGGAATTCTCCAAGATGTGCAATGGCAACAAAAGCCATTTGGACACCTTCATACTACCCTCATTCTCAAATCCCTTATTGACTTCCCTCTCTGATTGATGTCCCTAACCTGTGTTAGAGAGCTCCAGATTAATACTGGGGACCAACTAAACAGGATTTGTTCCTGTGTTTGAGTCCAAATCCTTTCATCTGCAAAATTATAGAATTCGACCTCCTATTCATCCAAAAATACTCTTCTCTGAAGGATGAATTTGATGTTCTCTTACCAAATAGACACGTAGGTACACAGAAACCCCCTTAAATGCTTTATTTGCCCTCACTCAGACTGAAATCCCAAAGAATTTTCAAAGCTGCCCACCCCAGACAATGTAGGATTTGGCCACATAGGTGTCTTCAGACAACACCCTGGGCAGGTTCAAAGTTATTCTCTGCCTAGTTTGGTGTAGGGTTATCAACTCAGGTTCAGTCTTTGCTAGGACATTCCTGAAACTAGAGGAAAAGATAAATGCATTATTTCAACTCATCTGGGGGTACATGGTTTACTTGCTTGTTTCTTCTAATGCTTGGAGAATGATTTCCTCGCCACATCCTCCTTTGATGGTGGGGTACAGGATGTTCTCATGCATCTGGCTCTTTGCAGTGGGCTCTGTCAAAAGGCACCAAAGGGCCATGGGCCTTTCCATGGTTACAGAAGGATGTGAGACTGCTGGTCTCAGCCAAACCCCTGTCCCCAGAGCTTTGCATGCTGATATCTGTCAGTTCTCAGCTAGCTGCTCTCACAGCCATGCTACCATAAGACCATAAACTAGACCACCACTTACCTATTTTCAGCAATTGTATCTTTCAGCGGTTACTTGATTTATTTTTAAAAATTTTTCCTTTTGCTTTTCTTCTTTTAGGCTACTTCCCTTACTTTCTTCTCCTCCAGGCACTGTTGTTGACAAAGGCTTTCCCTTAAGCATCCTTGCTTTCAGCTGCTAATCTCTCCTAGCCACAGGGAGCCGCAGTTTGAGTCAGTGTATAAGTTGTGTCCCCTTGGCTCAGGATAACAGCAGGGCAGCTGCCTCGCGTGGTGTCGAGGAGTCTGCGTCACTAGCAAAAGAAAGGGTGATGTTAGGTCACTTCTGAGGGGAATGGAGCCCAGCTCATCCTCATCCCAGCCTAATTCAAGCAGCTTTTCCATTTCCATTCTCTAAGTCCCTGTAAATGAGAGACGGATCATTAGGGACAGCAGGGAGGCTCAGGGGAGATGAGGAACGTGAGAAGCAAGGAGCAGAGTGTACTCATTACTTCTTTCTGAATGTACGAGGCCCCAAACATCACTAAAAACTTATTAGATCAGGACTACCAGTGGCTGGGGAGTGAGCTGTTGCTTAAGGCTCTCTAGGAGCTTTCCATTTTCCCCAAAAACATTGGGATGGTGCCAGAGCTCCCCAGTGCACCACCACCTCCACAACTGTTTGGTGGTCTCAGGATGGAAATCACGGGTGCATGGGAGCAAAACACTGCAGAGACTTCACATCTCTGCACTGAGAAAGGTGTGTGCCTGGGGGCATTCAAAGGGGATTTGCCTCAGGGTGTATGTCTAGGTCATATTTGGAGCTTGAGACCTGGAAAGTTAATTTTGGGCAGGTGCATCAGGGTCCACATGCGGTTCTCTCTGCTCGAAGACAGAGGAGGACATGGACAGGGAAGGAAACTCGCTTTAAGGACAGAGGAATAAAAAGCAAACGTGTGACAGAGGTGATCCCAGAACCAATCTTTTCCCTTCTAGTGTCTCCCTACATGAATATATTAAACCTCCTTTCTCCTTGTGGAGGTTAACTCTCAGGAGGGCTGGTTCCATCCAGAAAGAAGACCACCAAGAGATATACTAAAGATTTGTTCCCCACAGGTTTGCCTGACATCTGAATGACCAAAAACAGAAAAAAAAAAAAAAAAAAAAACAAAGGAAAAAAAAAAAAAAACATATTAAAGAATAAACAAGCAAATAAATACAAAATAATCATATATATATATTAAAAAAAAAAAAAAGAAAAAAAAAAAAAAGAAAATCATGGGCTGCAATTGCAGCCAGGTTTCTTTAAGCATTAGCTTAGGGGAAGGTCCCTAAGTGCAGGAGGGTGAATATTGCTCAGATGTGACCTGGGGAGCGATGGTCGTGCTGCAGGGCTATGGGGCTGGGAGCAGCAGTGCTGCCCTCATCCAGGGCCCCTGTGTGCAATCCAGCAGATGCTGGGGAGGCGGTGGCAGCTCCCTCCCAGCACAATAGGATTTAGCCCTCCACGGGGCCTCATAGGAACATTGCAACAGAAAGAGAAAAGAATCTGGGGGGAGATGCAGGGGCGGCTGGCTGACCGAGCCGCTGCTCCTCTGCTGATTGCCACCGTTTCTCCCCGCTTGACACCGCCGGCAGCCTCAGCGCTGCCCTTTTCCACACAAAATCAGCCCACGCTGCGGGGGAGGACGCGGTGGCCTGGATTCCCCACCTCGCACCCCCTTTTTTTTTTTTTTTTTTTCTGTCAGGTTATTCAGCAGGCGAGGCTGGCTGCGGGGAGGAAGGGGAGGGAAATGCAACAGCTCCATATTACAAGGTTCCTTAAAGAGCAGCCTGGCAGAGGTTAGTATTCATCCCCGCGGCTGCCCGAGGGACCCCGAGCCGCCCCTGGATGAGACATGGAGGTGGGTGGGTGTGTGGGGGAGAAGGGGCGAGTGGGAGCAGGCAGAAGGGATGAGCAGTGCTGCATGAGAGGGAGACGGGAACTGCTGCACGCTCCTGCCTTTCCCCCTCCACCTTCCTGCAAGTGGGGAAGGGAGACAGCTTGCTAGGTGAGCTATCAGGGGGAGAAAGTG
Organism: Anas acuta; assembly: GCF_963932015.1. Lineage (NCBI taxonomy): Eukaryota > Metazoa > Chordata > Aves > Anseriformes > Anatidae > Anas > Anas acuta. Next base: position 156,251,962 of record NC_088980.1, read on the forward strand.
GGACAGGGTGACAATGCTGAAATAAGGATGGTGTGGGCATGGCTCCCCAAGCGTGGTGCCTGTCACGGTGTGGGTTACAGCTTTCTTTTCTTCTCCCCAAGCTGTACATCAGGGAGGGAGAGAGGGTCCCTGTAGCACTGCTTTGCCCAGAGACAGCTAGGCTTTCTGGAGGGATGCTAGTGGTTAGGGAGCTTGTGACAGAGGGGAAAACCTTGAGATTTGGAGGTTTTTATCCCCTGTAAGGAACAGATGCAGCTCCCTGCTTTCCATCCACTGCTTGCTCTCCAAAATCCTTCTCCAGCCCCCTCCATGTTTGTATGTGATGGATGTGAAAGGCACTGCTTGTCTGCTACATTAAGCCATGTGAGGGCAAAGGAATCAGATCAGGGTACAGAATCACAGAATTGTTTGGGTTGGAAAGGACCTTCAAGATCATCTAATTCCAACCCCTCTGCCATGGACAGGGACGCTTCCCAATAAATCAGGTTGCCCAAAGCCCCATCCAGCCTGGCCTTAAACACTTCCAGGGATGGGGAACCCACAGCTCCTCTGGGCAGCCTGTGGCAGTGCGTCACCACCTACCCTCTTTAAGTATAAAGCCATTACTCCTTCTTACTCTTTTATAAAGGGAGTCCCTCCCCAGCTTTCCTGTAGGCCCCATTTAGGTACTGGAAGGCCACTGGAAGGCCTCCCTTGATCCTACTCTTCTCCAGCCTGTCTTCACAGGAGAGGTGCTCCAGCCCTCTGATCATCCTTGTAGCCTCCCCTGGGGCCCACTCCTACAGGTCCATGCCCTTCTTGTGCTGGGGGATTCATGTGAGGTCTCACAAGAGCAGAGCAGAAGGGGACAATCACCTCCTTCAACCTGCTGGCCATGTGTTTTTGATGCAGCCCAAGATATGGCCGTCTTTATGGCCTTCAGGCGTACATTGCTGACTCATGCCAAGCTTCTCATCAACCAACATCCCAGGTCATTCTCCTCAGGCCTACTCTCAATCCACTCTCTGCCCAGCCTGTATGTGAGCTTGGGATTCCCCAGCACAGCTGCAGGGCCTTGCACTTGGCCTTGTTGAACCCCATGAGGTTCACAGAAACCCACCTCTCAGACCTGCCCAAGCCCCTGTGGATGCCCTTCCCTCCTATGTGTTGACCATAACACACAGCTTGGTGTCATCAGCCAACTTGCTGAGGGTGCACTCGATCTTTGTCCATGTCACTGACAAAGATGTTAAATAGAAGCAGATTTTAAATAGATGTTTAACAGTTGTTAAACTGATGTATCTCCGTGTTTCTGCCAGCAGTTCAGGAAGCACCAACCCCCACCCATAGTCTTAGTCTAGACATAGAGGGCATGTTTATCACTCACTTTATCAACAACAAGTGCAACATTGTGCAGAATAGTCTAGGGGTAAGGCAGCCTTCTGAGGACCTGTGGAAAACCAGGTCCAAAATATCTCTTTTGACTAGGATATGAACTGTGACTTCTTCATATCTGTGGAGCTCTGACCTCCACATAGCAAGCTATGCTCTAACTTGCATCTGCTGCAAAAGGTTTTCTGCTTCAGATAACTCACCAAACATCCATTGGACCAGACTGAGATACAGGCTTGGCAGTCTCAAATTTCAGGATATAGACCCCAGGCTATATTTCCCATATCTCACAGGAAAGTTAACGCTATCTCTCTGCTTGTTTCTGTTTAATCGCAAACAAAACATAAGGATCCCAGAAGGAGCAGCAAAGTCTTCTCCCCATCCAGAAGGCCCTCCTCAGATGTTCACCTAGGACACAAGAGCTGAGACCAAGGAAGGATCTAAATTCATATCATCCAGGATGGCAATTCCCTTTCTGAAACCTTGACAGTGCCTGTCTGTGGGACTCAGACCCATAAAGAAATGGTTTCCCTGTCTTATCCTGCCAGGCCTGGATGAGTTTGTGCGAAGGTCTGGTAGAGTGCAGAGGAGACCACTGAGGCTCTGAAATCAGTTACCCAAGAGCTACTAGGTAGGATCCTGTCAATATCTGACAGGGTACCTTCCTCCCCTTAATTTGGGGACTTATTGTGCAGCACAAAACTTCTTCCCTCTTCCTTCCTCATCTCCTTCTCTCTGCAAATGTTTGTGCACACAGCCTGTGCCATTTAGAACAGCTAAAATTATCTCAATTAAATATCTCCACTGCTTTCCTTTGTTCTCTTTTTCTTTCTGGCTTTTTCCTTCCAGGCAGCTGGAACATGTTCTTTAAACACTCTTTAAAAACAGGAAAAATAACACAACAAAACCAAACAGCCAACAGCTAAGCCTCACAGAGCTTCAATTAAGCCCTTTTTAGGAACATAGATGAAAAGGATGATGTGAAAAATATGAATAGAGTCACTACCCTGCTCTTCATCTAACCACTTGGCCCACCAAAGTCATCCCTTTGTGGACAGGTTTAATGAAGCTGAGGGAGAAAAGACTAAAGGTTTGTGCACTGATTTTTGGGGCATGCCTGGTACCATTGAGTCATGATAGTGCTGCTATGCTCCGGGATGTCACCCCAGCCTGTCCACATAATCATCATAACCATATTTGACCCTTGTTATTGACCCATCAGCTTTGTAAATTCCCTGCCAATCTGTTCTGGGAGAGAAAATTCCTTCCTGGCATCAAATTTGGCAGCTGCCTCATCCCTGTGCCTGACAGCGTGAATCACCAGAGTTAAGTAACAAACCCATTTTATACATCAAGATACTATCACTGTCCAAGCAATCATTCTTATACTTTCAATGTGAAGTGGATTACTGTGGATTCTGAATGTACTTTTCTTATTCCCCCTCCTTTGTTCCTTAATTTCTTTCTAATGTCTTCTGGATGCTTTGCAAAACAGAGGAAACTTCAGAAGGGGGTTGGGATGCTAGGCAGACTCAGAGAATATTTCCCAACCCCCAAGAAGTGTTGTTTACTACTAATTTTATGAGTTTCTGGGAAACCTCTCAGGGAATTTCACCAAAGTCTGTTTGGCAAGAAAAAGTGGATTGCTAATGAGGTAGCGTGCCACCTGGTTCATGTATTATTGTCTTACATATATACCTACATACCCCCACACAATTTAATGCACCTGTTATTTTTGCAAGGGATTTCTTGCTGTTGTTTTTCTGCTTTCTTAGCATCCATTTTATTCCTCTGGTCTATTGATGTTTATTAAAAAAGTGATTCCCAAATGCATCAGGTTTATCCTTCTGAAAATGAAGTTTTGATGGGTTGAAATGGCAGTGGGCGATCCATCTTGAAAGAAAGATCTGGGGAAAGCACAGAGTGCTGTGAGTTTGTGGAGGCAGAGAGGGATCTGCAAATGTTATTAAGCCTGCAAAAAGCAACAGGACTCATACACTGAGCACAACTGCAGGATTGCAATATCCAGTAATTGACACAAAGCACATTTAGACTGAACTCACTGAGGCTTGTGTGCCTCAGTACTCAGCTCCAAGAAAATACTCTCAGACCAGGTGTTCCCCTGTCTCATCAGCCTAGGTCTATGCAGGACATAACCAGGGGATGGTTATTGCTTTCTTTTCTGCACAGTATCTGGAGTATTCCAATAAAGCTCAGAAACTTCTGCCCCAAATACCTTCTTCTCCCTGATCAGAAGCAAGAATTGAACACAGGTGAATACAGACTTCTGTATTTCCAAAATTGCCCCACCAGTCTGAGTGAAACGCATCCAAGAACTCTTAGGTCTCTTTCTGTAACAGGGTCTCTAGGGCCAACATTAAAACTCAATTTTCTCAGCAAAGAGAAACCCCAAATCAGGAAGAACTTAAATGCCAGGTCTGGAGATCCTTCTCACAGTGTTTTCCTACCACTGGATAGGTGGGTACTTCACAACAGGGCAGATTGAAAATTTTCTCCCACATCCTGTTCCTTTCTCTTAGGCAGCAACAGGACCACAGCCTGCATTCTTCCACCCAAAACTCATGTTTCAAGTTTGGAGATATTGCACATAATGACATCAGTCCCATTATTCATAGCCTGGATTCTTAAGAGATAAGCCTTAAATGAAAATTTTAAAGAAGGCCTAGTGTTGTCCTCCCCCCAAAGGGTAGGTTAATGATCTCAGCATTTTTTAGATATCAGACTGAGGAGGGGAGAAGAAAAAGGCTATGTGACAGGCATACTTTTGCAGCCAGGCTTCATTAATTCTGTTTTTCAAAGATGTATTTATCTCTTCAGAATAACAACTGACTTATCTCAGGCACCATATTTTAACCCCTTTAGTTTGTCTCCTCACAGCTATTGCAGTAGGTAGCTGTCACCCACAGTCGCCCTTGTGTCATTAGCACATCCTTTCCATAACATATTAAACTGCCATAAGAAAAGAGGTTTGCAAACCTAGTTTGTTGCCTACTGGAGCCTTACATTCTGGAGCTGCTGCTGTTGCATATTTTGTAGAATTTTTTTGAGCAGTCCATTTTTGTTAATGGGCTCACTTGGGGGTCTGTTGAACTGCAGGGAAAAATGGAGACAAGAAACCTTCCTGCTGGGAGACCTTTGCAAACCTCAAGGAGCCTTTTTCAGAAACAGGAGTTCCATGTTCTTAATGAGACCATTTTCAGAAAACTCTGGAAAAATAAAAAGGAGAGAAAAAAAGCGACAGCAAAATAGAGATAATCACTGAAAATTCTTTTCAAGTAAACCAGAAACCTACTCGGTGTAATGAGACAGAAAAAAATCCAAGAAACCTAAAGGAGGAACATGTGCTTTATTTGACACATCAGAGCCAAGTCAATATGTGAAAAGCAATAGCATCTCAACCCTGCCGTTGTCTGTTGCTCCCCTGGTGCAAATAGATGGGTTAAGAATGGAGAAATAGGGCAAAATCTGATCAGTGGCATAGTTTGGTGCCAGGAAATCTGCAGTGAAAACTAAGATTTATGGCAAATCTGACGTGTGGAGCTGGGCAGGAAAGGTCAGCTCTCTATACCTCCATCTGCTTGATGCATTGACCCCCATTAAAAAAGAGTGCACTCAGCAAGGGGCGATGAATCCATGCTGACCCACAAAGGCCAGCTTCCAACCTCCCATCATGGTCAGGCTCAGCAGATCAAGGGATAAGCATTCAATGACATCTTTCTGCCTGGGTGTAATGTGATAACTTTTGAAAGATGCATCTGGTGGATGCCAGATGGATGTTTTAAAAAGCACAGGCAGATCAGCCTTGAGTGATAGAAAGACTGGAAGAATAGAAGGAAGGAAAGTGGAAAGAGAGGGATATCCTGACATCTGTTTGACCTAGCAGAAGTGTCAAATACCTGTGTGGGAGTGGTAGATCACACAGTTGGCTGATAGCTAAAATTGACACCTCCAGCATATCTCTTCTTTGCCCATCATGCCAACAGGGTTTAACAGGTTGATGCTGTCTTGATGTCTTAGGGAGCCCAGGCATGAAGACAGGGAGGTGCCAGAGAAGATGTACAGAAGAACAGCTAGCTCAAAACCCAGTTTCTGACATTTTCCATGAGTTAATGCCTACAGTGGAGTATAATAATAGAAAAAGCACATAGTGTTATACCACCAGATACTCTCCCAGTCTCCAGAGATTTGTGGTTCAGGAACCATGTGAACTAAAACGGGTAGTTTCAAATTCACGTGGACTTTTTTCCCTCAATAATCTTACTTACCCAGTCACTCTTTGAATGACCATATGCTTTGGTGATCTACAAGGTCCTGCAGCAAAGAGTTGCATAGATATCCAGATATTGTGTGAAGAAATTCTTCCTTTTCCTTTGTTCTGAGTTTGTCATTTGATCATTTGAACTGATAAGCCTTAGTTCCTGTATCAGGAGAGACAATAAGCAGTCAACCCCTTCTGACTTATTTCTAAATCCTGCAAGATCCTTCCTTTTTCCATTTCTTTTTCCATTTCTTTTTCTTTTTTTTTTTTTTTTTTCCCAGACTGAATAGTCACAGCTTATAAAGCCATTCCCATTATAGAAGTGACTTTATTGCCCCTTTCATATTGCTAGTCTTTTTTACATCCTTTGTTATATGGGAACACCAAAACAGCAGACAGTAAGATGTGAATGAAACAGGAATTTTTGCAGTGGAAACGAGAACAGGTAAGAGAACACAGAGGGAACCTCTGTCTAAAGCCCAGGGGAGCTCACACTCTACAGACCCAGTGCAAGTGAGACTCAACTGAACTGAGAACATCAGAGGAAACCAAAGGAGAAGTATGAGGCTACCTATCAGGAACTTTCTCGTGTAGGCAGACAGGCTGGAGACATGGATAGAAAAAGGGACAGGTTATTTTTCAATTAGGAGTCCCCAGTGTCTATCTGTCTCTCTTTCATGACAGTGGATAGGATGTCAAAGCAGTTTTCCCAAATCTCTGCATTTGTACACTGCGGCAGTGAGCTAGACTTGTTTGTGGTAGAGGGAAGTGTCCACAGCCCTGGTTCAAAAAAGCAGTGTCAGCTAAAACCAGAGATTTTGACCTGCCCACAAGGCAAGTAAAGCAGTGAGCCCAATTTCACTCTTCCTTCCACATCATTCATTTCCCTTGCAGGACTCCCTACAGAGCTCCAGCCCTTAGGTCTGAAACAAGTCAGAGGGTCAGGCTGAATTTCTTTCTCCTCAATGAGAGAAAGTCTGAGCTTCCAAGTCCTCCCAGTCAGACGTGTTAAACTTGCAGTTCCGCTCTATTTTCTGATAACTTTGCTCCTAGACTTTCAGTTGTGATGTTTCACCATCTGTATGAGCCAACTTCCCAGCAAGTCAGCTTCTAAAATTTCTAATTTAACTGCAATGTAGCACTTCCTTCAGGGCTTGTTCTTTATCAGGTCCTTCACTTCCTCATTTCTCCCAGCACTGCTAGCATTTGCAAAGTGGTAGCACAGCTTATCTTTCTGTAGGAATTTTGTACCCAGCTGATGCCTGATTATTTCCAGTAAGGCAGAGTGGGTTGTCAAATCCCACAGTTCCCATGTTGGGATCATTTCTTCCTGTCTGAGGAAAGCTGGTGAGAAACAGAACTGTTTTGGCTTCTGCAGTCATTTGCCTTTGCAAGGAGAAAGCTGGTGAAGTATAAATGAGACAGCTGAAAGGGCAGAGCTAAGCCGCAGGTGAGCCATGCTTCCACAGTTGCTGACCTGGCAGGTCTCCCTTTCTTAGAGAGAAACCCAAAGGTGGCTCCTTGCCAGCCATTCACCCACAGCCAACAGGGTGTGGATGATTCAGGCTCCTCCAGGGAACGACATCTGAGTCCAGCCTCTGAGAAAACCTGCTTGGAGGAATGTTAACAGTAGAAATGTGGCTGTAAGAACTATTCTTGTTTTGTGCCTTTATCCACCAAAGCCATTCTCATTCAAAGATCTCTGATCATTTTTGAGTTTGGGCCAAAACTGTGTTTCAACAGAGGTTTAAGCATTGGTAATAGATCCCTAAACAGATGCTGTAAGACCAGGTAGAGGTGTTCCTTCCAACTTCTTAAATATGGATCAAAGTGAATGGACTGCAGCTAGTGTCCATCCTGGTGTGCTCACTCTAATGGAGCTTATTTCCATGCCTCTTTCAGAGAAATGAATTACATCTGACAAGGAAGGACATATTTTATGTTCCTAGGTACCTGGTACTTTTTAAGAGTCCCAAGAGCTTTCAAGCCAGGGTTGAATAATATGATAGAAAGTTGAAAGATTCATCTCTTTCATGGTGTATGAAGAAAGTCTACAGTCCTCTGGAGTAGGAACTGTCATACAACTGGGATGCAACTGTCATACAACTGCAGTGTTATTTGTAAAGTATTACAAATAACATTGAATGTCTATATTCAGGCAACCTGAATGTAGTCACTGTGGTGAGATTGTATTTGAGATGAAGGGCAATTTTCCATTGCCTGAAGGTCAATAGGTAGTTAAAACCCCACCCAAGCCCCAAAGGCTTTAGGGGGCTTCCTACTCTGGTGGTCACAACGACCCTGCTTGCTTTATTTATGGTGGCATGGGTTATAAGTAGCATATGGAGAAAGGAGGTTGGGAAAGTAGCAAACCAGGTGAAACAACTTCAATGACAAGAAGAAAGTTGCTGACTAGTTTCTGTGCAGCATTCTCTCAGATCCTAGTAATTTGTAGTTAATAGCTTCTCAGACTGGGGAAGAAAGAAGAGTGGTTTTGAGGCAGCTTATATTTTCTGGTGGAACTAAGTTTCCACTGTTCTCTAATTGCCTCTGAAGCCCTTTTATCCATGCACAACATCCCATGAAATGCCTGGAGAAGTTGGCCTGGAAGATACTGCTAGGGGCACCTCATCAATGTATATAAATATCTGAAGAGAGGGTGCAAAGAAGATGGAGTTATGTTCTTCTCAGACATCTCCAGTAACAGGGCAAGGCTCAAATGTCCACAAAGGCAGTCTTAATGGTATAAATCTGCAAGATAATTACATTGCATCAGGTTTGGCAAATATTCATGCCAGGGCAGAGCTGAAGTAGCTCAGTTGGGAGAGCGTTAGACTGAAGATCTAAAGGTCCCTGGTTCAATCCCGGGCTTCAGCAGCCTTTTTCCAACAGTTTTGGGGTTCTGGGCTCACCAGTACAAAATGGACATGGTGTGGAGGTACTAGGGAGAGTCTAATGAAGTACAACAAAGAAGAGACTGGAATACTCCTGCGGGGAAAGGCTGAAAGTCTTGGGACTATTCAGCCTGGAGAGGAGGAGAAAAGGTATCAAGATAGGGGTGGGGGCAGATACCTGTGGAGTCTCCTCTTTGGAGATCTTCAAGAGCTGTATTGACATGGTCCTGGGCAACCTGCTGTAGATAGCCCTGCTTGAGCAGAAAGGTTGGACCAGATAGCCTCCAGTGGTCCCTTCCAACCTAAATAATTCAGTGAATCAGGAACAGAGTTTTATAATTCAAAGTCTTCAACAGAAAAAAAAATATACATATATATTTATTTATTTATTTGTTTGTTTGTTTGTTGTTCCCTCATCTTTGGGTTGCCTATTCTTTGGATTCCCCTATGTCATGGACTACCCCCTAAAGAGATAGCAAAGTTGACCCAGTGGTTTATGGGTGCATTCAATAAATTGGAGATGTGATATGGAAAAGAAAAACTTATATTATCAGAAAGAGTTAACTTTAGTCTGAATCAGAACTGACTTTGAAGCACAATTTGTCTTTTTCCAGGAGGAAAAGTTCCAGTATGCCTTTTTTTTCATTTTTTATTTTCTCATAAGGAAACAGTTCCAGGTCTCTGAAGAAGCTTTATACCTTTTCCTGAACCTCTTCTTTTCTTACACTAGCCTCTTTGAGATGATAGTATTGACGTGCAAGCACCCTCAAAGAGTTCTATAACTAAGTGACTGTGTTTCAGTTTTGCTCTCTGTTCCTTTCTGACTAATTCCTGATCTGTGGAGACCTTCAGGCAAACTGCAAAGACAAGATCTCAATTGCAAGTTCTCTGAAAAAAAAATGAAACGAGAAGCAATGAACATTTGATTACAGAATTCTCAAAGATCGATTCATCCAATCTCTCTTCCAAAATAGGGCAAAGACCTCTTGTTTCTCCCTTTCATTCTGATGGTGGGCATAACCCTTTCAGACCCTGCAGTGCTCCCAGGAGATGGCTTCCTCCTGAATAATAAGTAGTGAATAATGACTTGTGCATAAGTGAATGACATCACGACCTGCTTAAGCCTGGAAGAGACATCATGGGGCCCTCTGGGCAAATCTCTTTGCCAACAGCCACCACCCACTAGCCGGTAGGGCCAGAGCATGCATTTCCCTCCCGCGTGGCTCAGCAAATCTACCAGCTGCTCACCCAGCACATCCCTCTGCAGACCTGACTCACTCGGGCAGGATCCTCTGGCTCAAGGATACAGCACGTAGAAAATACATTCCCTTTGACCCTTTACTTCTATTTTCTATGCCTGTGCCAGGACTCAGGCAGGTGTGTGTGCACATCTCGGGCACTGTCCTCAGGTTTAAGAATAATTTGCACACTGTGGCTCTATACTGAACTTCTCTGACCTCATTTACTGCACTAGAGAAGTGAAGCCTTGGGCCCTAAGGGCAGAAGCAAATCAGATACCAGACACACTGATCATGAGTCAGAGAGCAATGAGCTGGCACAGGCTTAGTGTTCAAGCAGTCTGGCTAAACAATATTTTGACTTGGTGCTAGACTCCTGGTTTAATATGTGCTAAAAATCTAAATAGGGCCAGTGATTGGACTCAAGCACACATCCACACTGCTTGACTGTGCCACCTTGTGCCCTCCCAAACAACAACCAGATGTGGTTTGGGGAGAACATGGGGCAGGGAAACAAATTTCCAAGAGGAATTTTGGGTATAGTGTATTTATAGTGGGGAGAAGAGGTTTTAGCAATATGACAGAGAAATGTGCCCTACCCGGTGGTCTTAGTGCCATTGAGCTGGAGAGGCCAGTTGTATTTGTAGGCTTTAGCATAAATCCTCCCAAAGAGGACCTGGTGTTTCCCACCACCAGGCAATTCAGAAGGGCCAGCCACACTGCAGACAAAAATTCGGAATAGAGATTTATTATGGATTGCTGAACAGATAAACCACAGCCAGCTAAGCAAATCCCATCAGCTGAAAATGGCCAAGAGGTGGGAGAGATGCTGGGGGAGCTATCACATGCATTTGCCCTCTTCTTCTCCTTAGTATCTGTTTATAGACAAATTTGGAGGATTCGTGGTCGAAGCCATCGCTGTTGCAGTTGTGGAGGTGCTGGTGGCAGCTGGGCTTGCTCACCCTTAACATGGCTGCAGCGCAGTGCAAGGAGGAACCTGCAAACAAACTGCTTCGAATCCTTGGCCACATCTGTGGGAAAGCCAAGGAAAGGCTGCCACTAATGCTGACTATCAGCTCTTGATCTTACACACTGCAGGACGTAAAGAAATCCCTGGGGACCACAGTGCAGTGCTATCAGAAATGATCAGATCTGCTTATCTGTTGCTGCTTCTCCCACCTTCTCCTTCCCATGCCATCTCCTTTCCTCCTTGAAACAGCTCGGGCTCAAGCCTCAGTGCTGAAAGTTTCCGAGTTTCTCTGCCTTTGGCTCAAAGAAGGGTTAAAGCAAAGCAACCCCGTGCTGGATGGTGCTTGCTCACTGGGAGGCGAGATGCGGGATGAATAAGGGGAAGGTGCAGGATGATTAAGGGCAGTGGGCGGCAGGCAGCGCGGGGGCGGCTGACCCGCCAGCGCCTTCGCCCAGCCCACACACACTGATCCATCAGCTCTCATCGGACCCCAAAACCATCTCCTCCTGAGCCCCCGTGCATCGCTGCTCCCTTTCCAAGCTCCTCCCTCCCCACAAATGCTCACAGCTCTGCCAGCTCCCTTCAGCTCTGATTTTCTGCTTTTTCTAACTGTTTCCCTGTCTTTTTCTCAATTCCTTCAGTCTTGACATGCTGCTGCTGCCCATCTCCCCTGTCCTCATGATACAACTCTCTCCATCTTTCCTGCCACAAGTGCTGGCACGGATTAATTGGCACGCACCCACTCCGACTGCACAGCACCGGTGTTACATCTCGGTGCCGCTGAGATGCTGGGGCTCTGCAGTGAAAGATCAGCTCAACAGGAATCCTCAGCAGGAGCTTAAGACTCTTTTGTCTAGGAAAGAGAAAAAAAAAAAAAAGAAAAAGGAAAAAAAAAAAAAGGAAAAAGAAAAGAAAATCTCTATAAAGCCACTATAGGAGCATGATTGGCTCTGGGTCTGTTAGTAGGTCTGGGAAATTTCCCACTGAAAATACTGAATGCAAATCACCCAAGGGGTTACTACGTCTGCAGTTGTGTTTTATGGGGTCAGACAGAAGACCCCAGCCCTCCGTTTTGCAGTCTCTGTGAAACACTGCTGCAGTGTCAATGAAGCTGCCTGAGGAGAAGGTCATGTGGAGTGGCATGCATCTTCCCATCATCACTTTCCCTATTTTGCTATCTTTGTGATAATTTGCATTTCCATGAAATGTTTCTGCAATTGCTTCCTTCTTACATTCTCCCAGGACCTACTGTAATATTTGGACTGCTCATCTGCTTTGTCTCTTTCTTCGCCAACGGCTAACCTGAGAAGGCAATTATTTTATTGATGCCTCAGTTTCACCCATCAAAAATTGGGTCAAAATTATGCAGTCAGCCTGGAAAATGCTCTTTCTGACAGGGAGAGTTAGCCATGACAGAGACAGGGGCAGAAAGAACACATGAGACAATAAAAGACATTCCCAGCCCTGAAGATTAATTTCCTAAATTACATGGCAGCTACAAGATGAGGAAAAGAAAGGATTATTATTTGCATGCCATGGGAGCAATAATGCTATGATTACTACTCCAGGCATAAAGACGTTAAGGCTCAGTTTGTGCTGCAGTGCAGAGATCTCAGAGGTGTAGCAGCACTGTGCCATGAGCAGGCAGCTTGTGTGAGGCCCTGAAGGAATCACACACTCTGCTTGTTGTAGAGTCCGGATTATGATGAAGACCACCTAAGTTCACATTAAAAGATGCTTCCTGCTGCCCTAGATGTGATGGGTGCACAGGAGCTGCCATCCAGACCATCTGATGGAAAATTAAGTGTGTGCATGTTCAGTCCTGCCCCTTCCCAACCCATCTTAGTCTTCCAATTTGGGCTCTAACATCTCAGCAAGTTGCCTCAGAAGCACTAACTCTCCTGATCGACTTTAAAGGGCATCTTAAGGTAACCTAAAATTTTATTGCATTAAATGCCTAAAGCTGAAGTCTGCCCCAAGGAGCCTTGGGAAGTGATCCAGGGCCTGGGACCCAACATTTCACCACCCGTAGGGGATGGTCCATAGGGGTCCAGCTGCTCCTATGAGCTCAACTGAGCAGCCAATTTTCCAAACTCTGAATATTGAGCTCCTCTGAAATCCAGCCCTGCTTTTCTTTTTAGCAGGAAGTCCTTGGGTTTTGAAAAGCACAGGGCCCCAGTTCACCTACTAAATTTGATGTAGGGCATGACTTACCCAGCATTGTTTTTTGGTGGCAGATATGAGGATCTGGTAGTTTGTCCATTCAGGTCATCGAGCAAGGGTCCTCGAAAATTTTGGGTTACGATTGTTTCTCTCTGTCTAAGGAACATCCCCAAAAGTCATATAGTCGTGCATCAGCTAAAATTAAGACAAAACAAAACAAAAGTAAAACTAAACAAAATAAAACAAAAATTAAAAAAAAAAAAAGTATCCTCTTTCACACACAGTAGTGGCCCAGTTTGAATACCCAGTGCTAAAAATGGAGAATAACTGAACACTTTTTGGACCCAGCTCAATTCTTCAGAAGTACTAAAGTACATAGGCAGTTAAAACTTTCAAAGGGTTTTAGCTTTAGTGTCTATGGCTGATTAATTAATTGTAGTTTAGATTGTTATTTGGTCTGTTAAGTGTTTGGGCTGTTAACTTTTGGGGCAATGGGCTATCCTTTATTTTCAGTTTGAATGGCAAAGTCTAATTTTATTTGTGACTGCAGGGTGCTAGTGGAGGAAAAGGAAAGAACATCAAGCACCGCTCATTGTAAGTGGAAGTAGGCTATTTAAATATGCAAATTGTGTTCAAAAACGCCCAGAGAAAGAGGGCTGTGGAGCTCCTGCTGTCGCTTCTGAGATACGTAGGTTTTCATTTCCCTGCCCGGGGTGGGATTCAGAGGCTGTGGCAAGGGCAAATGGTCTTCTGCCAGCCTTTGGGAGCACATGGAAGGTGCCAGACTGGGGAAAGTTGGGTAGTCCATGCAGAAAGGTGGGTGGATTGCAGCTTGGTTCCCAACAAGCATCTGCAGCACAGAAAACATCCTTGGCAAAGCTCTAAAGCAGTTAATGTAAAAAGAAAGAGAATCCATTTCAGAAATGATTTCAATTACTAGATTTTAGGGCTTTAAACTGCACTTAGATCACCTTCTTCAGCTACACGTATTATGACACAAACATTGGAAAATGCTTTTTTCGCTTCTGTCTGCAGAAACTCAGCTATGTCCTATAATCCCTCATTATAAGCAATTGGAAATGTCTAGAAGAAAGCTTGCCTTGCCAAGTTTTCTCATGGGAAAAAAAAATAAAAAAGGAACACCACAAGTTCCAGGCAAGCAGAAAACTGATAAAATAAGAAAAGAACACATGGTAGAAACAAATGCAGAAATGTCTCCCTAATGAGCAAATTCACCAGCTGCGGTCAGAAGACGATGGACAGGTTTATGCCCTAGGGATGTTGGTGAAGTCAATGTCAGGCTCAGGTTCCCGTTCCTTTCACCCTGACACGGGGAAACTCCTCGAGTCATTTTGAGTCAGTGTCTCTGCCTCCGATATTTTCCTGCCAGCCTGGTTACGTGGGTGATTCTCTGCTCTAGTTTTCAAGCAGAAGTTCTCACAAATTGACGGAGGAGGCTTCGGCACCTCCGCAGGAGGAGCAAGAGCGAGCAAGAGAGAGAAGTATATGGAGGAGGAGGAGACATGAAATGGGCTTTTGAAAACCATAAAATTAGCATAGAAAACGGCGGCAGCTTTTCTTAACTTGGACCGAGTGAGAGGCAGTACAGTTGCCTGCTGATTTTGAAGCCACCCCATTAAAGATCCTGATGGGTGGCCACAGATGTACTGGATTGTCTGCTGCTCGAGGGAAGCTAGCTTTGCAGCTACAGTGACAACCTGAAAGCTTGCAAAAGCAGAGTTCAGGCTTTACTGTGGCTGTTAGTTTGCCATACAAGTTCCCTAGTGTTAGAGGCATTAAATATATATATACACATATGCAAATAACTCCAGGACTAGAAGGCTTGCAAAGCCACTGGGGATGCTTTTTTTTTTTTTTTTTTTTTTTAGCCCAAAGATTTTCAGGAATTTAGGTCCCAGATCATCACCTGTAGCTTTAAACATTTAATTGAAGTTTCTGAGTTAACAGCTCCTTTTTTTTTTTTTTTCACCAGCTTCTCAGGGAAAGTCAGGAGAGAGAAATCAGCTCCATTGTTCAGTGCTTCCCCAGGGAAACACCTGTTAGCTCAGGGTTTGGTATCTGCTTTCCTCACTAAATATATTGGCACTTCTCGGCTACCTAGTGCTTCTGAAGTAAACGGTAAGTACCTGCACATAACCTCAACCCCACCATGTGCTCAAGGAGCACAAATTGCTTTAGATTTTTCTCAGACTGCAGTTCATAGCCAGACATCTCTTGCATCTCAGCTTGTGCATCTGGGTAAACTCTGAATTTTTCCCCATGGGTGGGAATCACCCATGACTTCCCCAGGTGGGTTGAACACACTGGGAGAGACTGGGTATAAACAACGCAAACAAGTGAGACAAAAGCTGTCAAAAGAAAGAGGCAAAACACCACAAATATCTCAACACCTGCAAGTATTCCCGTAGCCATCTGCAGCGTTAATTCTCCAGCAGTGCTGGGGGATTTATCCCACTCCAGGGCTGGTGGCTGTCTCAATAGTTACAAAATGGTCTCACACACTGTAACCAAGTCAAGCAGTGCTTGCAAATGGGACAGGAAAATTTCCTCAGGAATACACTATAAATTAATGTCAGAGGTAAACTTTATGGATATTTGCATCATCTGGATGAGGATGCTAAAACACCCTTTGCCATCCCCACATCCCTTCCTTTATACTCCCAAATCAGGTTGAGTTCAGAAAACCTCCTTCTTGAAACACAACCATGGTATTTCGCAGGATCCCCTGTCCTCTTCCCACCTCTTCTGGGGGCTGCTTGCTTTCCCCTCCAGGTGAACTTTCCCTTGGGCTGGCTGCCTCTTGCAGGTGGGTGTATGCAGCCTGGAGCTGGCAGGCCAGCCGAGCCGAGCAGGTGGGTGGCACAGACAGCGAGCATGTCAGTGCTCTGGAAATGTGTTACTAGTTGTTCCTATTCTCTGCCGGAGGGTTTCTGCTCTCCCTCCCAGGGACCACGATTTCCCTCCTGTGTTCACCCCCTGCCATGTCAGCCACCTTTGGTTAGCGTGTTTTATTGGTGTGAGGGACAGGAGAAAAAGAGTTGGGAAGAGATTGGAGGAGAGTTCAAAGTAGTATATAAAGAAAGCTGAAAAAAAAAATAGATTAAAGGTCTCTCTCCCTCTCTGCCATGTCTTTTCAGGAAAATGTTGGCTTTTCATGAAACGCACTGCAGGCTGGTCTGAGAGCAGATGAGATGAATGCACAGCAAAGTGTCCAGTGAGCCTACACACGACTGGGACTCAGGTGGATGTGGGTCACTGTATGAATACAGGAGAGGCAGAAAAGGACTTTGAATCAATTCAGCTTGCTGGAGACTGGTCTGGAGGGACCTCTGGCACTGTGTTATCCCTGCATTGTGTGATGGTCCTTTCTCCTGCCAAAGTGAGCAAGGGCAGTGGAGATATCTGTGAATGGTAACAGACTTCATCAGTCAATGGTAGAAAAGTAAATAGTCAAAAAAAAAAAAAAAAAGGCATTTCAATTGCTGTATTATTAATAATAATAATAACAATATATATACATATTTTGGACAGATCTATCAGAGCTTTTAAATATAGCAATATTAAGGTAACTGGCAGCTGAAGAAGTCCCAACACCTCTGGTTTGTTGAGCTCAGATAACTGAAGCTCCACAGCTGTCTGTATCAGAGATTTTTGCAAACTACTCTCTCATGACAAGACAGGGTTTGATGGACTATGGCCTTACCCAGTCCGGCCATCCTACTCTTCTGGTGACCCAGCTGAAGTTGTCTCTTGAGACATGATGCAGGGTCAAAGTTACCTCTGTTGATGTCCTGTTATCAGAAAGAGAGTTGGAATGAATGGCAAACAAAACTGCAAAAAGAGCTTGTTCCTTAGTGAATGACACAACCACGGTGGGAGCAATTGCTGATTCATATTTTGCCCTTCCAAGAAATAACTAGCTGGAGAAGAGGGCAAGGTCAGAATGTTTTCTTCCGTATTCTATGTGTTCACCAGACCTGACTCCCTCCTGACATCCAGTTTCAGCCAGAGTTATACCTGTTCTGGGGGACTGGAGATCCCTTGATGCAACTGACATTTCCATCCAATGTCTCTGCCATGCTCATAGGCTGATACCAGTTATCTTCTGATTAAGGCCAAATATTATGGCTAATAAGACTGCATGTTGGTCCACATCCTCTGTGCCTCCTGTTGTTCCCCAGATCCTTCAGCTCTGGCAGGGAGGGAAAGGTTGGTGATATAACAGGCTTAGCATTGCTTATCTCATCACGTTAACCAAGAAACTCTCCCTCACATTCTTCACATGACATTAATTAGTGTATGGAAGCTGGTACTGCTGGGTGTGATGAAGGCAAGCAAATTGAGCTCAAGAAAAATTTTGGGACACATCTTCCAAAGCAAAAAGGAAATAAAACACATTCAAAAGTAGGCTAAAACCAAGATGTTTCTCTGGTTTGAGAAGCTTATATAATATCTCAGCTTTGGTTAAAAAATAAAATAGAATTGCTCAGGAGAAGGAGGATGAAGAGAAAGTGTTGATTCATTATGCTTTCTTCATTTACTTTGTTACATCTGAGAAGGCAGAAATCTCAGATTTTACAGCCAAGCCATATCATTAACCACTTTAGCTCCATTCTTCTCATGCTACCTGCTAGCCTGACCCTATATTCTCCATCCTTGGTGTTTATTTCCTTCAGATACACATAAAAAGTAACAAATCTCTCCTAGACTTTGCCTTCATAATGACCCAAGTTTTTCTGTGCTCCATTTATATGATGTCTTATTTTTCCAGATGTATCCCAAAGTCCTTCTCAGTCATTTAAAATGGTCTTTATCAAAGATGACCCCTGGCTTCTCTACTGCCTTACGTCACCTCCACTCTGTGATCCTCATTCCTACTCTGTTTCCGCTTTATTTACCTCATCTTGTTCTCTGTTCTGAGATGAGCTGTCCTTGTTTTCTTCCCTATCCATCCCTCCTCCTTGTTTCTGTTAAAGTTTGAAGCAAATTCACCTGAAAGTCATAGGAATTCCTAAGAAACCATCTCCTGAGCACAGCTCAATGACGCTGATGCCAGCATTATGAAGACTGTGTTTTCCTGGATAGCATGACTGTTCACAGCTCTTGCAAATAAAAGGAATTAGAGGGAAAAAAAAAAAAAAAAAGGACTTGAGGTGTGTGAGTAATACAACATCATCCATGGGGACGCGTGCTGGGATAATACACAAAAACAAGTTGAAAACATGAAGTATTTTCACCTGCAAGTTAACTCTCACTACACCTGAGGAAGGTAATGGAAGGCAGGATTCAGAGCTACAGCGAGAGAAACTGAGGCATGGCGATGTGATTTGCACAGATCATTCAGTTAGTTTGCTGGAAATCTTAAGATCAGGTTGTTTTTGTTTTGGAGTGAATTATAGCTGTCAGAGTTATGAAAGAAAGCTTAATTTAATTACACAATAAGAAGACAAGGCTATGAACTCCATCAGTTACCAGGTAAAGAACCAAGAGCATTTGGATGGACCACCGTGTTTACGCCTGTCTATGATGCTCCCACTTGGCTCTTCACCTCACTGCATGTGTCCTCATTAACAGCCAACAGCCTAATGAAGTCTCTTCTCCTTGCAGCCAAACATGACTTAATAGAGGCTCTACCTCTTCCACAAGCTTCCCTTGAGCCTGCTCCAGGGCCACCAACCAAGGCTGAACACAGAGAACACCCCGCTACCCAAAGACATCGCGGCAAAGTGCTCTCCGTTGGCACGGAGGTGGTATCCGCTTCTGCTGACTTTCCCACCTCCAACGAAGGCTGTAGCTCCGCGAGGGGAACAAACACACCATAGAAGGGAAGCGAGCTGTGCCAAGCGCTGCAGAAATGGGACACAGATGGTGTCTTAAATGAGAACGGAAGTTTATTTGGGGGCTCTACGCGTGACGTAGCGTTGCAGCTCTCGCAACAGATGACAGACACCAGGATTTCAGAGCTGGTGGCGAGATAATTTTGAAACACTCACTGTCCACAGAGCTATTAGCTTGTCGAAAATAAATTTTTAAAAATAAAAATAAAAAATTAGAACCCAATAAATGTTTCTTTAAGGATATGAATGTGTAAACCTGCTCTCATTTATATTTACGTCCATTTTTCTAATATCCCAATAATAATCACAGCTGTTGTTGCCTGGTTAGTCAGCCCGTATGGCTGTGCCGATTGGCCAGGTGGCCATTGCTAATGGCAATATTTGAAGATGACAATCCCTGCTGTTTACCTAAACTTCTTTCTTTCTCTACCCACAGAATCGTAACGTAGTTGAGGTTGGAAGGTCTCTGGAAGTCTCCTGGTCCAAACAACCTGCTTCAGAAGGGCTGCCTAGGACTGATTGCCTGGGGCTTTTCCAGATGGCTTTTCAAGATCTCCAAGGATGGATATCACAGCCTCTGGGCAACCAACCCCAAGTCCCTCAGCCTCTCCTTATATGAGGGATACTTCTGTTCCTTAATCATCTCCCCTTTGCTGGAAGTTCTCCAGTAGCTCCATTTCTCTCTTGTATTGGTCAGCCCAGAACCAAAACCCCCAAAACTGCTGAAAAAGGCTGCTGAAGCCCGGGATTGAACCAGGGACCTTTAGATCTTCAGTCTAACGCTCTCCCAGCTGAGCTACTTCAGCTCTGCCCTGGCATGAATATTCGCCAAACCTGATGCAATGTAATCATCCTGGAGACCTTTCCAGACAAACCTTGTTGGCATTAGCTCATGAGTCAAACAAGTCATTTCAGGGAACAGAATGCAGACAGGCTGGGCTCAAAAACAATGGTCCAACCATCTGCATCAACACAGGGCCCTCACTGTAAGACACCTCTCTATATATAGAGGCTCTGTGTGTGAGCCTTCAATAACAGCATGTCTCTGGGGGTTGTATGGAAGAGGAGCATGGAAGCAAACCTTCCATTCCTGTAGGGCTGAAAGGGGAGTACATTTACCTTCATGTTACAGAAGGGATCTGTCACTCACAAATCATTGCAAGGAAAATGAGGAGATGGAGCTAGGTCTCTATAAATGCAAAACTACTGATGGGGCAGCTGAATGACAAGGGTGATGGAGGATGAAGAGGAAAGACAAATTAATAGTAAGAAAAGCTCAACAAATGACTGTGAATGGGAACAGAATAAAAGGAACTATCAAATACAGACCATTTGTTCCGTGTTTCTTGTTTTGAACAGAACCTGTTGTTTCCTTCCTCAAATACTAATTCTTTGTCACTCTGTTTAAGGTTAGACTTAGATGTCAGTTATGCTGGTTAATTTAATTCTCTTCTGTAGAGTTAGACTTATCTGCAGTGCCACCTCTGCCCTATGGACCACAACACATTCTGCTAATTAGAGAAAAAGAGAAAAATAAAAGAAAAAAGAAAAAAGAAAAAAAAAAAGAAAAAGGAAAAGGAAAATAGAAAAGAGAAAGAATTAAAAAGGGAAAGGGAAAGGAGAAAAGGAGAAAAGGAGAAAAGGAGAAAAGGAGAAAAAAGTAAAATTAAAAAAAAAAAAAAAAAGGAAGAAGAAGAAGAAAAGGAAAAGGAGAAAGGGAAAAGGTGAAAGAAGAAAGAGGAAAAGGGA
Source organism: Anas acuta (assembly GCF_963932015.1). Lineage (NCBI taxonomy): Eukaryota > Metazoa > Chordata > Aves > Anseriformes > Anatidae > Anas > Anas acuta. Next base: position 156,272,484 of record NC_088980.1, read on the forward strand.
AAAAAAAAAAAAAAAAAGACTTCCATAAACCCAAGGCTGTATGTTCAGAGCAGGTCTGTGTGTTTTTATCTTCAGAAGGTGCTTACAGGAGCAGTTCCTTCAGCACAGTGAATAGGGATTGCACAAATACAGTTTGGAACAGCCTGCAGGAATGGAATCACAGAATCACAGAATCACACAATTTCTGGGTTGGAAGAGACCTCAAGATCATCGAATCCAACCTCTAACCTAACACAAATAGTCCCCACTAAACCATATCCCTAAGCTCTATTCTCTTTCTAGAATATTTTTCCTCATTTGCATGCTGGAGGCAGAAAGAAAAAGGATTGCAGAGCCAGCTGATTTGTTAGATGACTATCGTGGAGTCTATCACAACAGTTTACTTGTGTACAAAGCTTTGCTGCGGAAAGGACACTAATGTCTGCAGCGTGGAGCTGCTCTAGGTCTATTTATTTTATAAAGGCTCAGTCTATTTTGAAACACTGGTGCTTCTGATTCTGCTGGAGGAGGCCTTGAGCACGGTTTTGTTCTTCCCTGAAGAGCTGTGAGCTATTTAGCATTACCAGTACTCATGACCAGCTTTACAAAATTCCTAGAAGGCCAGATGGGGACATCAGACTGACAGGTAACAACAACTACATAGAAGGCTCGTTTTGCTGAACCTGGAAGGACTTTTTCTGCAAGCCCTGGAAGTCTGAAAAAGGTTCCTGGGGTAGGATTTATTTCACCTGACTTCTCAGAGGTCAAAAGGCAAATCTCCCACTCAACAATCACTAAATAGAGCTAATAGAAATAGGAAACACTGGTGGTGAGTTCCCAAAATGAATTTCCCTTCAAAACCAAACAAAATCAAACCAGACCAAACCAGACTAAATTTCTGTATCTTAACTCCAGAGGACTCTATATGACACCTCAGTTGGTGTCAACATATGTCCACAAAATGAGTTTCCCCTCTCTAGCAGAGATTTATGCATGCATCAAGAACAAATCTGGGGGGAGATACAACTCAGTTCCCTGCAGCCATACCAGAAATGATATTTCCAAGTGACAATGCAAAGGGGTATTTCCACCACTGAGTTCTGCCAAAGCATGGACTTTGCCTGCAAATAACACATGCACATACTGTATGCTACACTGTGTTGTATGAGGTCACAGGGTGGGTGATGGTGTCACCACATGAACATTTATTTTTGCTCTCCACCAACAGCTGGAAAGCTGCAGGCTGCACAAGCTGTACTGGAAAATAGTGTGTGGCTCAGGGAAAAGCTCTGCTGCTGATGCACAGTTTTAATGAAGATATAAAACTCTTTTACCTAAAGAAACCAGGTTATGGAATCACTCCACGGGGTTTTCCATAAGCAGGGTTATCCCCATGGTAAAGATGGTCTGGTTCCTTTCAAAAGCTTATCTACAAATTTAATTAGAACTGACAGCCCATGTCAGTCTGGAGTCTGCACAAATCACAGCCTAGCCTTCATTCTGTTCTCGACTATTCCTGAACTTCTGTGCTCTGTGCACAGGGATTTGGATATATCTAGAATGAAGAAGACAGAGCAACGGAAACTTCTCAAGGCCAGTGGTGCCACCTAATGGGAAAATTCCCAAGGAATCAATTTTTCGGAAGTTAAGTCCTTAATTGGAGTGTTGCTAGGTGACGTAGAGATGGAGATCAGCGGCTCTGATGCAAGTCTCCCTTTTCTGCTGCTTTACGACCATCCACCCGTCAGTCTATTCCCTATTCCCCAGAATCTGAGCCTCACACGTGAGACAGCCCTGAAAAATTAATTCCATTTCCTGCTCAGTTCCACTCTTAGCAATTCCTGAAGCTTCTGAAGTATTTTTGACCTCAGTGGTGCTCAGGGACTGACTGGAGAGGAAATAATCCCAGATTTTTATGGTCATAAAAGTGAATAAATAAATAAACCATAAAATAAATAAGAGAATGAGGGGCTGATCAGATAGGAATCAGGACCCTGTGGGCTGCTGTAGGTGTTCTCCTTAGCTACCCCCTTTGCAAACAAGAGGTGAGATAAGCTCTCTGCATTGCAACCTCCATGCACTGTTACAGCTCTGGCTCGGCAAAACAAATGATAAAGTCTCAAAAGCAGTGCCTGACAAAAGTTACCACATGGCAACCCCCTGCAGCCTCTTTGCATCATAAATAATCACCAGAGTGGGCAAGAATGAGCCATGAAGCCTGTCCCGGGCTCGGGGGATTATTTCACTCCAACTGCGTTGCCTTCCCAGCACCTACACTTATTTCCTCCTGACAATCCTGCTTGCCACAGCACCCCTGCCGCCATCAGTTTGCAGGAGTGTGTCACAGCAGTTAGAGCAGGGTCTTGGTCTTTCTCAGATCTCATCTCCGCTCTGCCATCGATGAATCATGTGTTCTAAGCTGCCTCAGTCAGCTGCTCTTTTATTTCACTTTCTTTGAGGTTGAAAAGTTATTTCCAAAGTATCTTTCTCATTTCTTCCTGGGATGACGATGTTTGAAAGGTGCTGGCAGTTTTTATATGTATCCAACAAGCAAACAAGAACAAAACAAAGAAAATTATATAAAAATGAATTAACTACTGTTCTTAGGATGAAGGTTTAAGTTACGTTATGGGGTGGGTCAGTACCCACTTTCAGTGCCTCGCTGAGCTTGAACACCATCATCACAGGTAAGATGGCAGCTCATGAAACCTCTGTGTAATTTCATATCTGAGGAAGGAATTAACATTTAGAGCAAAGGGGAGAAACCGGTAGTTAAGCAGGCTCGAATCATTAATTCTAGCTGGGAGCTAGGCTGGTAGTGATGACTCTGCAGCTGTGGCTGCTGTTGCTCGAAGCCTCAAACACTGCCTGTAAGACCTGGCTTGGTAAAAGTAATTGTCCTCAGAGCTGAGGTGATTCTCAGTGACTTTCGCTTACGAACCCCTTGAGTTGAGCCCAAGTGGTGCAGCAACCAAAAGGGGGTTCATCTGTAGGAGCGCTGTGGTTGGGAAGTCTGTGGTTCAAGGCGTGATGCTTGGAGCATCCCATGAGCTGGTCCACAAAGGGCTGAGCCTCAGTGAGCAGTGAGAGAATGGCCACAGGTTGTGCAAGAGCTGTGGAAAGCTTGGTCCAGGTCCCACTTCAACTTGCTGGACTCTATTTTCCTTAATGCTTCACGGTGTAGTGACTCCATGGGTATTCGAACCCATAAAACCAACCCTACCTGAGACACAGTGACCTGAGGGATGGAAGGGAGTGAAGGATAAGTATCCAGAGAGCACCAAGCTTTAGCTGTCACACAGCCTGGAGCCAGGGCTCAGCTTTCTGAGTACTCTCCTCTGGCTCTTTCCTCTAGCCTGGGAGCCACATGGTTCTGGGGAGGAAGAAATGAGCTCCCTCTATCTCACCCTTACCTCTAAGCAGACCCTACTGCATCAGCTGGCTTGGGTGAAGAGGATATGTGGTGCCATGGATGGTCTTCTGCAAACCAGAGCAAGCACACACTGGGAGCTGGTATATTTATCAGACTCTGGGATCATTAGCTGGAGTCTGAAATGAAAAACTTGTATGCTTGTATCTGAAACATTTGGCTGTTAAACCCCATCTGCCTGAAACTTGCCACCACAAGCAGCCATCACATCTGAAGTTGGGTTCCTCCAAGCACCTCTCCTAGAGGACAGAAAGAGGCTGTGCCAGAAGAGAACATTTGGAAACATTTATCAGAGAATCGTAGAATATCCTGAGTTGGAAGGGGTCCACGAGGATCACTGAGTCCAACTTAATGCTCAATCCCATTCACATGAGTGCCCAAAACTTGTTGCCCTGCTGCCCGGTGCTGTTTCAGGTGCTGTGATGCCAGCTGGTGTCACCTGCTTCTGCTGCAGTTACATTAATCACTTGCAGCAGGGTAATTGCAGAGTCTCATTTCTCCATCTCACTTTACCATCTCAGAGCTGCATTGCTTAAATCCCCTTCCCATCTCTGCACACAGAGAGGAGGGTACCTTTGGGCTCTTTCAAAGTCAAAGCTTATGTGTAGCAATGCTCACACCCTTTCTGGATGCAGACTTTTGCTAGGGGAACTCTTTCCCCTAAAATGGAAATTTGTGATGTTCCAGATGATTAAACTAAGCCAATATGTTTTCAGAAGCCAGTTTGGTATTTGCTGTATTTTTCCCAAGAGGTGCTGAGCAGCAGCTCAGTAAAGCTACCATGAAAAAAAAAAAAAAAAAAAAAGAGATAAATCTATAATTTTCCCTGTGCCTCAGTTCCCCCATCAGTAAAAGAAGTCTCTCTCTGCTCTATCAGGCTATTGAGAGCTTTCAAGCATTCACAGCTGGGATGTGCTCAGATCCCAGTGTCAGGGCTGTCAGTTCTCAGTCTGAGCAACATGTGAACCTTCAGGTATTCCCTCCCCATCCTCTAAAACACATAAGGTAGGTGATCCAAGTGCCAGTAGGCATTGAAATCCCAAAACAACAGTGTATCCTCCTGAATACCCATCCCTAATACTTCCCTTCTGGGAGAAGAACTCATTGAGAACAGCCCTGCAGAGAAGGACTGGGGGTTCTGGTGGACCAAAGGCTCAACATGAGCCAGCAGTGCACACTTTCAGGCCAGAAGGCCAACTGTGTCCTGGGCTGCACCAACAGAGGTGTGACCAGCAGGGGAGGGAGGTGATTGTCCCCTTCTGCTCTGCCCTTGTGAGGCCCCACCTGGAGTAGTGCATCCAGGTCTGGGGCCCCAGCACAAGAAAAATGTGGATCTGTTAGAGTGAGTCCAGTGGAAGGCTATAAAGATGATCAGATGCTGCAGCACTTCTATGAAGAAAGGCTCAGAGAGATGGGGATGTTTCATTGAGACCTTTCAGTACTTTAAGGGGTCTTCTAAAAAAGATGGAGGACTCTTTACTCAGGTAGATAATGACAGGACAAGAGGGAAAGGTCTTCAACTAAAAGAGGATAGATTTAGACTAGACATTAGAAGGAAAATCTTCCCTGTAAGGGTGGTGAGGCACTGGAACAGGTTGCCCAGAGAGGTTGTGCATGCCCCATCCCTGGAGGTGTTCAAGGCCAGGCTGGATGGCCAACGTGATCTGGTGGGTGGCATCCCTGACTATGGCAGGGGGTTAGAGTTAGATGATCCATTAGGTGCCTTCCAACCCAAGCTATTCTATGATTCTCTGATTCTAACTCCCCTTACCTTTAGCCTATTAAATGCGTTATGCCCTGACTTCCTCCCCCCAAAAAAACTTTGGACATTGCGAGAAAAAAATCTAAAGACTGCTGACCCGAAATTTCAAGCAGCTGAGCTGGGATGGTCAGTAAGAACCAGCTCATCTAACAGCTGGGCAGAGCCCACTCAAATCCCCAGAAGAAGTGCCATGGGATGAGTGACCAACCACAGTACAATGCAGATGAGAAGAGACATCAGGATAACAGAGGGCAGGAGAAGCCTCTCCGCAAATGACAGAGCTCTGCAGGTTTCTCTGGCAGAGCACCAGCTGAAAAGAGAGAATAGAAAACAGAGTGGAAAACTTTTCAATTCTCTTGTCCTATTATGTCATATATTGTACCGTGATGTGCAATTGTTTAACTAGACTTAAATCACTCTCAACTACATAAATTACCTCCAATAATCCCCCTTCTTTCCAAATGCTGACACTTTTTTTGTTCCAAAACACAGTAATCTTGCTATCTTCCATGTAATTGTATAACATATATGGCTCATCACTCCCTCTTAAATAAATAAAAGAGATATATTCTGCAGTACACACCTAGTCACACATAATTTTCTTTCTCTCTAATTGTTTTTAAATAGAAAGGCAGTTGAAGATGATTGGAGGGTATATCTGTGCTTAAATGTAAAGTATTTGGAAAAACAACACAAAAAAAGAACAAATCCTGATTCTAAATGTTATTGTTTAACAACTTAACTTTTAATCATTGTCTTCAAAACTGGAAAGAACACGGTGTATATTATTTTGGTTATACTGCTTCTCAGTAAATTAGCTCCAACTTCACGAGCAGTCCTTGTGCAGGTGTTGTCTCAGAGGACACGTGGATCAAAACCTCACTCAAAAACCTGGCAATAACTACATGCTGTATGTGAACTGGAATGGATCTAGTAAGATATGACATCCCCAGCTATAGCTGGCTGCCCTTAGCCCACAAAAAAAGGCAGAACCACCACAAAGTTTAACTATGTTTATACGTGGGTCCTGCAAAACTCCAGAGAGAATATGTAAGGATGGGAGAAAGAGCTGGAGCCTCTTCAGTTCTCTCCATCAGTTCACTCATCTGCTTCATCCTATGCAAGACTTCATCTTCCTATTAGTGTCTGACTGGTTTTGAGCAATGAGATTCAGAAATTTATACAGTCCTAAGTCTAGGTGCATGATCCAACTTGAATTCCATCTCCATGAAAAACAGGGTATCTCTATGATAATTAATAAAATAAAATAAAATAAAATAAAATAAAATAAAATAAAATAAAATAAAATAAAATAAAAGCAAAGCAAAGCAAAGCAAAGCAAAGCAAAGCAAAAAAAAAAAAAAAAACAACTTGCAAGTTGGAAAGGGACTATGGCTTGCAGGACTAAAATGTGTGATCTGGAGGAGGGAAGAATCTTTATCCTTGTGGGTATCACAACTCTGACCCAACCCTGGAATCTAAATGCTACCATCTCTTATCCATTGGGTAACTTCTCTACGTACCCACCCCTTTCACAGACAAGGTGAATGCTGCATCTTTTCATGGTTCCTTCTCCAAAATTCCACTGTCATACATAGTTAGGCCATAGTTGCTAATTCAGCAGCTCCTGCAAGTGTACAATAAAGAATATATATATTTTTTAATATTTTTTTTGCTTGGAAAGACAGATATTCCCTGACAAGAAACAAGACTGTGGTTGCCAGTTATCCAACTCCTCAGGTTTTGCTTTTGTTTGTGTCTGAAAGATGGTGTACCCCACAGGGGTAGGATGCTGCCATCTCACAGTCACATAGCACTTGAATGCTTTCAACTCAATTTCCTTCTCTGCCTCAAAGTTTTCAGGCTCGATGTATTCATGTTGCAGAGTTCAGCTTAGGGACCTTCCTTTTGGTGTCTTTCTCAGCCCCCTGATGAAATGTTCTGCAGAGAGCTGGGTGTTTCAGAATAAGCCCCATGGCCACAAAGTGCTTTAGCCAGAGTGGCTGAAGTCATTTCATAACACGTAGAATCATAGAATTGTTAGGATTTGAAAAGACCTTCGAGATCATCTGGTCCAACCAGCACCCTACTACCAATGTCACACACTAAACCATGTCCCTAACGGGAAACATAGCTACAAATTTGTTTGAGAGCCTGGTGGCTCACAGCAAGCTGTTGGGAGATCTCTGCTTCATATCCGGGCCTGGAAACCTCTCCTGGAGGAAGGCGGCAAGGCCAACCAACTCTCACAAAACCTTGCTGTTTCAGATATATACAAATTAAATTGGCTGTTGCACTCACCAGTAAGAGAGGAGATGGAGGTTCAGGTCCCCAGACTGTCAGAGAAGACAGAACTTCCAGGACCAAGACTCATGTTATGCTCACCAGGCTCTGGGTATCCTGGTGGAAACCTGTTTGCCCAGCTGAAGCTAGTTCCCAGCTATTAAACACCCATTTAGTTTTTCAAGCTTTGAACCCCAGCTCTCAGCATTATCCTGGAGCCAGAAACGACCAAACCACTGGATTAGGGCCAAAAGTACCTCAGGAGTTTTCCAAGCTCAGCTCTCACAGTTGGACTCTTGCCTCGTGGACATCTGTGGTCTAATACAAGGGCTTCCTGACAACTCATATCCTCATCACCATTTACTCCAATGCTTTATCAGGAAGGATCCCAGTCCAGTGCAGGATAACTTCTGTGTTTGTCTAGGAGATTCCCTCAAGTGGTTTCTGACAAGTGAGGAGAGGCCCAGGCTGAAGAACATGGACTGTATCAAGCCCTGAAACAACATAAACCTGGCAAGCAAAGACTCTTTGCAAATCCTTCTCTCCATTATCATTTTTCCATGTGAATAACCGTCCTTCTCTTTTACTAGGGTGTTAGAAGGGCATTGCTTTAAAGCTAGGGAGATCCACAGGCAGTAAACAAGATAATGGCACTAATAACCCAACCCCAAGCCATGCAATTGATTCACCATGGCTAAAGCAGCCAGCATGAAAGGGACCTGAGTGACAGTGAGTTTGATGGGAAGATTGACAGGTTTGATGTGTTTTAGCTAAGCAGGGACACTCTGACATGGTCTGTGGTGTCGAGGATTTGATTTCTAGATAAGGTCTGCAAGCAAAGGAGCCTGAATTCCTCTTTTTCCCAGATTCCACCTGTTGATATGTTACTACCCATTAGTGCCAATAAACCCTTTGGACAAGCTACTGTCTTTTAAGTCTTTACAGTCTTAAAATAAGAGTAACCCATGCATAGTCCATCCCTGCCTGAAATGTTTTTTCCTTCTTCTCCTTTCTTCATTTTCCATTTCCCCCTGTGAACACCGAACTTTCACTCTTCATCAGGAAAGAGAAATAAATAAATAAATAAAATAAATAAAATAGATTTGTTCCAGCCACAGAATGACTGCACTCTGTTTTTTTTTTTTTTTTTCAAATCCGCCATCCCCCAGGTGGGAAAAGACGGTGAGAAAAACCTGTAAACAGAAAATAGCAAAGCGACTCCCACTCACTGAAACTGCTGCCTCTCCCTCCGAAGGCAGCGCTCGGATGAGTCACGGCAGAAAGCATCTCTCTCCCTGCAGGGCTGGGGCTCTGCCTTGCCCACCTGCCATTCCCCCGCTGAGGAGGTGGGTAGTGCAAGCCCCCAGGCACCTACTGTGAGTCAGGAGACCCCGAGGAGTGAGGCAAAGCCACCTGCCAGCTTCTGCTCCTCTGACATTCAAAGGATGTTTTATCCCAGCCCTGCTATTTCAGATGGGTGAAACCATGGGGAGAAAATCCCATTAGTCTCCCCGGGGCTCCGTGATCTTGATTCCTTTTGGGGATGCTGAAAGTCTCAGCCAGCTGTGGTTTGCAGGATGGAGGGTCACGCCTACTGCTGTATCTTTGTTTTTCCCTATGCTGAAACAATTTCCAGAGCTGGACTTAATGATTCCTGTGGTTCTCTTCCTACTCAGAATATTCTATTATTCTAGGACTGGTGCTCAACCAAGCACAGCATAAGGGCACTTTTTAGGGTTTCAGCTGAAGGCAAATATTCTTGAAAACTATCGAGGAAAACATGTATAACTACATGTGTGAATAATCTTTGCCCTTTAAAATTGTTCCCTGTCTTACTTTATGCTTACTTTGATACCTGTGTTTCTGAGTGAGAGATGCCCTGTGGAAATGGCCTCAACCTGGTGGCAAAGGGTGATTTCGTAACTCATGAGGAGAGAAAGGAAAGGAAAGGAAAGGAAAGGAAAGGAAAGGAAAGGAAAGGAAAGGAAAGGAAAGGAAAGGAAAGGAAAGGAAAGGAAAGGAAAGGAAAGGAAAGGAAAGGAAAGGAAAGGAAAGGAAAGGAAAGGAAAGGAAAGGAAAGGAAAGGAAAGGAAAGGAAAGGAAAGGAAAGGAAAGGAAAGGAAAGGAAAGGAAAGGAAAGGAAAGGAAAGGAAAGGAAAGGAAGGAATTGCTGTTGAAAAGTTTTGAAAGCAAGCAAACAGTCTGGAGTCTTCCTCCATCTGCCCCTCTCTGTAGCAGTCGCTGCATTTGCTTCTGTATTTCACTCTGTTCTTGCAGCCTTTAGTAACAGGTCTCCCATCTAATCACAGAGTATTGCCTGCAAATATGCACCCTGGTTGCTTTTAGTCAGCCTTTCTTTTTTATTTATTTTAACATCTCTCCAGGATGTAGAAAGCCCCTAATTTTCCCGCCATCCTAATGCAAGTGAAAGGGAGCAGCAGGGGATAGCTGCTGTGTCCATTAGGACACTGAAAGCCTAAAGGCTGAAGAGCTCACATGGACAGTAACATGACTCCGTGTCTCCCCTTGAAGGTAAAGTTTAAACCTGAAACCCACAAACCCCGAACAACTTTGGGATTTCAGGCCACATCCTTACTGAGGTGTGATTCCCACAATTCTGGTCATGACCCACCGCATCTTGGGAGGGTGTTGTGGACTTCGTGCAGCTTTCACCTTTCAGTCAGGTATTTTAAAGACAAAAAGGAATCCAGATGCGAAGCAGAGGTCCCTCTGTTAGCTTTCTTCTGCAGTGTGGTGACAGGGTTTGTCTGCAGGGGTGCTCTGAATACTCTGGGTATAACCAAACCCCAGTTATTCCATGGGCCCTGGGTAACAACAAGGTGTCTTGTTACTGCCTAGGGCAGACAGGTTTTAGTTAATGGAGTTGCACAAGAAAGAAAATCTCTAGGTAAACCCCCCTGAAAATATCTGCCTCAGAGCTGGATGTGCACAATTTACAGTTTTGCCTTGAGGGGAAAAAAAAAAGTAGCTTAAAACAAAATATTCAGTTAGCAGCTGCTTTCTTTCCTTACTGATTCGAGAAAGCATCTATTGTCTTGTCCCATGACATTATTGCACATGTAGTGTTGATGGACCCCAGTACAAGAGACCTGGACTTACTGGAGGGAACCCAATGGAGGGTAACAAAGATGCTGAAGGGCCTGGAGTGCCCTTGTTATGAGGAGGAGCCATGGGGGGATCTTATCAATATAGATAAATAACTGAAGGGAGGATGCAGAGAAGATGGAGCCAGGCTCTTGCTGGTGGTACCCAGTGCCAAGAAAAGAAACAATGGGGACAAATGGGGACACATGAGATTTCATCCAAACATTAGGCAGCACTTCTGTGCTGTGTGGGTGATGGAGTCCCAGCACAGGATGCCCAGAGAGGTGCTGGGGAATCCTCCTTGGAGATCTGCAAATCCACCTGGACATGGTGGTAGGCACCCTGCTGTAGGTGGTCCTGACAGAGCAGGGATTTGGGACCAAATGACCTCCAGGGGTCTCTTCCAACCTCAACCATTATGTGAGCCTGTGGTTCTGTGTCCCATCCCTTCTGGGTGGTGTAGGCAGCAGGAGTCCACTCTCTCCCACTCCTTGCCTTCCAGCAACACAAAAATAGCCACCTCCCGCTGACTCAGCCCGTGAGAAAGGGACTGGGGTTTCATCTGCAAGCTTTTTTTTTTTCTCCCTAAGATGGAAACATACAGGCTGTTAGCTAATGACACATAAGGATTAAAAAAACACAACCCTTCTGTTGCTGAAGTTGCTGAGTTTGAAAAATGCCAGCCAAGTATTGTATGCAGAGAGGGATATAGATACACACGCTTAGAGGCAGATACATATTTCTAAAATAAAAAATGACTCTTTTCATGGCACAGCACAAATATATGTAAGGCTTTGGACAGATTTGCAAATAAATGATATTTTCCCAGTAGCAGGGGGAGTCTCTTTTGTTGGCAGAATGCTGCCACGCAGGACATGCCAGCATGTCTCCGTATCGCACTCACACTGACAACGTGAAAACTAATTGGAATAATACCCACACACAGCTGCTGGGCTTCCCCCAGGAGAAGACGCAGCCCACGCGGAGCGTAGGTGGGTGCATATGATGTAGGTCACGGCACATCGCTTCACTTAGTAAGGGCAACCTTCCTGGTGGGTGACTGACAAGTGTTTCCCTCGGCATCTCCAGCAAGTCTAGCAGACACTGTTAGCACCGGGGCTGCCTAATTACACGAAGTGGGCTAGGACAAGAAATGAGAGATGAGTCTGTAACATGTATAACTGGGCAAGAAACTGGAGAGAAGATTCCTTCCAGTCCTCACCTAGAAGTTTTTTTCATCTTTCTCTGGAGCAACAGCATTTTAGGACCAGTGTTGAGGGGACCATATGATTTCCAGCATGCCAACAGCCTGAATCGTCATGGGGAAGATCTTTTCCATAGGTAAATGTTTCACTGATGGCAACAGGAAGCCTCCAGGTGGATTTTGGTTATAACTCTATGGTGAAATAGATGTTCAGATCTGGAGTCCTGTGCTAGTAAGGGCATCCACAGCACAACCTGTAGAGTCAGGTCATGGTACATTATCTGGCCTCTGGGTACATTATTTGCCTCATGGAGTCTCTAGTTCCCTTTACTCACCAAATAGCCATAAGATGATGGTATTCTTGACCAAGCTAAGTCAGGTTCTGCCCTCTTGACTACTACTTCTGGACCATATAAAATTGAGAGCACAGTTTAGCCCCCCACCTGCAGCAGGTGGCTAATGTAGGTCAGAAGAATGACACCCTAAAAACCTCTCTCCTCTGATTATACAGGGGGCTGTATGTGACTAGCTCATGTACAGTCCTCTACAGTGAAATGAGACCCAACCCAAGCATTTCTAGGTTACTCTCCAGGAACACAGGCCATCGTGGTTCTCACTTTGCTTTTCAGATGGACAATAACACACCTGAGAAGTTCCAGATGGCTGCTCAGCCAGCAGCAGCGAGTCTCATGGTTACAGGATTTCTATCAGTTAGGGTTTTGCTCCTGTCTAAGGGTATGACTGTCTGGATACGAAGAGTCCAGAAGGCAGATGAGCAATGGTCCTCACTAGAGATAAAAATGAGCCCTTTCATTTCTTTCAGAGAGGAACAGACCATGTTGCTGTTCTGGCTGGACACAAACCAAGGCAGGACTGAGGTGGGTAAAAACCTGCTCAGTTGCAGCTGGATGTCATGAACCCCTGCCAAGTCCAAAGTGCTTAAAGCTCTTGACTGGTAATGTCTGTAATTTCCCATCATTATTATCCATTTGATAGCTTGGCTATTAAACCAAGGATATGCAAATGTCTGATGTGACCATCTGCACCTTTGCAGCTTTGTTTCTCTTATCTTTCACAGTCGGTCAAGCCCAGATAGAGAACTATTGCACACACAGCAATGAACTCCTTCAACACTACACTTCATTACTGATTGAGAAGCTTTCAGGATTTATGTCATAATGCTCATCATAAATAAATAAATAAATAAATAAATAAATAAATAAATATGGAAAAGAAAAAAAAAAAAAAAGAGGATTATCTTGGCTGATTGCAGCTCAAGTCACACTTTTTGCCTTTGGTGATAGGTTTTTCCGCATCTGTCTCCCTCATTCATCTTCTGCTCTCTCCCAGTTTTTTTTCTTGGTTGTTGTTTTTTATTTTCCCCATTTGGGCTAGTGAGTTTATCTTAAGCTCAAGGACTACCCAAGTATCTAGTTGGTGGGAATCATTAGGCACATGGAAAGTAGGCTCAGGGTGTTCCTGGATTTTTGTGTGGTCTTGTGTGGACCCATGAGTTGGACTCGATGATCCTTGTGGGTCCCTTCCAACTTGGGATGTTCTGTGATTTATTTTACGGTTCTATGATTCTGTGACTAGCATCTAGAGTGTGAAGATGCTGGTCGGCTTGGACACTCACGCTAGAGCAGTGTCAGTCATCCTCCTGAGCCACTTCTCTCTGCTGATTGAAGGTACTTCAGGGGATCAGCACGCAACATACACAATGTTGTTGAATGGCTTCATGTAGGCAATGGATTTGTCCCCGCTGCAGAGTATTTTTGGGGACAGACCCAACACACTCTCTCCCTTGGTGTTAGTGATCTGCAGACACCTCCACCTAGAGTTGCTCAGCATGCACAGCTCCTTCCAGACAAGTGACAACAAATATGACTGTAGGTGCATTTTATGACTGCCCTCCCTGTTACAGGACATCAGTCTGGCACTATAAAATTGCTGGCAAAAGTCTTGACACATTTCAAGACATCAAAATCATACAGGACACTTTGGTTTATGGAGCACTCTTCTTTGTCCAGAAGAGGTACTACAAAATTAATCAGAAATAACAATAATAATTATTTCTTTTGATGACAGATTCCTTCTGGGATGTAGAAAGGATGAGATCCCATAGTTTCAACAAGGCAATCCAAAGGACTTTTCTTCAATTTGTTATGGACTTTTTATTTGTAGGGATGGGTCAGCTGAGGGGCAGTGGATTTAAGTCTATTCTACTTAATGCAATCAACTGTTAATTCAGATGACAGGATCTTTATTAAAGATGGAATGGGAGGTAATTTGCATTTATAAGAAACTCCAAATGACCCTTCTTTGGCATTAGCTCATTTGACACGGATAAGGATAAGGGCATTTTTAACTAGAAAGGCAATGTATGAAGGGCAAGTAGCTGCAAAAACTGACTTTAATCTGCAGATTTTAGCTGCAGTAAATTGGAGAACAATTTATTGGAGCACAAGTTTTCTCATGGTCCTAATGCTGGAGTTCACAGCAAGGTAGCCAGCCTGCTAGTGTGAGATGAACTACCTGGATTAAACCTGAATTGGAGATATCGTCATGCATCACATCATACCTCTGGACTGTAGCATGAACATACATGGCCCTTGGTTCATTGTGTGCCAGTTACAGTCCTATCATTCTTCCTCATTGCCTCGCCTCATTGCTTGCACAGCAGTAGCCAAGTGTCCATTTACACCTCCCCAGACTGATAAATAAAAAGCAAACTCAATAGAAAAATGACTGGAACAAGATGTTATAGCAAGTTGCTTCTATATAGGCATCAGAGACTTACTGGAGCTTACCAAAGGCAGAGTATCAACTCTTCAGATTTTTATTCCTCAACTCAATTTAACAGTATAAGAAATGAAACTGAAGCATACTTTAATGACAATTCATAGTGTTGTTTATTATTATTATTATTATTATTATTATTATTATTATTATTATTATTATTATTATTATTATTATATATTGTTAAGCTAGTAACTCTTAAAGCCCCAGTACTATATGACAGACAGATTGATGTGGAGTTCACAGCTTTAAAGAATAGTTAGGGTAAGAGTCTAGCCCAGGGACACTCTTCCCACTAAATTCAGATAATAATACATACATAAGAAAAAAAAAATCTTCTAGATTTGAATTCTTAGGCTGAGATCAGATGAAAAATGCCTATTTGGTAAATCCAAAATCCTTTCTGGGTTTGTATTATTTTCATCAAATTATTGAGTCTCAGACAGACAAACAAAAACTTAGCAGGGAACAAAAAATCTGTAGGAGATGAAGCATCTCATTTCAAAGTAAATCTTTTGTATTTCTAATTGGAAATGACATTTGTTCAATCACAAAAATATATGTATATTTTTATCAGGAATCAAAAAGCAAGCACCGAAGTGAAACTTTTCTCTTTGAATGAAAGCATTACCTTTAAATTACCAGGGAAAAATGTTTGATCAGACTCAATGCAAAATGTGCTGTGGGCCTTTTTTCTTTCCTATAAAGGATGCAAATCTGAAGGAAAATAAAATAAATTAATGAGTTTTCCACACAGCTTTCTTATTAAGGGGCTTAATACCTGTGTTGTGACATATGTTTATCAGAAATGAAGATGCAGGATCTGAATGCAGTTCCTGCTATGTTTATACACACTCTGATACATTTTGCCACTAAGAAAAAAAAAATAAAAAAAATATTTGGAAGCCTACTACTCCCTCAAACATCAATATTCAGAGTGGTTAGCAGTTCATCTCAGTATTCCCCACACAGTCCTTAATAAATTGTCTGGTCAGCAAGCATGATGTGAAAGCTGCAGAAAATATGATAGCAAGTCAGTAAGGTATAGAGAAGACATTTTAAAATAACACTGGGTTGCCCCACTTTTTCAGCAAGTTCCTCAATATGTGCATAATTTTGAAAGTTGTGCTCTGCAAAGATAAAATTCCCAGCAGAGATTTATGGAGTGGACTTGGAGGTGCTTAAGGAACTGGGATTTCTGCCGTCTAAAAGCAGATTTACAGGCACGTGTGCACACACCTCTATTTCTGCTTCCCTTCTAAGTAGAGCATGTACTATTCATGCACCACGCGAGGGAGAAAACCATATCCACATTTCACAGGCAAACTAGGTAATGTCAGAATCTCATCTGAGGAGATAGGAAGGGATTTGTTTGCATATTAAAATGTATATGAGTATAGCTAAGAATAGGTATGCACTTCATTAATGGAAAGTAGATTCCTGAGGGCTGCCTGGATGGGGTTGTTTGATCTTTATGAGACCGAGATCAGTTTGTTTGGGGGGAAGGAGTCTTATCTCTTCCCCCCACTTGGACAGGAGGATTTTAAAGCCCAAAGGGTAACTTCTCTTCTATGCTGCAGCTCAGAAAATCAAATTTGTGCCAATACTGCACTGAGAAACGATGGAAAAGTCAAAATAATTTTGTTCTCAGTGGTGCTTGGCACTCTTGACTTAACCTTGAACATGTTATTAGATAGTGGTCTGGTCTCTTTGTTCAGCTCCAGCAAATAATAAGTGAGATATAACTTCATTTTGCAGAGAGGTTTTCATCTGAAAATAGCCTAAAACTGAGAGCCAAACTTATGGAGGTACTTGCCTCTTCTTGCTTATCCACATGACCTTCCTCATTTCTAGAAGACATCAGATTAACCTGACCTCAAAGACATTTAGTGATGGAGACTACAATTCCTGGACAATCTATTTCAGTGTTTCACTAGTCTTAACATTAGAAAGCTTTTTCCCAAATGTTTTTTCTTGCTGCAGAATGAACTCATGGCTTGTTGTGTTGCTTAGCACATTGAAAAAGAATAACCTATTCTTTTGTGTTAGCAAGTGTATAAACTACTCTTTACCCATCTGAAACAATATTTAGTTAGCAGATGTAACCAGCCTGGAGACCTAGGTGAAACTTGCTGCCTGAGCTACGGCTTTATAGGTCTGGAGATGAGAACATCAGTTCTGTTCTTCCCACTCCAAGGTTCAATACTTCTGCATTCAATGAAAAAAGAAAGAACCTTGGGACCAAAGGTGCCATGGGTCCTCTATACTTGAGGTTGTCAAATCTTGTTCCAGAAGATGAGCAAGTGTTCACTTAAATAGACAAAACTCTCTAGGGCTAGGTATTGGGGCATATCAAGCTCTCTGTTCCTGAGTAAACAGCATGGATGGTTGCCAGAAGATGATAGGTGTTAAGGTGATGTTCTCAGACCTCAAATCCACCACCAACAGTCTTGTGGAAATCTCTCCAAGCCAGCATACCCCAGTATAGTTAGAACAGACAGAACTGAGAACTAAAATAACAAATGAAATACTAAATGAAATAAAATATTAAATGTCTAGCAGAGAAGATATTGCCACAGCACAGCACAGGATTTTCAGGACTGCAGATGCAGCAAAGCATCAAAGGCTGCTGCCTGTAATATTGGTGGTGCTGTTGTTTTAACTTTCTGTTTGTGTCAGTGTCTGGTAGCTCTTAAGATGATGGCTTATTTTTAACTTATTTAACCTGACGCCCACTAAGAAATGTGTTCCTGGGACTTTTTTTTTTTTTTTTTCCCCCCAAGTGTTTTTCTTCTCCATCTAACCTTTTAGTTCCTTTATACATTTCAACAGGTTCATAATAACTTTGCTTTGCCTCACTACTTTCATTGCTCCCATCCCCGGGTTATTTACCAAATGGAAGTACTGCTGCAGAAAGGGCAAATAGCTTAAGGAACTCAGAGCTCCAACGTGATGATAAGAAAATTGCATCTCTCTGCACGTGCCATAGCAGCAGGGGTGAATTGGGCAGAGCAGTTAACCTTTCTGGATCATGGGTACATGGGAGCAGAAAATAAGCACTCTCTCCTGATTTTGCAGAGTACATTCAAGTATTCTGCCTGCTGCATTTCCTTGGCCATCCATCTCTAGAGAACATATCATGGAAATAACAGTATATTTTTATCTTTTAAATTTTACTAGGCATGATGTGTGGGACACAGTTTGAGACAGAATACTGCCCAGGCACACATTTGGTCTGACAAAATGCAGCCATAAACCCCTCTATGTACAAGGAGAAGGGCTATAACACCTGGACGTGGCACAATTTTCCCACCATTCACAATCCCTGGGCATACAGCCAAATACATCAGCCATGTACAGAGTGAACAAAATTCCCAGTGCAGCCCACAGCACTCCCAGTACTCCCATGTTAGTGTGCTCTGTCGTGACAGTAAATGTTCCAATAAAGCTAACTTGACCTATAAAACAGCTGAGGCTACAGGTGTTGCAATGAAATACTTGAGAATCTCTGAAGAACATAAGTCAGTACTCTCAGAAAAAAATCTACTTAGTTTTGGAAGAAACTTTTGGTTCATCTCAATCTTAACATATCCTGGAAAAATGGAGATCTTTCAAGGGACTGGAGGGCTTGCAGACCTTTAAAGCTGGACTGTAATGACTGATCCTCAGCAAGTAAAATTATTTTTAAATCAGAAATTCATCAAAAAAATGAAAATTTAAAGTTAAAAATAAAACTACAGCATCAGATGACATTATTCCAGGGAAAGTAGGTCTCGTCAAAGAAACCTGTTATGTTTTTGATAGGATTTCAAGTCTGGTTGATAAAGAAAGTCAAGATAATATAGCCTACTTTGATTTCACTAGATCTAAACCACGTGCCTTCCAGACTGAAGCTGCTGTCGTATAAAGAAACAAAAAGACACATCCTACATCAATTAAAAACTGTCTCAGTACATCAAAATGCTGTTTTAAATGGGGACAGAAAGATTTCCAGTCAATGGTAGATTTTTGCTGCAATCTCCCTGAAAGTAGACTTTGAGCCAACATTATCCAGTACTTTTTCACTGATAATATAAACACTATTTTTTGTTTGTTTGTTTAGTGAAAAAATGACATATAGCATATGAATTAATAATATGGAATAAATAATAAAAAGGACAAGTTACTGTTATGAAGGTAATCAGTCATTACAATGAGTGGTCAAAGTGCACTGAAAACAGCCAAATGAACAGTTTTTATCTCCAGAAACAGCAAAACTGAAGGGATTAGGAAACTGAGGAGGCCTTAGAAATCCTGGAGATAAATGTAACAGAATTTCTTTGAGAAATCCTCCAGTAAAAGCACTGAGACAATTTAAAAAATATATTTATTAATTTGATTTAGTATTTTATTGAAATCATGTCTCTGCTACTAAAATACAACATCACTCCTTCAAGTTAGAGAACTGCTAAAATAGTGGGGAAAAAAATAGAAAAAGTTAAGGTTTTTGAAAACAGGGCTAATGATACGAATTTTGGGGGGTGAAATCACATCACTCCATTAAAGTGTGTAAGAAGGACATTTTCTGTGCAGAGTTTTATGCAGGTAAATAACTGAGACATCAAGGGGGCAAGCTGGTAGCTTTGAGACTTGAAAGATGAAGGTATTCCTGAATCAAATAACTGGAGACTGCAGTTAGTTAAATTCAGCCTTGAAATAAGATAGACTTTCCAAAAAGTGACAGTAATTATATTTCAGGGTAATTTAACAGCAGACATGGTGGACTCGACATTCCCTGGAGTGTCTAAGACAGGAATAGACAGGGGAATTAAGTAGAAATCAGGATTTACGGTTTGTTGGTCTTTTTGAAAAAGAAAAGACATTCTTTGTTGGAATGAGCAAGAAAACTAAAACCATTCACATTTCCATGGAACAAGAATTTCCCAGATCCCAGAAGTTGCTCAGCAAATCTGACATTTTTGTGCATTTCATTACTAGCTGGCAATTAACAAGCCCATTAAATGCTAGTTAATGAGAATGTTAATTTCACTGAGCAGCTGCAGGTGACTCCCAGCATGGCCAGCTCTGGGGCAGATCCTCCAGCTGATTGCCCCAGGCTGGAAAACATCCATCATCCAAAATCCCCAGCTCTGGGGCAGCCTTGTGAAAGCCATCTGCTCTGGAGCCAGAAAGGGTACAATGGCTAAAATGCCTGGCTCCGGATAAACCCTGCAAAGGGTCAGTGTGCTGCCAGAAAAACAGCATTCATGGCTCTGAGGACAGACTGCCCACTGAAACCGAGACTTGATCAAAGTCCATGGGACCTGAAATACTTCTAACAAAACTCTCCAGTCCAATGGGCTGGCATTTCCAGGTGCTTCTGCAGCAAAAGAAGCACGGTAGGAGCAGCAAAGTCGAATCTGGGGGATTGGAAGTCCTGGTGAGGGAAACAGTAAATCCCTCTTGTGCCTGTTGCAGAACACGACCTAGTGTGCATGAGCTTTTGAGAGGGGAACTCAGCCATCTAGCGTCTGCTTTGGAAAGGCAGCCAGGGCTTTAGCAGCTGATGGAGTTTTCTTCCCAAAGCTCTCATAGCTTGTAGATCTAGCAAAGAAAGAATTGGGTTCGTCCCCGCTCTCTGTGAAAGATTTATATAGCAGTGGCAGCATGTGGAACTGAAAGTACAGATAAACCTCTGCACCTTTTGATGCTAATTCAAGCAGAACCTTCAAGCGTAGAAAGTTCAGCATCATTATTAATATAAAAACCTTTGAACGCAACAATACACCCCCAGCCCTGCACACCACACACCATTGTACTTACTTTACTTTTATTTCTTCTAATTACAAAGCATTACTCACAAGAATGACAGATTTTATTACTCACTATTATACAATTTCTTTATTCTCCAGTCCTAACAAAAAGAAAGTACAGAAAAAGAAGTTATTGGAGAGAAGAAAAGAATACCCCTCATAACAAATGACTTAATTTTAAGAAAGAATTTTGATGCCAAGGCATTACTTTTGCTGAATTTGCCAGTTTGGTTAAAACTCTTGCCATGTTTGACTTATCTGAATAAATGCCATGTGAAGTAATTTTGTAGTTAGCTTAAAATTTGTCACTCTCGTGACTAATTTCTTTTAATTAGACTTAACAACATATAAAAAAAAAAAAAAAGAAAAAAGATGTCATCATTTAAAATTAAGTCAAGTAATGTATTGATTGGATGAGGACTTAACAACATAAGTAGTCTTATAGAAAATGATTCCAGCAAGCATGTTTTTAATTTCAGGCAGTTTTCTTTACATCCCCTGGGTCCTACTCTATATTACATTTCGTGCTGCGATCCTTCTAGATTTTCTGTATAGGCACACACACACAGGTGCACACATACATTAAGCAATTATATTCATACAGACGGTCAAGTTAAGCATGCAAATTGAAGTGTTTAACCATTTAGTAGCAAAATACTCATTTTGAGGACTTTCCAAAGAGAAACAGCCTCCTTATCCTAAAGATTTTTGACCATGTTCTTCTGTAAGTGGTTATAGCAGCAAAGCAAGATTCAAGTAGGCCTTGAGAGCAAAGGAACTTCACCCCCAGACAGCATGGGAAATAAAATCCTGTTGGATCAAAGGCAGATTGTTGGCATTGCCTTTCAGCCACATACCTATGGAATCGCTCAGGTTCATCCTGTGCCACTTCACAAAATTACAAAAATATTTGCAAGACTTTTTATGCTTGGATAGACCTGTCTGAAAAAATGCCTCTTCGGGGTTCTAAAATGAGAGCTTGGTCTTTGTGCATCTCTATCTACTCTACATTCAGGATTTCTCTGCTATACACAACAGTTGCCTGTGGGATAAATGAATTTCCTGAAATAGCGTAATCTTGACCCAGATCTTTTCAATACATCATTGCACTTCGCTTTTTTAGCATCATGATGATAATGCGATCAGCACCAGCAATGTGCTGTCATTGTACTGTTACCCATGTTTGCTTGAAAAGACTCACCCTGGAATCTCCTTCTCCTGTTCTGTTATTTATATAGCAGTATGGGAGTGCTAAATCTGACTGGATTGTCACCTAAGATAGCCTAAGGAAAATATGTAGATCCTGTAAAAATTCTTCAGATTAAAGCTATCCTTCAACACCTACAGTGCATAGGATCTTCCTAGGCAAAGTAGCCTTGAGGAATGACTGCTAAGCCTGCAGTACATGGCAGTATCTCATGTAATTTCCAATATTTGTTTGAAGCAACTGGTCCACTCTAAGAAGATTAGATCTTCAGACAAGTCTTTAGGTAACACAGGTAGGGAATTAAACAAGGCTGATAATTCGTCCTTATATTTTTCCTTCCTCCCTTCCTTCCAAAAGCACTGAATACTAGTGAACATCAGGAGAACATCTGGATGATTTCCTGAGTTACTTAGTAAAACACTGCATTTGGTGCCAGCATCCATTGCTGGTAATTGTCTTATAAAAAAAAAAAAAAAAAAAAAAAAAATTAAAAAAAAAAACAAGAACTGAGAAAGACATTAATGAAACAGCCAAGTGTCAGGGATAAATATGAGCCCTGAAGCAGGCCATTATTTCGAGACCTGCACCTCCTTTTGAGATGAAACCTGGAATTTCTCAGAAGCAGTTTTACATCATGACAGCTCACAATGCAAAAACAATGGTGTATTTTTTAAATCATTATCACTTGTTATGTCACAAGCTTTGTACTGAGACCACCACTGAAGATACAGGTGCTGAATGCCAGCTCCTCATCAGAAGAACTACACTGCAGGCTTTCCAGCCTCCATTAGTACATCTAATGCCAGATACAGAGCGCAAGAAATCTAAACTTGCACCCTATCGAAGAGATGGGTACATAACTCATTGGTCTTCCTAACATTAATCCAGTCTTTGACTATATCTCTATACCTTGTCTTCCTTCTTCTACAATCTCTAACTAACTGCTAGCTGATAATCAGTTTCCTCTAGATTTTACTCTGTTTTTCAAGAGCTGAAGGGAAATATTACTAAGACTGTTAGCTTTTTCAGTGTCAGTCACCCAGTTTGTTGCATCCAGTTTATTTCTTCTTTGCCTTTGTGTGGTTTGTCATGCAATGGCAGTACCCTGTGGAAAGACTTGGCAAGAATGCTATAGCAAGATATGAATTAGAATGTTTTGTTCAGGCTTTGGAGTGCATGTTGTTGTACTTAATTCTGAAATAACTTGTTCCTATTTTGCTCACTGAAAGACTTTCAGCAGTCTAATTGGTCAAAGGAACAAAATCAGGACTGTAACAATATGGCTGTTTTGGATGAGCTCAGTGTTTTCTGTAGAAACTTCTTTGGACTGATTTTGACAGACTTGCCGTTGTCTTCTGAGTACTATCTAAGTTTCTCAAAAGGTAATGTTACACAAGACATGAATTACAAAGTGAATTTAAGTCAACACATGATGTTGACCAGCTTGCTTTCTAGTCGTTCCAGATAGGAATTCTAATGACAATCATGATGTTTCTTCACTGACTGTAATAAATAAATAATTTATTTTTTTTAACCTAGTTTGAAGTGCATAGCTGATGCCTCTGGTGCCCTAAGTGTGGTCAAAAGAAGAGCAGTTGAATAAATACAAGGTAAGACTATAAAAGCAAACAGGAAGGGTATCTCTATGTTGACCAAGGTGTGAAGTCAAATTTTGTTCATGACCTGTACCAGCAGAACAATTCAACTCATTGTAGTTGTAAATTAATGACTTATCATTAGATTTGAAGTTCCTGGTGAACCTCAAGTGAATAGATACTTGACTTTGAGTTATACAAATTGCTTCTGGCAAGAAATAGAACTTGGCTGGTGTAAAGCTGAAGCTATTTTCCTAGGCACTGGAAATGCTCTTTCACATTAAGCTATCCCTTTCTCTCCTTTATGCTTGCTTCCCAAGGATATGTGCACTGACTAGAACTGCAAGTTTCTTGTAATGTGGGACATAAGGGAGATGGCTCTGATGGTGATGTTCGCAATGCTAAACAGCCAACACAATTTCCATTCAATGCTAGGAATATACACAAAAATACACAGTCCCTCACACAGATACTGCTAAACTTATCTCCCGGACTCCTTAAAAATCACTGTACTGGCTGGTTTTCTCCATGCAAAGTTCAATACCCAGGGAGTATTGAGAACATCTTAAATGCCTATCAGGAAGAAAACTTTCAAGGGAGATGGTGAGAGTATTAATGGAAAGATTTTGAAGACAGTTTGTCTTTAACGCTCTGGTGAGGCATCTAATCCTCTGAAAGTGAGTCCAAGTGGGTAACAAGTCTTTTCCAACTTCTACACAACGATTCATTCCCTTTGGTGCAGAACAATATCCAGAATTAATTTTCTGCTCAGCCTCTGCATCTCCAGGCAAAGCATATTGTCTCACACTACTCAAAATGGCTGGGGGCTACAGCAACAGACATTGATCATTCCTTTGTGATAATCTTTCCTAAGAGCATATTTTTCTGCATCAATCAATTCCTGGGAATGCTCAAGTGGGAACAGAAGCACCACAGGGAGGGTGCTGAGAGGTGGTTTCTTCTCTTAAATGTCAACACAATAGTTTGGGAGTTACCTCCCTGGGAGCATTCATCAGAGGCAATTTGTCCTTTGACAGAACCCAAGATTCTTTAAATCTGGTCACAAACACATCAGAAACGAGAGGAAGAGAGATACAGCACAGAGAGAAAAAATATCATCATCTTATGCAGCTGGAGTTTATGGGAATTGGAGGCAATGCACCATCAGCAAGAAAACTGTTAGTTCCCCCAGCAGTCTGTGCCATGCTATAGGTGTTTGGAGACTGGCATAAAGTTCATGGCATGTCTCAATTTGCTCTTCTTCCTTAGAGGAAGACAGCTGAGAGATACTCATCAGTATCTACTGATGGTCCTCATTATCAGCATCCCATGTCAGTTTCAAGGACTGGTAAACAGAAACGTTCACCTCTGGCATCAATTTGCATCCCACCTGGTCTGGCAGTAAAACAAAACGTTGGCACAAAATAGGAGCCCATGAATTAATGAGTTTATTCCATCCAGTTACTCATGTAATCTTTCTTGCGCTACTGTCTGTGTCCAGATTTCTGAACTAAAGGTGAAAGGACTGCAGTGGAAATAGTTCTACAATAATGTATCCTACAGAAAGTGTTTTCCCGAATGCCAGCAGTTAGCTTTATATCTCACAGCATGGAGAGACATGTTCCTTCAAATTCTTTCATCTCTTCCTCTTTAGTCTGGCTTCCTGATGTACCATCTTGCTGTAAATCTACCTCCACCATCACCCCTTCTCTCTCTTCCCACCTGCCCCGAACAGGTGGCCCCAAACACCCACTGGCCAAATTCAACTAAATTTGACAGAATAAAAGAAGCCCACCTCCATGGGTTACCTGGGTGTTGCTTGTTTTCACACTTGTAGTATTTCTTGCTTGATCTTACAGCAGTGGTAGGCAAAACAGCATGGTAAATCTGGTATTCCTATGGTCTTGTCAGTAGGAGGGTCAAAAATGAGCCTCAGAATACGTTACATATGAACACTGACTTGGTAGACCTGAGATGTTCAGAGAGTTTCAAAGAACAAATCTTGACTTGTGAGGTTTCTTCTGCAGACAGAATCAATCTCAGAGTAATGAAGCAGCCAAGCCCTCAGTTGGTACAAAACAAGACTTACACCATAGTGTTTACTCCACTAAAGCAGAGCACTCTGCAGCTCATTAAATCTGAACCACTACCTCTTTTGAAGTGATTAAGTCTAACTGTGCTTGTGGATTTCTACCAAAGGTCAGCGCCCAATGCATTAGTGCATGTGAAAGAAGAACAAAGACCACTCCATACTTAGCTTTTTATCTCTATGCAACGGCAGATCATGAGTATCAATGTGGTATTAGTGACAGAGAAAGCTTGTTCAAATTTTCTGAGCATCCAGGGGTTGATTTGGATGTGGGATCATTTTATTGTGAGCTTGTTTGTCCATATTCAGAGGACATGACATAAGCTTCTCAGAGCATTAGATACCTCAAGTGTCTCTCAAATGTTTTGTTTAATACACTATTAAACATAAATAAATAATAAAATGTATACCCTTTTCTTGTCCTCCTCATTCCTTCCTAAAAGGGAAGACTCTCCAGTCTACCCTCTGTATCAGCGGAGAATCATCCTTGTAGGGAAAAACAACATGTAATCAATTAAAAAGACAAAGGAGCCATGCACTGCATTCAATCTGGACTGCCAGAAATTTGCCTGGGGAAGCTGCTTTCTTATTTACTGAATGCTTGATTACTTGAGCAGTGGCCTTCCAAGAGAGGCATAATTGCCAGGCAGGGGATGGAGTTCCCACCCTGGATCAGCCGATCAGCCCTTTTAACCTAACAACATGTTTCTGTCAGTAGCAGGGTTGGCAACCTCCAGAGCACAAGTGAAATCAACCTCTTTGCAACATTTTCTGAGTTTCCTTAGCCACAGTGTGACATTTCTTCTGCATACCAATTGAGATAGCAGGCGTACTGGTAGTTTCTTTTTCTCGACTAGTATAGGTGCTGAATTATGTTTATTCATGTCAAGCTCTGATCTTTTTATTTTCTTTTTTTTTTTTTTTCCTTTTTTTTTTCTTTCCTACTTATCTATTCCTTAGCCTTCCTAAGAAATTTGCCTGAAAAATATCACATGAGAAAGCTAGTCTGTTGTAGACAGACAGTAATGCCATGTGAGAAGGAAATACAGCATCCTGAAAAACGAGACAGAAATTAACCAAATACATAATTCTTTCTAAAAGCCCAGAAAATAATTGTTTCAAAAGACATGTCCAACAAACTTTAAAATAATAATAATAACAATAACAACAATAATAATAATCCTACTACCCAACCAATAAGAGCAATTAGTAAAACTGCAATGTATTATCTAGAGAGAAAGGAAAAAAAAATATAAAGTTTAATTTGCTGGTCTTCAGACATAGGGATGCTGGGCATGATGTAACATCAGCCAGAAGAAATATGAGCTTTTATGTGCAAAAAGACAGCAGGAGATGAGAAAGCAGCTCCTCTGATGGATTTTCTGATTGCACTGAGCCCCCCAGAATGTTAAGATGGGTAGTTTTATTGTTTTACCCACTATCTTGGCCAGAGATTTAATGGATATCATTTACAGAGATGATAGGATATTTAATTTCCAGAACAAGTTCCTTTTGACTCACTCTTTTTTTCTTTCTTCTTAAGCTTGTATCTAATCTTGACCATCAATACCAGTATATAGAAGAGCTCTTTCTACAACCTGGTAAATGAAAAAAATCCCAGTAATGAACTTTAGAGGGTATTAAAGTATCTCAGTTATTCTCCAGTGAAATTCATGTCTCCTAAGTCCTTAACGTGACGGCTAAAGGCTATGTGACACTTCAAGAGATGTTTTTCTACCCTAGTTTCCTCAAAAAATAAACAGTTCTTGTGCAGATATATGCAACCATACCAATAACTGCCCAGACATCACCCAGAGGGGCCATCATATTCCTTTGAGTTGACTCGAAACTGCTGTTCACTGAACATCATAACATTAAACAACATCTAAAAAACATCAAGGAAAATTAAGAGTGAAATGGTGTTAAATGATTAGATACATTACCAAAGACTGTCTGTTTGTCCAAACATTTTCACACGTGGAAGAGGAGGCAGATAAATAATATGAAAAAATAAAAATAAATAAATAAAAATAAAAATAAAGTGTTAGACTTGTGTTAATGATGATAAGCAGGAAATATACATCATTATTACATGATTTTCTCAGGGTTATCTACTGACAGTCAGTGGGAAAAGTAGCAACCATCCTGAAATTTCCTAAAAAACAGTATAAAGTTGAAGTCTTTTTCCTCACTTGTGTCTAGTTTTCCATTCCAAGATGGATTTATCTGAATGAATTGCAGATCTAGCTAGCACATTGCCACATGACTCCCAAATCTGGTTCCGCAGTTTGAAGTGGGTTCCTCTAGCAGCTTGTACACAGCTAAGAGCTGAGAAGAAGGAAAGAAAAAAAAAATCTTCCTTTTCCCCTCATTTCTAATTCTGTGGAGGTCTGAGCTGAAGACTCCAGAATTTGGTGCCTCTGCCTGCCAAGAAGAAAAGCAGAGCAGGGATAGCAGCAGAATTTTCTTTTTGCGTGCAGCTAAGAGACACCTGAATTGAGCATTTCCTATGCTTAGCTTCTGCAGGGGAAGGATGTCCCAGTCAGCACTGGCTTCCAGTGATACCAGTTCAAGTGACAAGCTTGATAATAACAAGTTGGCTTGGATGGATCAAGCATATTTGAAACCCAGGACAAGACCTAGCACATTACCCCGGCAAACATCCTGAACCCAAGTGTCTTGCTCATCACCTTGAAGCTGAGCTACAGGCAGGTGATATCCTTCACCAGGGACACAGGATGTGCAATATCTTAGGCTTACAACCCCAAACAGAGACATATTCATTTCTCTACTCCCTCTGCCTAGTAACCAAAGGGATAATAGTGTGTTCTTCATTACTGGAAGTGAAGGTGAATGTAGAAAAAAAAAAAAAATGTGATCCATAACCGAGGTGCAGGGAATGGAGAACCGGACAGTCATGAATGCATAGTGCTGCTGCGTGCTGATTGCTAGACTGGGGCCTCTAATAAACTCTCTACCCCAACATCTCTGATGGGTAAGCTGTCATCAACTGCAAATGCCAGATATTAAGACCAGTGGTTGTTTTTTTCCAGCTTTAGCACTGGAATAGCAATGCTGAAGCAGAACAGAGCAGGGCAGAGTTTCCCTGGAATGGGAAAGTAGATATATAAATAAAAATTTGAGTTTCTCCTTTCAGCACTTTTGACTGGAGCAGATAAAGAGATGGAGATCTTGAGGGCTGCTTTCATTAAGAGAGGAAATATGACATCTCAGCATCGTGTTAAAATCACCCACTCGTTTCTCAGTGAGGAATGCCTTGTGTGTTGGGTGGTTTAAACCAACTCTATCACTACAGAGATTTAATAGCCTTGTTTCTCAGACCCTCTATAGATTTGCAGAATGATGATGCGTGCAAAAATATAGATCACCAAAACATATTATTAGTGATGTATTTAATGACAAACTATCTGCTCAGCTGAATGAACCACTCTACTAAATGTCTCTCTTGCTGCATAATTTGGATTTTTTTTTTTTTAATTACTATAAAATGGTGCTTCTTTGTGTAATCTGAATACTTTGCTCTCTTCATTCCATCTTCATTGCTATCTCAGCAAGAAACTGAAAGGGTAAGAACAAAACAAAACAAAGTGTATTTTTTTTCTGGACCATCTTAGGCTAGAATGTCCTCTGCGAAAATGTGCTTGCTAAAGTCCAGGTTCAGGAACTTGGTATCACACAATAGTGAGGTGACATAACCAACTGATTTTTTCCTTTTTCCTAAAGGTGCTTTGATATAAATTTCTATTTTATATTTAACAAAACGCTCTGTTGGTTTTGGCTGCTCTCTTCCCTTCCATTTTCCCACAAGCAAAAAAAAAAAAAAAAAAAGGACATGTTTTTTATATCATATTATCTTCTGGATTCATAATAAGCCTTATTTTGTCAGCAAAGTATAACGAGCAAGCACATTTTGCAGATGGTATAATTTGAGGAATGCCTCTCAATTCCTCCTTCAGCATGTTCAGCATGTAAGATCTTCTCTGAAGCAGACTGTCCCACTCCCACTCTTGGATTTCAAGAGGGTTTAGTCTTATTACTACTCTAGCTAGCAGAAAACACTGAAATAGATCTTTTTTATATTATTGAAAAGAGTTGCTTCAAAATGTAAACATTTAGATAAATCACACTCATTTCAGTGACATTTTCCATTTTGTTATGAAAAAGCATTTCCACTAGCAATGTAATGAAGACTTTTGCAGCTTATTTTACTTTTAAAAAGCTGTACGTTTTCGCTTACTTTGGAAAGGTTTTCTCACTTTTTAACTTCATGCCACCTGTTTTTTGCAATGGAAATTCAAGAAAAGAGAGTGGAATGAAAGTGGATTTTATTACATTTTAGCAATGCTACTGCTTTCACATTTATTTATTTATTTATTTATTTATTTTAAGGGAAGGACAAGGAATGATTAAAAATTTAAGTCAAAATTAATATCATGGCTATGAAATAAATATTCTTACTTTTTTCCCTTTTAAAGAAGCTAAAATATTTCAATCAGATTCTTTAGAAAATGTCTTATTCTGTTTGCTTTTTCTTGCCTGAAGTCCTAAAGGCGACTACACTTAAACAATGCATGATCACGCAGTGTTTACTTTATCGTATTCTATTTTTTCTTTCTTCTATGTTCATGTGCTCTTCCTTAATAATTCATACAGCCAGCAGACAATTTCAACTTAATTTGTCAGGATGGAGAATTCCTAAAATTCTGCTTTCAGTAGAATATGTGACTTGAAAAAAAAAAAAAAAAAAAGATAAAAGAGAGAGGTGTGAGATAGGTTATACCTTCTCAACCCTGACTTGATATCAGAGCATCTGTGTTTATTCTAAGACCTGAGACAGTTTTCTTCATGAAACCAAAGGTGAGTTCATCTGATTCGGTGTGTGTGTTTCTGATGAAGGTATTTCCACGTGAAAATGTCACTGGAGCCTCCTTTCTCAACCTCTGGTGAGCGAGGCAATGTGACCTGTGAAATCTGAGCACAATCACCACTCTGCATCTTTTTTTGGGTGTGTTCTATCAATGTCCAGTGCTCTGCAGGCTTATCCCACAGAGATTATTAATATTGGGAGCCCAGAGTGACTTGCTGAGATGCAGAAATACAGAGATCTAAAATTAGGTGATACAAACCCAGCCCTGGTCTTTTTGCAATTGTTGATCTCCTTTTGGAGGCATTGCAGGAAGAAATGCCTAGAGGTAGCTTCGACTTCAAAAACTCGTGCTTTCTAGCAAAACACCTAAACAAAACACCCCTAGATGACTAATGCATTTCTGTAATTGTGTCTTTCAGCTATTCCTTTGATGTTTTGTCCCTTAAATGAAAGTGAAGGAAAGAAATTCAGTCCCTTCTTCTCCCAGCTCTTCCTTTTCTCTGACTCACGACAATGGTGGAGAAGTTTTGATATCAGAGTCCAACCCCGTGGAAGCAGAGTGCTGTCATAGATGCAGGCTGCCTTTGAAAGTGAGTCAGGTGGGAGTAGGAGGCATGTGATTGTTAAAAGATAATGAGAGAGACACTCCCAATTAGTAGGTAGCCCACTCTGCAGTCAGCTGTGATAGGAACAGAGGAAGAGGAAACAGCGTCAGAGAGATGATGCAACAGGAGTGGTTATTACTACCTGGGTACCTCAAGAGCTAATTAAACCCACAGTTTCTCTTGTGTGGCATTATCATATGAATGAGACGGAAAGAGAAAATTACGAGGGCGAGCTGGCTTCATAATGAGAACTACTTCAGCTGTCAGCAGTACATCCGCACTGAGAGGGGTCCAGGGAAGGGTGTAGGTGAATATCCTCACAGCTCCTCCAGTCATCCCCAGTTCTGTGCTAAGTGATGTATTGACATTTGGAGCCATAAGAACCCTTTAATTAGGCTTTTGTCTGTCATTCTTCTCCTGGCAATCTCAGCAGTGTTATGTCATCTTATGTTCCTTGAGGTTTCCAGAGGCACTTACCTTACACTCTTCTAACTGTATATTGCAGGTATAAATGGACAAATGAATGCACCTGAGAACTGAAACAAAAAAATTGTGTGGCAAAAATATTGCTTCCTCTATCACTACTGTTACCTTCCATGAAGAATAAAATAAAAAATAAAATAAAATATTTAAAAGAATGAAAAAAGGAAAAAGGTAAAATGGTAAAACAGCACACCAGGTAGTTCTAAAGTATTCCTTTGACTCAGAGTGAAGTGCTGATTATCTTCATGTTACTTAAATTAAGAAAAGTTGGACCATTTATTTTATAGGGAGGTCAATTAAAAAGAAAAAAAAAAAAAAGTTATTTTGAAATTAAGGGTGAAAAGGTTTAATTTAGAAAATGTCAAAATAAAGGAGTTTGGTATTTCCAAAATGAAACATTTCACTTAGAAAATGTCAAAGGAAAATGAATTGACATTTAAAAAATTATTCCCACATTAATGTTTAACAATTTTTGTCTTAAAATCCTGCTCAAATCAACCTAATTCTGGAAAGACTTTGTTTTAATTTAAAAAAATCATGTCTGTTTAGTGTTACTATTTACTGAAATAATAATAATAATAATAATAATAATAATAATAATATCAACAACAATAAAAGAATATCCAATGTTCACTCTGGGTGTGTTTACAGACAGTTTTATGAACGTCTACCAAAGATTTGATCTGCTGGTATTCAGGCTAAGGCCAAACAGACCTGTAGCATTCAAGCTTGTTGGCCAATTCAGAATATTCGGTAATTATTAATTCAGATCATTACCAAAGTCAGTCTTACTTTCTTACTTGTGATAACCAATTACCTTCTGATACATATGCATTAAATATGTCATTTCAATGCCAAAATGTCACCTGGACTAGAGTCTTGACAGAACTGCCATAAGAAGTATATAAGGAGTATATCTGGAATACATAAGGAGTATAACCTCTCATTACAAATGCCCATTGCTCTCAATGACAGAAATAAATAATCCATTTTATTTCTAAAAACAATGCTATAATAGGCAGCAGATTCTCTATAGATAGTCTTGGGGATTACAGACTGGTAAGTGTGACTCCATAGCAAGCAACTAGAGTCTATAATTAAGAACAAGACCACTAAATGGTATGGTAAATATTCACTGCCAGGGTAATACTTTACTGGAAACCCAGGGTGAAAACTATGTTTTGACTTCCAAAAAGCTTTCACATCAATTAAAAAAATAAGATTCCACAAGAATCAAGAAAATATTATTTCATGGACTAATACCTATTTATAAGGAAAAAAAAAGGGCTGACTGGTCACTTTGCAGGGTACAGAAGATAGGGATGAAATGCCATGGTGATGATCTCCAGAGGGACCTCATAGGACTGCAAGAATCGTCAGAAAGGTGGCAGTAAATCAGAAAGGTGCAAGTAAATGTTACATACCCAGGGAAAAAAAAAATAATCCATATCATACATGCATGCTTCTGTACTCAAAGCTATCAGTTAACACTCAGGAATTATATCCTGGAGTCCTCATTGGAAGTTCTCTGAAACCACTGTCCCAGAGCGTTACAGCAACTTTTTTTTTTACCTTTATCAGAAATGGTTTTGAAAAAAAGATGTCCTCAAGGGAGTCATTCTTTTGTTACACAAAACTTCAGCGCACCCACATGTTGAGTAAGATGTGCAGTTCTGGTCTCTGCTTCTCAGGAAAGCCTCAGTGGAGGTAAGATAAGGTCCAGATAAAATTAATTAAGCTAATCAAGAGTGTGGCACAGCTGTCTTTAAAGGAGAGACTGAAAAGAGTCCAGAGACCCACCCGTCCAGAGCAAAGAAAGCTGGGGAGGTGGAGGATGAGATTAATGTTTATAAAATCATGAAGGTAACTGATAAACCAAACGAGGAAGAGCTTTTTCAATAAAATTAGAAGAAGATCAGGAACCAGGCCATCTTGCTTGCTAACCCAGCAGACAGAAAGTGGGTGTTGTTGTTGTATGAGGAAATGGGGCCAGGCAAGAAAAGCATGTTGAAAATAAATTAAACAAATTCAAGGGCAATAGTTACTCAAAACAGATACCAGAAGGAATTGGCCAACAAGATTTCCCTTTTACCAATTTGAATATATCTTATTTTTAAAACATTATTTCATCTGAGCACTCTAGTGACCCAGTTATAACAATGGAAATATTATAAACACATGAGTAACAAGTATATTCAATTATTCTCCATGGTTATAAGCAGACAGCTTGAATCAGGAACAATTGGCCAAATATGTATTAAGCCATCTATAAGTCATTATTACTTCAGGTAAATTATTTATAAATACCCGAATAAATGACCTAGATTTTAGTGCCCCTGCACTGATTTTATACTTTGTGGGTTTAAAATTGGGAAACAGTAGATTCATGAAAAGTTCATGTGGATTTTCTTGAATTGGATTATCTGTTATGGAAGCAACCTGCAAAATTTCAGTGTTTCTGTGGTGGCTTTATCATTTTGGAAGTTTAATTCTGCTGAAAACTTCCCTAACAATTAATCCCATTTACATCAGGTACCTTTTATTAAAATAAATAAATAAATAAATCAACACAGGGAAATTAAATATATATACATATATATATATATATATATATATATATATATATATATAATAATTCAAATGAGTTTTCCAAGTGGGTTAATGACTCCACAGAAACCTACTGTGTGACCCTTTCCTCACCATCTCTGGAGGTAATCCAGATAACCAAGATACTCCATCCTTTTCCAAGTGATCATCATATGTTTCCTCCAATGGACAAACACTTCTGCTTGAGTCTGATTGCTACCATGGGAGCCCAGACCTCTGGTGTAATTGGCACAAATTCTTCTGTGTCTCTTCATGGACTGTTAAGAACCATCTCACCATTTCAGTTAAGAACCATCTCAGATAGATTTTAGATTGGACCCTATGACAGATTTTGTTGTTGCATGCAACCTCCATCACTTGTTCTCAAACGAAGTGGGCTCAGCTGAAGTCTTCTCAATTCAATCTGAAAGAGGATTAAACTAAAATAAATCAGGTCAGCTTTCACTCTGAATAAGGGCATGTCCACCTGCTCGTTCAATATGTTTAAAGACTTCCAAGTCACACTTCCATCTGAACTCCTGATGGCGCCTCCTATACAAGCCTATGAATATTTATATCTTGCTGAAGCTCATACAGATTCCTTATGGCAATTTCATCAACAGTAGGCATGGGACCTTTCCTCTTTCATTTCGATATAGATTTTTTGTGTGAGTGTGCCTCGCTCTTCATCTAACTTATGTTACAGACAGATGCACTTCCAGATGGCACAGGCTTGCCTGGGTCAGGCATCCAAATGCGATAGTGGCAGCAACACTTCCAGTGCCCCCACAATGACAGGAGCAGATGTTTGGCATAGTTGCACACCAAGAGGTGACACATCATGAATCTCCTCTCCTCTTCTCTGGGCATTATTGACAAAAATAGATGCAAAGACCATGCATTCTGGTCTGTCTGGGGATGACTGAGCTATCTGTGAATTGCTTCATATATGAGCCAATGTTGAGGTGGAAGGAGAGACTTCAACGGCATGCAACTTTTTGACATGAACTCCTCCTGGAGGAGTCACTCCTTCTCTTTCTTGTTCATGTTGAGAGTGTAATGAAGTAGTCAGTAATAAACTAGAAGGCAATTAAAGGGTGGTGGTTGTATAGAGAAGTGCATTAATGCTTTGTCCATATTGTGCCTGGGGAGGTATATCAAGTCTGCAGGTCCGTTAGGATGGAGAAGAACAAATTTTGCAGCCTGCTAACACTGCAAACTTCACACATCCCAGATGGCAACAAGGATCCTGAAGCAGCTCTTCAGAGATTATAAATCAGCATAAATGTTGCTGCTTACCTCCCACCAGGGATGCGGCCTACCATGTGCTGGCCTGTGCTTGTGATACCCTGAAGAGGCTGCAAAGGTTATCATGGTGAAACTCATCTTCTGCAACAACCCCAGGGACTCGAACAAAATCACATGCTTGGACAAGCCAGGATTTAAAGTAAAGGTCAAACAGAAGCCATAAGGTGATACTATAAAGCAGGTATTTTCTTGTTCATCTCCTGCATTAGCAACACGAAGAGTATGGACAGTGTACCAAGGCTATCCCCACATTTCTTCTCTGAGTATTTTGCTAGTCTCACATTAAAAACCTCTCCCAGAGTCCCAGAGTCTCTTTCTGGGGCCCTCCCCTTGGTTTCATTCAGATGCGGAGTCAGGATATCATCAAAATGCACGGACTGGGCTAGGAGTGCAGCACAGGTGCTGACAGAAGAAACATCCCTCAGGCAAAAAAAAAAAAAAAAAAGTTCAGCCTTCCCCTGAAGGATGTCTGTTTTCAGCTGTGTCTCCTTGGTTATTCAGCATTAGCAAATTAAAAAGCCCAGAACTCTTCTCTGGCCCTAAGTCCAACTAGGATGGCACAGCCCACACTCTTTCCCATAAAACAGAAAGGATTCATCCAAAATATCTTTCAGGAAAGGTTTCCAGCTTGTTTCAACTCCTGAATTACATCTTGGTAGTCCTCAAGAGAGGGCTATTAGACCTAGACTAGATCTACATCAGTGAACATCTTAAGAGTTAAAATGCTGTGGAAGAATGTAGAACATTGCTTTATCCTGTGCCACGGCCTGTATACTTATCTGGTGTCAATACAGCCATTTAGTCCAGTTACACCCCATTTATCACACTATAATATCTGTTCAGGGGTGGATTTTATTCTGCCCCTGTGATTAACACCAGTCAATGTGACACACATCCCTCCGTTAGCTGACACTGTCCAAACAAAACAGTTCTGTAAATCTCCCATTGCTTCCTGTAAACCAAGACTATGCCCATCCATGCCCTTTTTATAAACCCCTAGCTGTAGTGATATTAATATTTTATATTTGATAATCAATATGTACAAACGTGTTTTAAAACAGGGTGAATGGCCAGAGTTGTGAAACTGAGCCTACATGGATGAACGGCTTCCTCCACATACCACAAAGCAATGTTAGAAAACGAAGGTAGCCAAAAGTCAGGGACAACTAATTTGAGTCCCAGTACTTCACTGTACTATAACATATTGCAAATGAAAACTTCTGGTTCAGAAATAACGAATCATTTCACTTGGATACTTTCAACACCTTTCAATTTTATGAGTTTTTTTAATTTCAAATGATACTGGTCCTTTATAAACTACCACGAAGAAAAAGGGAGTGAGGTTAAGTAGAGGAGTTAAAAAAAAATAAAAAAATAAAATAAATTATGAAACAACAATAATTTGGAGATGAGAGAAAGCATTTTAGACTGACACAAGCTTTTTTTTTCTTCATTGGTGAGGTTTGCTTTGCTCATTTTTGTTTTGCTTTCGCCTGTACCCATGACTCTCTACCTTTGCTGTATCTCAACACTTTTTTTTTCCCTCTCCTTGGTCTCTTCCTTCTTCCTCTGCAAGTTATTTTCTCTCCCAGAACTTTTTTTCATTGTTATTTTCTTGTTTCTTCCCATCCAATTAGTTTCCCACTGCATCTAGTCTTCTCCTTCATCCTCACACATCCCAAATCTCTGTTGCCTCTCAAGCCCTTTCCCAGTCTATGAGACTTTCATAAAATGGATTGGGTTGGAAGGGACCTTCAAGATCATCTAATTCCAGCTTCCAACCCTCCTGCCATGAGCAGGGACACCTACCACTAGAAATGGTGCCCACTTTCATTTGCAACCTGCTCCTTATAGTGGCGAGTGTGGCCAAGCCTTTGCCAGCCTGGTGAAAACTCAGGTCTGCAACCCCCACACACTTGTACCATGGTTCCAACCCCATAGTTTCAGACAGATGCACCTGAGGATTGTGCATTGGCTGACATGAGGAGTGTTAATGTGGACATGAAGTGAGCATCTCACAAAGAAAAGATGAAAACAGGCTTCTTCTCTGTGACTTTCTCATTACAAGTGGAACGTCTACTCCCCTGACCAGTGCAGATTGTTGGAAATAAGTGCCTGATCTCCTGACTCAGCCACTGGTAAAAACACTTTTCAGCCTGTTTTAGGCAAATGAGCCAGGTGTTACCATTTTCAATACAGATATTACTACATGGGAAGATGCAGGGCTCCCCTGACAGCAGTTTTTAGGAGGCCATATGAAGGTCAGTATAATCATCTCTCTGCATTTGATGTCTTGGCAAGCTGAGGGGAAGTGGCTTGTCCAAGGTCTCTCCAAACAGCAATAGCAGTACTAAGAATAAAACCCAGATCTCCTGAGTCTATGCCTGTTGTAACAGCTTTCAGAAAATATCACAACTGCATCATGCTCCAACTGTTGGAAATAGCATCATCACCTGAGCAGCATCATTGCTTCCATCTCCATGGAAGAAAGATGCCTTCTTGACATTGACTATCCAGCCGAGGACAAAAAGATGTACATTACTACTGTAGCATGGAATATAAGATTTGAGTCCCAACATGTATTTGTGTGTTTCTATAAAATATATACTTGTGCATGCCTAAATCTCTAAGTAAAAATTGCACATGTAGAAGCCTGCACCTATAGCTAAGACTGAACAACACTAAACTTAAGTGACATAAAATAGTATTTTGGATTACTGATCTATGTTGCTGCAATGAAGTCATTGGTAATACAGATACTTTTTTCTTTTCTTTTCTTTTCTTTTTTTTTTTTTGAAAATTGATATTTTGGCCTTAGCCAAATGGAGGGGGAGAAAGAGAGATTCAGCAAACCAATCTTGTTGATCATTTTGGTAGTGTGAGGTATCCAGAATTATTGTCTAGCTAACCAAAGATTTTAAGACCTCTGGGAGCAGGATATCAATCTAATTTGCCCTTAGTTAGACATGTCTGTAAGTAGCAAAGACCTTAGTCCACCTTGATATTTCCTGGAGTGCCCTTTAGCACTGTTTCAACTCCCTTAGCTGTTGAACAGCCAGGAAGCATTTCCTTCAAAGTTCTGCCTGCAAAATTTTCCCAGGACTAAACTGAATAAAGCTCCTGAAATAAATAGCCTGCAATTTGTAATCACTACAAACAGCAACCATTCAGCTCTTGAGTTCCATTTCTTTTCTGAAGTTAAGTCCCATTGTTTGCTTTTGAGGTATATTCTCAGCTTTTCCAGAAAGTAAAACCTCAGTCAATCTTTTATTTATTTATTTTCTTTTTTTTTTTCCCAGCTCCTCAGCAAGAAAATTAAATTAATGAGATTAAGGTGATTCTGGAAAGACCCTGAATTATGTGCTCTGAAAGCAAAAGGAAGGCAGTGATTATGATAGCAATATGCAAGATAAATATTTTCTCAATTGCAGCATAATGCTGGGATTGGTCCATGTTTTCTATGAACTGTAAGAATTCTTCATGATTCGAGGCAGCCTCTGGCCTGCAGAAAGAAGTGTTAGAGATTCCTGGAGGAAAAAAAAAAAAAAAAACAAAAAACAAAGTGATATCCAAGCTGTTCTCAAAGAGCAGCCATGCTCTTTGCAGTTTATGGAGGGAATTAATGTCTCGGGAAACTCATCACTGACATACACAGGCTGTATTTCCAGGCCATGACTATGTTCAGCAGCCACGTGTCTATAAAAAAGCATGGCACAAACCACTCTTCTGCGTTTTCCTTTGTGCAGAAGAGCCTGCTGTTTTGTCCAGCCATTGAATGGCAGTGTAAGAGCTCTGCAGGTCTCATTGGGTAAATACCAGTATCAGTAATTTCATTTTACTGCAGATTACTTACCAAATTACACTTTCTGGGTTAACACCAAATTAGCATGGAAGTCACATGTTGCAATCAAAGACCTCGTGCACAAAGGATATCGTACAAAACTTCCCACTGCAGCTGACGTCTGAATCAGTAACAACTGTGGAGGTGCTTTCTAGCTTCTTGTCACATAACCATTGAAAAGTAAATTTGGAGAAAGCAAGGAGTCTGCTAATTCAGGATAACACCTGGTACAGACAAACCAATGTGTGTTAACATGTTTAACTGGCTATGGCAGTTATTTTATTATCCTGGTTTAGCAGTATCCTCAAGAAAAACACTCAAGCTCTGGCCCCTGGTCAGAGGTGAGTAGTTGTCTCCTCCTGTGGCATGATTATAGCGCAGGTGTTGATATGTGAAAGTGGAACATGTTAAGTAGATTGGTTAGAAAGGTCCTGCTGATTCATTGATGGAGGAACAATTTGTGGTTTTTGATTAAATATCTCTTGGGAGAAAGAAAACAGAACACAATGTTCGAATATAGCTGGAACTTCCTATCTGACCTTTCCAGCAGATAACATTTTGATTCTTCATTTACAAGTTAATTTTGTTCTTATTTTTCCTTCCCTCTGACTGTATATTCTGTTAAATCATATAGAATGAAATTAAAAAGTAAAAACCAGAGGAATGCATTTCTAATTTAGTTAAATGAAATATTTTAATTAACCCAAGCTTTTGGCCTCAAAAGCTCGTAGGATTCATTAACACTAGTTGGTTTTCTTTTAGGCAGTTTCAAAATGTGAAGAGAAAAAAAAAAAAAAAGGAAAAAGAAAAAGAATTCCAGCCAAACAGAAAGTCCATTATCTATCTTGTTCTGGTAATGAGAAAAAAAGATACTCTGAATAGAATTTATATTCTCAGGAATAACAAATTCTTGAGTGAAAGGAGAGCTTTTTCAATGTGGGATTTGCACCTCTACTGGTGTGATCAATCTAGGCACTCCCTTCCAATATTCCAAGAAATAGACAAATGGAAGAGGTGCTTTTTGACAGCAGGAATCATTTTTATAAGTTCCATCTCACCAGAGTCCAATTCTTTCTTCATCTGATGCTGATATAGGAAAGGCAAACTCCTTAAGTAAAGTTTTATAAAGCTGTTTTTGTATGCTTCTATTGCAAAACATCATTGTACAAAGCACTAGAAATATATCAGCAAAATCTGGAAGAACTGTTGCTAATCAATGTTTTATATGGATATATAATTACCAACCATTTCTTGAAATTCTTCTGTATTATCATCCTATGAAGTTTCCTAACTGACCTATATATTTCACCTAACACTTTCCAGCTTAAAGACAAGGCGGTCCCTTTGAGAGCTTAACCCCAAATCATTGTTGTTCTATCATTCATGAAGGCTGAGACTGTTGAATAAACTTCAGGAATTTGATTTAATTCCTTTCCCCTACAAAATGTCTCTCTCATGGGAATGAAATGATGATAAGGTGACAAAGTAATGCTGTGCTCTCCAAGCTAGCTTTAAAAAAAATATATATTTATAGTGCAAACTAAACAACACATATATGTGTGTATATATATATATATTTAATATATATGTATTATATGTATATTTATGTAAACTCTGTGCTGGTTCTTGGCCTCCAGTGTTAGAAACAGCCACCAGTGTTCAACCCAGCTTTATAAAGCCAAGCCAACAGCACTTTTGCTCTACCTGACCATAGTATTGTGTCTTTAGTGTCTGCCTAGGTTTTAGCATGAGGTACTTATCTTCTTAACCTCATGGCAGGCTAACAGGACTGAAAAAAAAAATACCACTTTTTGGTTATGCTGTGCTTAATGCATCCCAAAAGGCATTGCTGTGACCATGGTATTAAACCTGAGATGTTTGTTAGCTCCTCACACATAGGCCCATGTGTTTTGGTCTTGTCTGTTCTGCAGTCCTCTACATTACACAGAGCTGGGCAACCTGATCTGTGACCCAGAGTGCGTTGGGGTAACCCCAAGATGACAAAAAAACATGCCCTTATCCCAAATTTGTTGCTATCATCGTCCTATCTATCAGCTCCCCTCTCAGCTCATCCTTACTTCAGCTCTAGATCCCTTTCTCATTGCACGCATTGCATTAGTTTTCAGGGGTGACAAGGCTCTTTTGTCAGAGACCCTTGCACAGGGAGGACCACAGAAAGCCATCTGGATTTCAGTCTCCCCTTAATGCACCACGGGGTGCTTTGCACCCAGAGTGCAACTTCCCCGAATGCAAACCGACCCCTGCACATCTTGCAGCTCTCACAACGTGACAAAACTCTTGCCACGTTTTTATGAAGCAGACACTTGGGAAGTTGTGAAAAACCAAACTCCTGTAGCTCTGCTGTTCCCTGTCAGTCTTTGAATACATTACTGTGATGTGAGTCACAGCAGCCTCGGTGCTCCATACACCGAGCATGGCATTATGCTCAGCTCCGTGTGCCCTTCTGCTTTTGGTGTCAGCGCTGCCACTTCTGACCTATTCCGATAAGCCAAAGAGGAATAATCCTGGTCTGGCAATCTAATCACACAGTTCCTGTCTGGAAGAGCAATCAAGACGGTCTGCACACCGGTGGGATTCCCAGCACGGGAACAAACACACTGTCTGCATGTACCTGAGGGTAAAAGTGCACATCTGGATGGGTCCCAGGGAGCAGCACCATGGTCTGCGAGTCCCTGTGAGCTCCACTTCATCCCACCTAGCATTAGACACTTGACTGAGTCACTGAATATATTTAAAGCCTGTTCAAAATAAAGAAAAAACAGCATGTTTAGGATCAGGGTTACCTCTAGAGAATGCTTTCCTGCTTCTATTTATCTGTAAACATAGCCAGGGTAACTGATACCTAATTTAACTAATAAGGAATTAAATAAAATACTTGTTATGAACCTAGACCTGATGCACAAAAGGGAATTTGCTGCCTAATTCCAATTCGCTACGGCCTCACTTTGCTAAGTTAGGCACTCTGCAAAGGACAAGGTGGACTAAAGCTAAATATCTCCTGTTTTCACAAAGGCAGAGACAGACTCAAATCAAACCAGCTCCCTCAGTCTCTCTTGATTAACACCACGAGAGGATCCAACACCTGCAGATTTCCACCAAGCTCAACTTTTCTGAAGGTACAAAAGGAAACAAGAGTACTTGGCCAGCTCCAAACTTTTAGGCTTTGTGGAAAATATGGGGATAATAATAATGATTAAAATACTAGCACAGTACTTAGTGGGAATTATTTGGCTGATAATTAGGAAAGACAACATGTCATTATGCCATCTCCATGATGTACAAACAGTAATGGCATCTACTGTAAATTACTATGGCAATATCAATTAGCTGTAGTTCTAATATAAGTTATTGTAATGAGCCATGAAAGGAAACACAGGGCTCAATAGGAGACAACAGCTGGTACATCCCAGAGAGATCCTGTCTGTGGTCTTGGTGTAATGCAGTGTTGAAGGCTGAAGGTTTGCAGGGTGGCAGAGCTGACACAGGAGTTTGAACACAGGCATGGATCAGGACCCATGAAGAGCATGGGACGTTTCTGTTTGGTTCTCTGTTGTTAGTTTGCCAACAAGCCTGTAAAACTGAATCCTATGCTCATTTTGTACAGAGAAGGTCCTTCTGCCCTCCTTTGCTAGGATGATCCCATGGAGTTGCCTTAATTTCACCATCTCCTGTTCTGGAAAGCAGTGTTATTGTCCATTAGACCACGTTGCTTTTAGGTATTTATTTGCTATTTGCTTTTCCATTGCATGAAACAGTCCTGCCCTGGAAAATGTGACTTCCTTGTGTTCAGAGCAGGGATGGCTCCAGGTATGCACGATGCTGATGTGCAAGATCCCTATCCTGCAGCATGGTGCAGAGTATGATGGCACCAGGGAATGTGGACGTGGGGACTACAGCTCCCCAACTTCTCTTGCCTCCCTTAGCCCAAAGGAAAATGCATGCTTGCAAGATATGGAAATCATAGAATCATTAGGGCTGGAAAAGACCTCCAAGATCATCTAGTCTAACCATCACCCTACCACCAATGTCACCCACTAAACCATGTCCCTAAGCACCACGTCCAACCTTTCCTTGAACACTCCCAGGGACGGTGATGCCACCACTTCTCTGGGCAACTTGTCCCAATGCAGTTTTTCTGCTTTGGTGGTTTCCAACATGCTTAAGTAGGTCTCTTCCCGTTGGTTCCAGCATGTCCTCTAGTTTTTCAGACTTGGACTAGTGAAGTTGTTCATAAAGCACAAAGATACATGTAGACAAAGAGAGGCTGCATACAGATAAGTGTCAGCACTTGAGTTATGGCTTAATATGCCACATCTTCTCAGCTCATCTGCTCAGTAGGACTGCAC
The DNA here is from genome assembly GCF_963932015.1 of Anas acuta. Taxonomy (NCBI): domain Eukaryota; kingdom Metazoa; phylum Chordata; class Aves; order Anseriformes; family Anatidae; genus Anas; species Anas acuta. The sequence continues at coordinate 156,315,807 of NC_088980.1, forward strand.
TTCACTTGGCCAACAACCTGCTGCAGGGCTTTGGTAGGGGATTCCTATATTCCTATATTCTCAAGGTGACTAGGGAAAGGAAAATGAGTATTCCCATATTCTCAGGGAGTTCCTTTCCTAGGAAAAGGTGAAAGGAAGTAACCGCAGCAATGTAAAGGTCTGTGGTTTCTCAGACTTCTCCACAAAGGCAGCCCTTCTCTGCTAGCAGACTTTGTGACTGGGTGTTCCCAATCAATACCTCTCCTCTGTCTTTCTTACTCTGCTCCCAGTAAATTATGGTCTAATTATTGCTAGCTGGTATATATATATCAATGGGAAACGCAACATGAGTCTTTGCCAGGGAATGAGAAAGGAAAAAAAGGAGCCAAACGTACAGTTACCTCCTTTTAACTTCTTTTCATAGGTAGATGAATGCACTTCGCTAATTTAATCTAGTCATAAGTACTGACTGTATTTTACAGAGATGTATTTTATGGCTGGTATTATTGATACTGAGAGATATATATTGAGCTTTTGGATGGAAAAAGACCCACATCCATCACATTGCATTTTTATTGCTAAATTGAAATTTGCAATATAAAGCAAAATGGATTTAGGGATCTTTATATAAATATGTATATAGGTCCAATAATATATATGAATATATATTGATATATTGTAATAGAAAGAGGTATAGACACACCTGTTATATTTCCATTCTGATGTTTGCTGGAGTGTGCCAGAAAAACTGATAAAAAAAAAAAAAAAAAAGGAGAGAAGTGTTAATTATTATCTGTAGGAGACATTTCTAGGCTTAAATCCCTGATGATTTCATATCTTCTGTTTGGATGGGGAGGAAGGAGGGCAATGAGCTGGTAACACAGCAAATCCCTGGCTTCCTGATGGAGACATGCTGTTTGGTCAACAGTGCATAGAATCTAATGTATTGGGAAATTATTACCTTAGGCACTAAAGATACTGGGAGCCTTTGAAGAAATGCTGTCCTACCTGAATACTGTGAAAAATTAGATACAGCTTTTAGAAGGCAGCAACAGCTTGAGTGAATACAACTACCTCATTATTCTGGTATTTATCAGACTTATATATGGAATTTTAAAAGTTAAGTCTCATTTAGGGTAATTTTCCTAGACTATTTTTTATTCAGTGGAAAAAAAAATGTTTAAAAACAAAAAAGAAGTTAGTTCTCATTTATTTCAGACACTGATTCAGCCCAACTGCCTTAGATATTGGCCTTAGGGAGAGGGTTAGTCATCTCACATCAATAATCACCTCTTACCATTGATTACTAAGGCCAAAAGGTGATGATTTGGATCACACATCTGATGTCTGTATGCCTACAGTTAGGTGAGACAAATCCCATTTGTGGAGATCTGGGAGCTGTAATACAGCAAGATGCAAAACCACGCCTTCAAAACCACACAAGTTTTTGGAAGAAACAAAATCAAGGTCAAAACCATTTTAGGTTCTCAGGAATGTGGTTTGGCAATGGAAACTAGGCTTTTTATCACATCCTGGGTTCTGTGTCATTTAGGATGGCCCCACGTGGCCTGGTGACTTACAGAGAAGAAATCCAAGTGAAATTATATATGTCTTGCTGTGAGCTCCAGAGGAGCTCAGTTTGGAAGTGGAACAAGCTGGACAGTGTTTGTAAATATTCACTAACAAACACTGTCTTGTCTGTCTGAAGAAGCGATGCAGGAAAAAGCAACTACACTTCTCAGAGAAATCCGGTGTCCTTGAATATAGGCCCTGAACACTCAAATTGCGTTTGGGTGGATCAAAGATATTCCATATTTTGTGAAATTCTGCAGTTCCAAAATGATTTCCATTCCAAGATGAATAGTGGATACAGAGGGTGGAGATAAGGGACCAAAGCGGAAATATTTCATAAAAATAAAATCCAGATTAAACAAGAAAAATTAGGTTAACAAAATTTTTGCTTAAATAAAAAATGTTTTTTTTTTTTGTTTTGTTATGTTTTTCTCTCTTTTGCCTCTTAAAACCACTGAAAAAATCCATCGATTCCTCTTTGAAAAAAAAAAATTGATACCTAAATCCAATTGCACCAGCTCAGAAAAACTTGTTGGCAGCATTATCAAAATACTGTCTTTCAGGGAGGAGGAGGACTGCTTCTGAACACACATTTTCAGTACAGCTGACATCTTTTTTGTGACAGGATAAAAAAAAACGTTCCATCAAAACTTTCCTGAGCAGCTGTGGGGGAGCAGCTGTGGGAAACAGAGAAGCTGGTAGTATATAGTGTATATCGTCCTCTTCTGGCTAGGGAGAAGATGTGTAAATAAATTCATTTTCTTCCCCAAATATGCTCAGGGATACTGGCATTTCTCCTTTTGATACTTATCCTAACTGCTGGTCCCAGTGCAGATGCTCTCTCCATCCCCTCTCCACCCTGGGGACATCCTTTACCCTAAGTGCTCCACTCAGTCCCTTTTCCCTCTTTCCCCTTTCCCACAAGGTCTTGTCCTGTGTCCCCTTTTGGAGCTAAGCCGTACCCTCTTGGGGGATCTTTGGAGCTTGACAAAGAGACTCTGAAAGCTGGATATCCACTTGGCTTTTGCAGCAGGGGTGGTGATGCAGTTTCCACCGGCACCACTGCTTTTAACAAACCTGAGAGCTCATTTCCTAGGTGACACAGCCATCAGCTGGCTGGATTTAAAATGACAGCAGGGTTCACATCCCAGTCCCAGCCCTCCCAGCTTCACCAGTATGGATTCTTACCTGGTGAGCCTGATGTCACTTGAAGGAGCGACATCTTATACTGATATTGAAGGAGTGACATCATACAATAATATTGTGACAGCAAAAGTTAAGCTATCCCAGGACTATTGTGGAAGCAGTTTCTGCAGCTTTTAAGCATGCAGAGCTGATTAATTTCATTAATTTCAATTAATTTAATTAATTTCAATTTAAATAAGGCCCAGGCTGGAAAAAACTACAACAACTGAGCAAATGTTTGAGGTTTGCACTAGACGTGGAAGCTTCCTCCCAGCCAGTGGCTCTCTGGACCTGAAAATCTGTCCAGATAGATTTTGATATGAAGACTTTGCAGGCCATAATGATTAGCCCAATAGGATAGCTAGTCCTTTTTGTGATAAAAGAGGAACATGACCATCTTAGGGATATTGAGCTTAACACAAAGCTCTTAATGCCTTACTGTTGAGGAGAAATGGCTAAGTAATTCCTTATCTTCTGCCCCTGGTCCCACTGGTCATCTAGATTAATGGGGGAAGAATAGAAGGGCATCTTCAGGGTAGTCTTCTCCTCTGTTATATATTTCCTTCTTATGGAAAGGAGCAGGATTTATATCCCCCAAGTTTTAGGTTGCATCCAGATCCTTGCATTCAGCAGTCCTTCTAATTCCCCATTTCTCCAGAGATCCTCAACCACAGCACATTGACGATGCTGCATCTTTGATACACATTAGCTTGGGGAGTCTGTGGTTTCTTTCAACCACAGACATTAAGCAGGAGAGGATTTCCCAAGCTGGAGAAGCTAGACATTACTCACTCTGATGGCACAGGATCTCCATCATCATTTTCCTGTTTTAATTTATATGGTACATTGAGCAGCCCTTGAAGAAAAAGGGGTGCATATTTTGACATGCCTGGTAGATTAGGAAAAAAATAAGAAAAGAAAAGAAAATAAAGAAGAAGAAAAGGCTTTGCAATGGAAGATATCTAAAAGCTATACTTAAATTTTTGCCCTCTGAGTAGTGTGACACTTGGTTCAACATCCTTATGATCCCCAGAGTGTCCCCAAAACACTGGCACTGGAGGCAACATCTAGTGCAAATATGTCATACAGGTCCATCACTGACTGGTGTCATGGTTCAAGGCACATTATATATCAACCTTGAAGATCCATGCTGGGTTTTGCACTCCTGCACATGGTGCAGCTGCAGAGCAAGTGCCAGAGGAGCAGATGCTCAGGATCAGAATGAAGAGGGGAAGCTGTGCACCAAACAAATACCCCTCCCTTCCCACAGCACCCTCTGCGTGCATCTGGCAACCTCAACTTCCAGGTGGTCCCAAGCATGAGAAACCACAGCATTGAAACTGATTTTGATCCAGTATTCACTTCTCATTTCCCTATTAGAGGTGTTTGTTTATTTATTTTTTTATTTTATTTTATTTTAGAAAAAGACAATAAAAATGATGCACAAAAAGAAGAAATATTATCTCGACACCAGGGCATCAGCTCCTATGCTGGCATGGTTCTGTTTACATTTGGATGATCACATAACCATGATCTGTATAACATGTAAAAGAATCTCCCATCAAAGGACAAGAAAGATATTGCAGGTAGCACGTTGTCAGACAGTGTTTTTAAGAGACAGTTAACACAAACATGAAAGGGGTTAATCTCTGGTGCTAGCAAATTTTCCCAACAATCTGAGCATCTCTAAAGCTTTACCATACAATAGAGACTGTTTTTAGAGTTTCCACTCAATTTTAGGCCCTAAGCCGTGTTGATGGGTTTATGTTACGTCCTTCCAGATCAGCTTTTCCCAGAGGCTTTAAAGCAATAGGCCACCTGGAACAATCTGAGGATTTCCACTGATCTAGGGTTGGATTTAGCAATTCTCAGAGATCCACCACAGTTCTCACCCATGTGTTTTTTTTTTTTTTTTTTTTTTTTTTTTTTTTCCACTGGAACTGTGCTGACTGCCATTAGTGGGGTTTTGGCAGCGATTTCAGCTGAGTCTGCCTGATGTACAGCTCCTGAAGATCTTACTTGGGGTAGGAGACATCTTCAGGTCTGTAAGGAGAAGCAACAGTTAATGGTACAATTGGGAAGAACTGCCCAGAGTCAAACATCAGGTCATCAAACGCTTATTCTTCAGTATTCTGTAGGTATTTACCTCATTTCCTGGGCTAACCTGTAGGTCTCCTGTGAAGATAAGGACAGAGTGGTCCAAAATTAATTTCCACGACCCTTCATTGAGTGTATGAGCTCTCTCTGCTGCTGGACATTATTTCCTGTAACTCAGAGCAATTTGTCAGTGTCAGTAGGAATCTCAGAGGATCCCTTCCCACCCCACCCATGCTAAGATTTACTTGCTAGCCCAGTTAATTAGTCACCATGCCTTTATAAATCTTGGCTACCGATCCCAATCTTAATCCACAGCCTCCTCTGCAGGTAAACCACAGAGGAGCACAGCTCAGCCCATGCTCTCAGCTCAGGAGCACGTTCCTGTAGTGCTTTTCAAGAGCCCACGTGAAAAATAATGTTGTTGCTTCCTGTATCTAGAAGCAGGTTTTTTTCCAGCACAGTACAAGAAGGCTGATGTGATGAGTAGGGTGTATGAAGAAAACATAGCTAAACTCAGCAGAGATAATTTTAGGGTGGGGAGGAGAAAAAAGGAAGAAGAGGAGGCAAAACCTGAACAGTGCTGAGCAGCAGCCCAGCAGCCTTTTTGCATCTCTTCTGCCAGAGATACCTCCATCCCAAAGCCTGGTGGTCTTGAATTGAAAAGAGCATGAAATCTTCTCCTTTTCATTTTCCATACATCCTTCCATGCAAAGGAAATCCTTGCAGTCTAGACCCTCTCCTCCATGCATAAGGGATAACTTTCCAAGCTTTTTCCCAAAGCAAAACCACTTCATACCCACCCCTTAAACAAATGTGCCTGTGCATCTTTTTTTTTTTCTTCAGGGTACCCAACCTCTGTTTCTTTTGACTTCAGCAGCACTACAGGTATTCGTGGGAAGTGCCTTGCAAAGAGATTATGGTACACAGGAAGCCAGATTATTGAACAAAAATTATGGTACACATAATAATAATAATAATAATAATAATAATAATAATAATAATAATAATAATAATAATAATAATAAACCCAGGAGGTTTATGGTAGAAGACAAATGTCCTCATGTATATAGGGGATTGTAAATGAGGGAACACACATCTTAGTGGATCTGAGAAAGAAAAACACCTTTGCCCATAACAAATGTTCAGTTTGCCTGTTAATTTTAGACAGAAATCCATGAGCATTTTCCTTTCCACAGATTTTTGGTTCCTTGGCTGCTTACCAGTGATGCATATTTAAAACCCACCCTCATGACAGATTCATTGTGCTTTCTAACGAGGAACCAGACAGACCTTTGGTATGTCTGGGATCCCTCTGGGTCTTCCTCCCTAATTCATTTTTCCCAAATCCTTTTCACGTCTATAGCTAATAATCTTCCTAGCCTAGCAGTGGCATCTTCTTTTTGACCCATGTGCTTTTCCTTTCCTCCTTCTTCAGTACGGACAATCTTATCTACTTCCTAAATTTCCTGTTTTACCCATCTCACTAATTTTACTCTTTCTTTCTCTTTCTTTCAAGCCTGTTGGCTAGGGAGTACTTAAGTTTTATCTGATTATTCACCTCTTGTGAAACTCCCATTGCTTGGAGAGAGGGAAAGAAAGCAGAATCATGTATTTTAGTATCTGATCTTTTTCCAACACTTCAATCTTCCAACATTTGCATCCTTATCCATCCTTCCAACTCTCTGCTAAGCCAGCCCACCAACTTTCTACCCACCCCTGCACTGCCATGGCTCATTCAAGTGGTTGGCACTTTATAATTCATGAAGTGTTCATGTAAATGCAAGGTCTCTGCAGCATATGAAGTATGTAGATGGACAGATAGGCTCCAAAGAGGACGTAAGAACGACCAGCATGTCTATCTCCAGGACTGTTGTCACCATCCTTAGCTACTCCACGAACTGAGAATGATTTTAACAGTGTTTAATCCTGCAATAGATTTGCAAGCCCAAGCAGTTTACTAAGCAGAAAATGGGGATTTCACTTGTTTGTGTGTGTATCTGGTGATTGGAGGTGTTCAGGGAAGGGTTGGACCTGGCACTTAGGGACATGGTTTAGTGGGTGACATTGGTAGTAGGGTGATGGTTGGACCAAATGATCTTGAAGGTCTTGATAATGATCCTATGACTGGCTCTAAGACCACAATAAGGATTTTGTTTTGTTTTTCCCTTAATTTCCAGGATTTTCTCCTCAGTTCAGGTAAATCCCTCCTTGAACAGGTGCCTTTCTGCATGTGTCAGAGCCCAGATTTTCAGATATCACAATATTCAGAGGGTTTTCCCTCCTTTTGTATTTCCTCTTCCCCATCCAGTTCTACATGCTCAACTCACAAAAAGCTTCTGTCCTTTCAAGATGTTATTGAGCTAGTGGGCTTTCTGTCCATATAGCCTCATTTCTCACCACTCTAAATTGAAACCTACAGTTACGCAAAAAGTAAAAATATCTTCAGTCCTCATGGTCAAGGTTAGCACCAGGTATAAGACATCTGCACACCTATGTAAGTTACACCTGTCTGTGTGGTTTCTACACATTCTTTCAGATTTCATATAAAACACTTTATTGCTTAATAGAGCAAATACACACATAGAATAGAGAGAATATATACATATTATCAATATAAATTTATGCAGACCAAAGTATTGGCCTAAATTAAATGACAATACTTTCCATTCAGAATTCATTCAGACTAGACAAACAAAATACCAATATATGAAGAAAAAACCTTGTAAGATTGATAAAGACGGCAGAATGATGATTTTAAAGTGGATTTTCCTACTTTAAATGCATAGGTTACATTTTCTTTATGCAGTCTTTAAATAATTCATTAGTCCCCAAGACAGTTTTATTAAGTCTCTGAGTATTGCTATAGAATCCCAAGTAGCTATAACTTCTCTGGAGCTTATGGGACCAGGCAGTTGGAATGCTAAAACATACTTAAAATTAAATAGTCATATATTTGTGCTGGGATATTGCATTTTGTCAAACTCATGCTCCTTTTTATTGTCTGGGATCGTGGCTACCAGATCATGAGCAACCTACAGAGCTGATCATCAGAGATCAATCAAAATTCAGTATCTTTTACTACATGGTTTCTACCCAGCAGTGTGGCAGTTATCATTCAGAAGGAAGGAGTGGGATGGATCGGGCAGATCATAATGCTTTTAATTTATTTATTTATTTTTATTTTATATAGGAAAAAGGCAGGACACCCATATTCAGAAGACAATTGTTAATAGGACATTTAGCCTGCTAGCTGGAGCTCGGTTGCTTAAACTGTGAAACTGAGAGGTGCTTCTAAACAAAAGCACAGTGAGCTGTACACAACACAAAATGTGCCACAGCTTAGGTCCAGGACTTATGTGCCTTTTCAATAATTCAATCACTGTGGCAAGAAACAGCCTCCAGTTCCCTTCTCTTCATTAATTATTGTGTTCTTTTTTATTTCAAAAGTTCTCTTAGGGAGAAGACCTTGCAAATACCATGTGCAGCACGCATCACAAGAGGAGGATGCTTGAATCCACAGGGTTTCAAGTTCCTACAAAGGACGATGCACAATCCAATTTTACACTGAGAGTAAGTTCAAATCCTGATACTGAAATCACTAACAGCTGGTTAGGGTATCAGGTTGGGTTTCAGACATTAAAAAGAAAAGAAGAAGGAAAAAAAAAAAAAAAAAGTAAAACAATTATGCATTTACAGGACCCCTAATAACATTAGCTCAGACTATTTGCCTAACTTCATCTATTCCAAAAGTTATGTGACACCTAGCTAATGAAATGCTTATCTCTCTTCACTGTCTGTTGATGCATCCTAAATCTGACTTAGACACCAACCTTTCAAAAGTATGAAATTAAATGAACCTCATGCATAACATTAATATATGTATCTATAAAACAGCACTCCAGGGACAAGAAGAACTTCCCCCAGCACAGCAAGGCAACTGGGGCTGGCCAGATAGGTGCTGGCTATGGTTTGAGAGGATCATCCTCTGCCAAGCTCGCTTAGTATTAGACTCAGGTCCACACCTCCCACAAACCTATCACGTTCCACACCAGTTATCTTCCTCGATTGACACTATCAGCCTCAGAAGTAAGTGACTTAACTCCACATTCCCCCGAACAGTGGAAATCAGTATGTAGCTGTGCACAAAGCAAGCACTGCCACCGCATATGTTAACCTCTGTCCAAGCAGAGGGCATCACTCCCCGGAGTGGAGAGCTCGACTCTTCACTATAAATCTTACATTCACTTTGCCAACTGAAATAGATTAAAAGAGATTTCCAAACTGGGGGAAAATTCTGAGGTTCGTATTGTTTTAGATGCCTATCATCTTTCTTTTCCTCTCTTTATAGTTAATAGAGAAAAATAGTCAACTGCATGGTGTGGTTCACTTGGTCTCTTTTAGTATCTCCGTTAGGAAGAGACAATTTACATCCTAAAAACTGCTAACTGTACTAAACTGTTCCTATCACAATTTTCAACTACAGTGATACCCTCATTTACCAGGGAAAAACTCTGCTTTCTTAATAATTCCACATGGCCAAAAATTTTTTACAACATGGAGAAGTCTGACAGAAACAGACAGCCTTGGCAGGGGATGTCACCAGAAAGAAAATAATAATGAAAACAACAATAATAATTGTTCTACTAATGGCTGCAAGCCCCCATTTCAGGACCAAAGATGGTTAACGCATCACTGGAGGAACACTGTAACTTCAATAAAATATCTACAACACTGGTAAAAGTAGAATTGCAATTGCAAATGTAGAATAAACCGCTGTGTGATGTTATCTGCATTTCATTTGCATATTAAAAATTGTGGTACATAAATTCAAAGGTGTAAGAAAGCAGTGAATATTCATTGCTAAAGAAAAATAATAAAATAAAGACTTGAGGGGGAGGGGCAATTCAGCTGTGAATTAAGATGTAGAGGCAGTGTTCATGGTCACTAGATATCGGCTCCCATTACTGTCAGTAGAGAGCTGATGGGTGGGAGGAATTCAGATGTCACTTTAGCACTCAGGTCCCACTTCAGAAGGACACTGTCTCCTGTAACTGATATTGCCAGCCACACAGAAATGGCTTGATACACAACTATATATAAAATGGCACTAGATGCCTGTCTGTGGGCAGCCAATTTGTAACCAGTAACTGCTGAATGAATCACTGTCTGGGACTGCGTGTCTCTGCTGGAGGTTCATTGACTGTATTGGAAGCTTAAACACAAAACCCAAATGCAGAAGGCTGTATCCATCCCCCAGGAGCAAACTGCTCCAGCACGGGTCCCCCACGGGTGGGCGGCAGCTCCCCCCAGACCCCCTGCTCCTGCGTGGGCTCCTCTCCACAGGCTGCAGCTCCGGCCCGGGGCCTGCTCCTGGGGGGGCTCTCCATGGGCCGCAGCCTCCTCCAGGCCACATCCACCTGCTCCACCGGGGGCTCCTCCACCCATGGGGGGGCTGCAGCATGGAGATCTGCTCCATGTGGGACCCACAGGCCGCAGGGGAACTGCTTCTGCTGCCTGCCTGGAGCACCTCCTGCCCTCCTGCTGCACTCACCCTGGGGGCTGCAGCCCTGGTTCTCTCACATTTCCTCACTCCTCTGTCCCAGCTGCTGCTACCCAGCAGTTTTTATTTTTCCCTTCCTTAACTGTGTTCTCACAGAGGTCCAAACAACATCACTTATTGACTTGGTTCTGGCCAGTGGTGGGTCCCTTTCGAGCTGCTTGAACCAAAACCTTTACATGTAAACCCAATACAACTACAAAACTTTGGTGCCTCCATTTCAAACAGAATCTCTCTCTCTCGCTTTTTTTTTTTTTTTTTTTTTAATAAAGAGAACTGATGTTGCTCACTGCAAACACTCTTCCTTCACACATGAACTTTTCAGTACCACAGGAATTTTTCAGTACGTAAGTATTTAACATTAAAAGAAGCATCCAAATGAAAAAAATTACTTCTAATTAATATTAATGCATGTAAAAAAAAATTAATCAGGTGTTCAGCTCTAGCTTTCTCCACCTACTTCATCAGGATCATGTTTGCTAAAATAACTATTAGCTCACTTGTTAGCTCACATCACTTACCCCTCTGAATCCCTCCACTGATCCATTTTATTCATATTAAATGCTGTCCTGCTTGTACTATAGAAGTTAATGTTATTTTTAAATGGTATACATCTTGTCTAGGCTGCTGCTGTCTGTCACACTTTTATTTTTTTTTTTTTTAAGAGCTATATATGAATCATTTTATCTTGTTTGGGGGTATCTTAATGAAGATAAAAGAGGCAAGTGGGGTAGTAGTCTTCCTTTGGGTCACTGGTAATCTGAAGGGAAGAATTAACTCTATGACGTACTGAAAAGTCAAAATAGATCCACGCTGGACCCCTAAAATGCTTTATCATACCACCAGTACAGGTTATTACTAAGTCATGAAGCCATGCTATGTACTATTTTTCCTTTTGCACTTACACAGCTATTATTGGTAAATCATTGATGATTTTTATTCTTAGCTGGAACTCTGATGTAATATCAATACTATTTGTTGTCTGTTCATGTTTCGTTGGAAAATTATTTGCTTGTTTATTACAGATGGTTTGTTAACAATTTTGAAACAATTTTCAGCCTGTTTAGTTGTAGCATTTTGCAGTTTTTGCTTAGTTGACTCGGGTGTTCAAGCATAGCATATCTCCATGGTGAAATATAGTGTAAAAATACTTAAAGCAGCACTGAGTGTTAGCCAGAGTGCTTCACTGCAATATTGCACAAACCAGCCATCTCATGCTAAAATGAATATCCTTCTCAATATAGCTGAGTTAATTTGCGCAGACCTGGCTTCATTACCTTGGATACAAACGCTGCGTCCAACTTCTTTACTATTGAGATTTTGTTCAGTTGTTATCCATTCCAGAAGAAAAATAATGTGCTGTGATTTGGGAGCCCAAACCTATCAGATCAGAAAACTTTGGCTAACCAAAGAGATAAACGATATTCCTTGCTGTCAGATCAATTGACTTTTCTGCAGCATTTAGCGCTTTGCCCTATTCTTTTTTTTTATTATTTTCTTATGGGGTAGTCTTTTTCAGCTTTTCCAAGGAAAAAAAAAAAAAAGTCATATTTCTATTAATATACTAATGGAATCCATTTCATGACCACATTTCTGGAAAACATAATCTAAGAAATGCAAACTTCTCCTTCATTCCTGCCTTACAGAATGTCATTTATACTCAGCTGCATCTCTACCCTACAAGTATTAGGGAACTGGATATTTTTCTCCTTTCTACTTCCAGACAGATGAGCCCATCAGATGCTGAGTCTGACTGCAAGAAAATCTGGGGCCCATTATCAAAAGCAAACAATTATAAAGCACACAAAAAATTGTGTCTAAGTCCCATAATGGACCGATATCATCATGACGCTTCTGTCAGGCCGAAAAAGGTCTATTACTATCTTTGGATAGGTGGAACCTGTGTTTAATATTAAAGGTAATCTTTTTAACTTCTAAACATTTCCCATCAAAAAGACATTTCATTCAGACAGGAAAATAAACAAACAAAACTACTCTTTTTCATTTAATAAGAAATGGAAAGAAATATGAAAAAAAAAATTGATTATATATATATATATATAAATTTAATTTGGTACTTATTCCAAAGAATCAACAAGGTTTGGAAAAATAAAGATTCTTTTTCATCTTGTTTTGTTCCTTTTCCTGAAAATGCCACGTATTTTCTAATGTACTTTCTGATCTGCAAGTCAATGTTTTTGTGTTGAAGCAGTCTTGACGTGAGACATTGATAATCCTGAATTATGAAACAATGACTTAACTGTGTACAGATGGCCACTTCCATGGTCAAGGGAGAGATAGAATGTTAAGCGATGTAGATTTTTGCCTGTTTAGGACGCAGGGAGTAAAGACAGTACCATTGCAATCCAGACCATTTCCACTGGTTTCTCCATTTTTCCATTTTTCCTGCATGAAATATGCAAGATGCCATTTTTAAATGCTGTAATACAATTTGTACCCAGGCTATGTGTATCCTAAAGAAAACAATGGTCTTGATTCCTCTGACTATCTACTTCCAGCAAATATATTTTTCTCTGACATCATTCAATTGGATCCACAGTCTTCTCCAAAACTTCTCACTTATCCCTGACATATGTTTGTGGAATCAATGAATGATTCATATTCCAAGCTGTAATTTCCTGTTGATTTTTAGTGACTCATTTATATGCCAACTCAGCACCACTTAAGACAAGGCTGACATGGGCTTATATTTGTTCAATATTGGTTTGCGGTTCATTTTCCATGAAACCTTAAGAGGATAAATGAATCATCATATTAACATTGAATTAGCAGTACTTGTTGGAAGGGATAATATAGTGCACTTAATGGCTCTTGACAAGTAATTCCCAACGCCATTCCCATCCTGTTCCCCACTAGGCCAATTGCTTACCTTCCCCAATATTTATTTCACAGGAAGGCTGAGAGGTAATGGGCTCCTCAGTTTTGAAAAAATAAAAATAAAAAAAAATAAAAATGATATAGAAAACATCAGTTGCCTGAAAGTTGAATCAAGATGGATCCAGTCTAGAAATGAATGCAAAATTTCAAATAATCAAAAATTTGAGGTATTTATTTGCGGTAACCATTGAGTCTTCATCCTTGGAAATCATTTATTTAGGTCTTTTTTTGTTTGTTTGTTTGTTTTTGTGTTTTTTTTTTTTTTTTTTTTTGGTTTGTTTGTTTGTTTCTTTCTTTCTTTCTTTTTCCTAAGAGTTAAACTGGACTTAAAAAAGTGGGGGAGGGGGGAAGGGAAAGGGAGGAGAAGCAGTGGACTTTTTTTTGTTTGTTCTAAATAAGATCAACAGGAGCTGACAACGCATAAAGGCATAAAGCACTGAGATAGAGTAAATCAAGTGAAATTATAGCATTATAAGATCTCTGTATTTGCTCATTATTTTATATTTTTTGAGGTTTCCTAGTTTACAAGATTTCAAAACATGTTTCATACTTCACGTAAACTAAGTTGTGTTTCAAACACAATCACATCAATTGATTTTTTTCCCTTCCAAAAGAAGGATTAAGGTGACAAATAAGCCATTTGGCTCTGTGCCTCAGTTTCCCTAGTGCTAATATAACATAATATTACTTATACATCTCAGTGACATTTTGAGGCTTGACTCATTACCATTTGAAAAACACATGAGTATCCCTCCATGTAAGATAACTGGCAGTTTCAAGCATCTTGAGCTGAGACTGCCTTCTTGTTTATCACCATTCCTTCACAAACAGTATGTTTTCATTACATATTATCCTTAAAAATAGCCTCGTCAATAATATTATCATCCTATCCATCCTGACAAAGCAGTCAGCTGAGTGGAGCAGTGCCCAGGTGCTGGTTATTTTAACTCACAGACCAATATTTTACATCTGTTAAGGTGAAGAAATGGTCAAGACCATTTCTACCAGAAGGCATAGTGAGGTGATCTACATGGGCAGGGTGTTATTAACTTTGCACTGCAATTAACACAACTGAGATGGCCATTACTACTTCTCCCCCAGTGGTACAAAGTAGAAAAAGCCTCATAATTTGGGGCCATTACAAACACATTTAACACCAACAGGGCAATTTACCACCCTGTCCAGCCTTGGCTTCCGCAGTTCTAGTAATTCTATAAAGCCCCAATTTCCCTCCTACGGTTTTGCTTCCTTCAAACATTTTTACGTCTTCTTCAGCACTCTCGGGTTTTGTTGCTGCACTCAGCCAAGCAGCTCCCACCCACCTCCCCAGAGCTGGATGCAATCTTACAGGGCCCCTGGAGAAAAGACGAAATTTCTCGCAGCTGGTACTTACGTCAAGGAGTTGTGTGCCCCCGTAAGTGAGGGTAAAATAAAGAGTTTGGATTGCATACAGCTAATGGAATGTTTTTCAAGGCAGAAGGTGTTACATAAAGACCAACCCTTTCATTGCACTTCACCTTTTTTTGTAAGCAGATATAAAAAAAAAAAAAGAAAAAAGATGCAACAGCAGCACAGCAAAACACATCATTAATCTCTGGTCCACCTTTCCCCCCTTTTTAACTCTCCTGTTTTTCACGAGAGGGCTTAATACATAGATCAGGAAAGAAAATATCAGTGTAGCAAACTTAAGTGCAAGGCAAAGGTTTGGTTTGTTGATTTTTCACAACTGGGCGTTGTGTAAATCAATACATTGTTCCCTTGGTACTTCAGTACAGAGCAGAGTAGATATAAAAAAAACAACAGCAGCAATGATGAAAAAAACATGGCTATGCCTGTTGCACAATGCCTTGCAAAGCTGTTAACTTTTTGCTGGGGTTGTGTGTCATCAAGAGGGCTGGATATCAACAGAAGTACAGACAGAAAAACATTGTGGTCATCACTCTGTGCGATAAAGGTTGCAATGATAAAAAAAAGCAAAGGGAACAGCCAGGAACAACCTGGCACCACTAAGCCGTGTCTCATCATATGTTTGGGTGAACGATGGAGATGTTGTCTCCAGCTGACTGGGAAGCAATGACCCGCTTGCATCCCTGAACCTTACACAGAAAGGAAGACTTTTTTTTTTTTTTTTCACTTTCTGCTGGCTTTTTGGCTTTTGATATGATGCATGTATTCCTCTCTATACCTTTACCAGAATTTGATGCATTCTCATCTAGCATTCTGCAGCTTATTTCTCTCCCTCCTTTCCCATGGGAAAATTTGAACTGTTGAATTGACATTGTTGTTTTATTTTCCATGGGAAACCTGCCTCCTCAACAGCACAGCAGTCCTTGTCAAAAATATTCTAGTTTGGACCTAGCCTTCCGCCGAGTTAAGGCTCTCTTTCAGAAAATGGGTCTGTTTCCATTTTGGGTTGGAAATGCAAAGTGTTCTTTAAGGGTTAACACTATTCTTTGTTGTTCCTTTTTGCTGGGTTGGCTCATTCCATGAGTGTTTTGCTTTAATGAGCCCTCTTTAGCTTTGCACTGAAACTGGAGATCTCTAGTCTCATTAGTTTGGCTAATTAACCATTCCCTTCTAACTGTCTGAGGTTCATCTAAGTTCAGGAAACCTTGAGAAAATAACTAACAATTGCATTATCATGCAAACTCGTAAGTAGAAGTGAGCCAAGTTCTTGCTTAAAAATATATGCACCTTTTAACTGTGTAGGCTGTACTGTGTTCCACAGCGATTCAAGCATCACACAAGCAATCCCTCTCCCAGAAAGAGAGATTTTCAAAGGATACATTTGATTGTGCTCAGGATTTGCATCAGCCTGCAGTCAGTGTGGAGAGCTGGTCCTGGCAGGAGATTTTCCAAAAATGTCTTTCTTGCCAAGCCTAGATGAACTTGTCATGAATGTCATGGATGGAAGAGAGTTGGCAGTGGTCTTTGATGCTATGCAGTATGGGTGCACTATGAAATGGAGCTGGTAAGTCCACATGACATTGCTTTGTGCTAAGTGAATTTCTTGGGACCTGCTATGAGAATAGAGGTCTTCACTGTTGCCTAAATTGGGTGAAGAATGGGAATGGAGGTGGCAAAGGGGTGGTTCAAAGACAAGGAGAGACACACCTTTCTTCACAGCCCAGACAGCCTTCTGAGCCCCAGTTATCCACTGCATTTCCCTTGGGCAATGAAGGTCTGCTCACTCAGCCCATCACTCCAGACATTCTTCTTAACCATGGAAAACAACTCTGTGCTGCCTGCAGAAATTACGGTATGATCCATCACATCTAACAGCAGAGGATGACACCTAGACGTAGAATAACCATCTCTGTGCTCCACTGACTCCAGGCATTGACTATCAATGGATTAGACAGGGATCTAGGGCACCCAGATCAGATATAAAAATACACCCTGCACAATCTCTGGGGCTTATCCAGTGGATATGGCTCTCATGTTCTTTCTCCAGTTCCTGGCACCCAGATCTCTCAACCAAATCAGTGGTGAGTTTCGCCTAGTGTTTTCTAGTGAATTGTACCTGTCCACACACAACAAATTGCACGCTCAGACAGAAAATAGTCAGGCATTGAGTTTGGTGAGTGGATCAGACTGTGGTGGCAGTCAGACAATCAGACTGACCAGCAGATTTTGGACTCAACCAGTTTTTTTCTGTCCCTCTTTCTCTCCATTTCCCCATTATACTTCTTCTGTCCCTCTCTTTGACACCTTCCTTTCCCTGCCCTTGTTTCTTCCCAGATAATTAACCTCCCCAATACTTTTTTTCCCATCAGTCCAGTTCTGCTGCATGCATACCCAAATTTGCTATTTCTGAAGTAGTTACTGCAGCACTGTTGGCCTTGTGAAATTCCACTTACAAAAGGTCCCCAATGCTCTCTTTAATTAACTGTGAAGTTTGGCTGTTTCTCGCCCAACTCCCCCTTAAACATCTGTGAAATCTGTCCATTCCTCATGGAGCTATCTGTATCTTTTGTCAGCTTCTCACTCTGTTAATTTGTTGTTCAGCAGTTTCTCATGCCCTGTAGAGTAGTTTCTTAGAGTCTGTTCAGTAAACTAAGCCTCAGGCCAAGGCCTAGTCATATGCCTGCATACCTTAGTAGAAATTCTTTCTGTAAAAAAAAAAAAAAAGAAAAAAAAAAAAAGAGAGAGAGAGAGAAATCTCAACATTTGAACAGACAAACATTTAGCTTTTCTTTTTTCCAAGTGTAATTTCCTCAAGGGGTGGACGGCTTTAAGAGGGTTGCCTTTATAAATGCAAAATGTCTCCAAATCCTTGTGGTCTCCCATGAAAACGATTCTTCTCCTGCTATTTACATAATTTCAGGCTTTTTGAAGGGCAGATCATATAGATTTATGTCCACAGGGGCTCCTTGTGCAGCATGGTGCTAGAAGTTTATGTGGAAGAGGGGTTAAGGGATATTTTAAAGCCCTTTGATGGCACTAGGCTATAGATTCTCTATAAAAATGTGAATCAACAAGAACTACTTGTTTCATGCCAGGATGTAGTTGATTTTAAATGCAAGGAGAGGATAATAATACAAAAAAAAAAATAACAAAGCAGTCAGAGAAAAGCATGGGTTTAGCCCTGAGGTCACTCTTGTGCTTCTCTTTGTTAGAGCCCATGCCTGTTGGGACATGCTGAGAGGCTGCTAGCCGCTCCCAGTTACCCCAACAGCCTCCATTCGCTGCTTGCAAAACATAATGCCATGAAAATAAGTCTTCGCTCCCCCTCCTTAAAAGAAGCCAGAAATCTGCCAGGGTTCACGCTGTGATCCTCTGTCAGTTTAAGCCCTTAAAACAAAACTGAACCATGTCCAAGGGGGATGAGGAGGGAGATCAACACCAGCGTGTAGACCTCATGGAGACCTCCCTGCTAGCAGCAGTGAGTCAGATACTGAGGAGAGCACAGGCAGTTTGGCTGACTTAACACCATTGACAGCTCACTGCCCTGACTCAAAAGACCAGAATGGACACTTTTCCCTGGGTTTTGCCTGCAGGAGGTGAGCTACAAAAGCAAGTGACCCCCAGCTATGCCTGATCAAGCAAGCTCTGACACATCAGAAGAACTAGGAGACTATTGACGACAGCAAAGTCTCCGAAGGGATGTGATGATAATTTTCATGCCTGGAATCTTCATGCCAGGATTTGCACTAAAGGAAAGAAAACTCCAAAGGATCTTCTGGAGAATGAGACAATAACTTTGGTTTCGCAGTCTTCAAGGTGTGATTCCCCACTGGTTTTGTGGTTAATGCGAAGGCATGGAGAGCAGTGCTCATCTGTACTGCTGCATCAGGGCAGTTTAATAATTTTCAGTGTATTGGGTTTACATGGAAAGGTTTTGATAACAGGGGGCTGCAGGGGTGGCCTCTGTGAGCAGAGCCCAGCAGCTGCCCCATGATCAGAGCCAGCTCCAGCCAGCACCAAGGGCCCACTGCAGGCCAGAGCTGAGCCAGGGTGTGACAATGTTTGGGCCTCTGGGAGAACAGAAAACAAACAAACAAACAAAAAAAAAAAACAACACTGCTGTGCCTCAGCAGTTGGGAGAGAGAGGAGTGAGGAGCAGCCTTGCAGACACCAAGGCCTGTGCAGCAGGAGGGCAGGAGGTGCTCCAGGCACGCAGCAGCAGTTCCCCTGCGGCCTGTGGAGAGGCCCCTGGTGGAGCCGGCTGTCCCCCTGCAGCCCATGGGTCCCACATGGAGCAGATCTCCACGCTGCAGCACCCCCATGGGTGGAGGAGCCCCCTTTGAGGAGAGGGAGCAAGAGAACCGTTGTGGTGTATCTCAGCTGCCTAGCTTTGTAATAACACCACATCCAGTTAGCAAGACCCTAAATATTTTGCAGTAGAAAGATGCTGATATTTGCAGTAAAGTCTGACTTCCCGGAGTTTCATTTTCTGGGTTAGCTTCAAACATCCTCTTTAGAGAAATATATGGACAAACCAGTTAAATCCATTTCTCCAAACTACCAGGGGCAGAGGCAGTTTCATAAAGATATTTAAGTTATTCTAAAAGCCATTTAGATGTCTACATGGAAATTAGAGAACAAAATACTTCAGAGAAAGTGGCCAATCATCTTTTAACTCACATTGCAAAGCTTCATATGGCTAAATCCCTGGATCTGATTTCCTTTGACCTATGACATTTTATGTCTCTATTACCACTCATTACACCAGTACCAGGATACTACCTGCAGCTTCACTGAACACTGTCGCCTTTAAACCATTTTTTATAATTATTCTCCCGAAACAGACCTGAGAGACATATATTTAGAAACATAAGTGAAGTCAGGCACATTGCCACGTCAGAATATTCTTCTTTCTTTTCCACAGCCTCACGCTCTTATGAGAGTTGCAGCCTGCCTTATGCATGCTGATGCTGTTCCGTGATTGCATCACTATGATCGTACTCTGAGCGGAGACTATGTCAGCCTGGGATTCACTCCTCCAGGTTTTGCATCAGAATTTCCCCCCCCTTCTCCGGGCTCAAAATTATTGACACCATTCTCATTCCTCAGGAGTGTAGATTTATGCTTCATTTGTACACACTTCCCTCTGTGCTGACAGATCTATTTGGCTCCTAGGAGAAAGTCTTTATGGAAAATGTCAATGATATCAAAATAAGGCATAATGATTTACTCGTATGTCATCACTAGAAAAGAAATTCCTCCTCTGTCTTTTATTTCCTGCGTTACAGGAACAATCATTTTCATATTCATTTCCACCTAAACATTGATTTTCTTGTGGCTGGGCTGTGCAACATACGCGTTGTGCAGGAGAGTAAATAACAAGTAGGTACATTCACATGGACTGAGCAGAGTTTTTGTATCCAAGCTGTGTGTTAATGATTAAAAGATCAAATCAGATATTAATTGCACTGGACCCCATGCTGCGTCATATGGTTCTGATGCCAGAAGATCACCAGCAGCATGTTTTATTTCCTCTTACAAGTGTAGAGTGCATATTGCTAGGGCTGGATTTTCTACTGTCTCCAGTTAGGATGCGTCCACTGACTGGTGAAACAGTGTGAGTTTCTATTGACAAGGATCATGCCCGTGGCCCCCATTTATTTGAAAATGCATGGAAATGACCTTATCTCTCCTTTGCTGAAAGCCTTACCTGTGATCCTTGAAACACACCACAGAATTTTCATTTCAAAACACTAGATGGACAATAAAAAAGGAGAAAAAAAAAAAAAAACACAACAACAAAACTAAGCAAACCAAAACAAGAGCTTCTGTGAACATATAAAAGAAGTGAGGTTGTAGGTATTGCACCAAATTTCATAAATAATGCCTTTCAAGGTTTACTGCACATACATCTAAAAGGAGAAAATAAAATTTAAATGATCATATTACAGATATTACACAAAGAATGTCTTTTCCTGACTAATGTTAATAGGCAGCTAAGATATATTTATGTTCCTACATTACTACTTTTGAACAGAATATATTATTATGCTAAGAATGCAATAAAAATAACACAGCTCACTTGCATCGGCAATCATCTGTACCAAAAATGACATCCTATACTATGGTTCTTAAACACAAAAGATAGAGAATTGTATGAAATGGAAAAGGGTCGGACTTTGTCTCAGAGTTAAAGCTATTGCAACTGGGTTAATTCTGCATTCGTAATATGACATCTGGCTTCCAAGAAACCCTGTTTATATCAGTTCTTCACCCTTCAGGAATGATAATCTGTAAAATCATCTTGAAGAAATTATTCAATCTACAGTAAACTGAATTCCATTATTAAAATCCAGCATCTACTGAAAATGTATGGCAAAACACACATTGCCCTTGTTTTTGCAAGATTTTTTTTTTTTCCTTAAAACCCTTTAGACTTTCTGGCAGGTGAGGATGGGATGTTACAGTGTGAATTTATCTCCTACCAAAGGTATGATGGAGGGCTGATTCCTGAAGGATCTGAAAACCTTTTGCTCTTTTCCTTCCCAGAGATAAAAGGCCCAGCCTGGATGTGGTGTTTTCAGGTGTTGATTCTATTTAAACCTCTGTGCGTGGACAGGAAGGAGCATTTTCTGGTCAGTTCTCTTCCCACAACACCACAAAACAGGGCTGGGAGTCAGGGGATGAAGTCAGCAGCAAAGCCACAGCATGGACCAAAATGGATAAGACGTAAACCAGCTCCCAGGTGACAGCAGGGCCAACATCAAAGGATCTAATCCCATTACAGCCCTAGCAAGGAAATGTCAAATAAGCAGAGGGTTTGTTTAAAAGGAAAAGCCCTCAAAGTTCAACTGAGGATGCCCCATAATCTGTATTTTACTGCCCAACCTTGCTTTCCAAAAGGTTCAAATTTCTCCTTCTTGTTGTCTCTATTATTTTTATTTTATTTTATTTTATTTTATTTTATTTTATTTTATTTTATTTTATTTTATTTTATTTTATTTTATTTTATTTTATTTTATTTTATTTTATTTTATTATTTTTTTCTAGGATATCCAGAGGAGAAAGTCCCTCCTTTGCTGCTGGTACTTTAAGAGGAAAAGGGGCACAGATCCAGCAAAATGACCAAATGGTGTTTGGATATGGGCACTCCTGGGGTGCTCAATCCTCAAGGCACATCTGGGAAGGGTGGGTGCGATAAGTGCTGCAGCCAGGCACTCTACTCAGAGCAGTGCAGTGCTAACAGCCTGCTGTCCACGAAAATGGAAGAAACCCTGGATTAACAGAGCCTCTGAAGGCACAATAAAATCCAGAAACTCATCTGGGTGTCACTCAGGAGAAGCAGGCTTTGGGAACAATGTGGTAATTTTGCACAGAGAAAGGTGTTAATTAAAACCACAATGACTCCTGCTCAAGCCACAGTAAGGCACAAGCAGATGAGAGCCTCTTCAAGGACATTTGCTTGTCTCGTTATTTACACAATTCATTGTCTTTAAAGTCACTCTAATGGCTTGTTGTTCTTTTTTCTAAGTACTTTGAGTTGGAAGAAGATTAATAGAATGAGGTTTCCAAATGAAAACCATGCTTCCTGCTGAGAAACCTTTTCTGAGGTTGACCATGGGTAAGATTTTTGCTCTCCCAGGCTCTGGAATAGAAATTGGAGAGAGAGAAGATAGCTGTTGAGGGTTTGCAATGGCAGGGGACACTCCTGTTCATGGTTTACTATAGATCCTGGCTTGGGGGGCTGGGTTTGTCCTAGGTGTCCTTTGTTGAGCTGCTATGAAAATAAAGTGTAGCAACACTGAGGGGTTTAAGTGGACTATAACTCTTTTATTTATTTATTTATTTATTTATTTATTTATTTATTTATTCATGTATTTCCAAAGAAAAGGGGGTTAAAAAAAAGCTTAGGTTAAATGTAGAAGTTTACATTAAGATTAGAGTATTGTATTTGGGAGAGACTGGAGAAAAAAAAAAAAAAAAAAGATTTGATTTTTTTCTTTTTTTTTCAAGAAAAAAATATCTTTTTTCAGTTTTTATTTTTCAAGAAAATAAAAGGTCTTGATTTTTGCCTCGCAGTATCCTTTACTTGAGGACAACTAAGTTCTGATCTTGGACAAACCGGGGGAGGTAACCTCAACATCCCATTACTGGCCGTCTGCATTGATTAAAAGAAGGAAGGAGAGAGTCAACAACACATCGAGCTTAAAAAAGCTCAGTTGCAGTCTCCATACACATATATATTTATATAGATCGATATATATGCACACAGAGATCTAAATATACATACGCACACAGTGTTCGCAAGAAGGAGAGGATGGTTCTTAGTCATAGCATCCTGGCACTGAGCTATTCAGACCAGAAGCTTGTATGACTGATGCTCTCTCCCATGTGTGAAAGGGGGGTGTTGCCCTACAGGGAATGGTCCAACCTGCTATCACACCCCAGATTCATCAGGGTTTTACATCTTCTCGCCTAAGGACAGCCAAGACTCTTGCAGGATATCGTATATCTCTACGTCCCTCTGGGTAAGCAGGCAGAATGCTGAAACCTGAGAAGATGTTTTAGTAAAAAACATCATTTTCTGATGTGGCTCAGCTTTAAGGATTAGCCTTAACAATGGAAATCCTGGATGTCAAGGACAGCCAAGCTCAGAAGACAACCATGTGTAGCTAGTTAAATCACAGAGCTGGTTTTCTGGCTAAGTACCACCCTCAGCAGTTGCAGCAGGTTGAGGGAAATGCTACGCTGGTGTTTCAACTCAGTGCTGGACCAAAGTTCCCATTCTTAAACAATTTTACACTTCTGTGATATTTCTTAAGCAATCAAGAATTTATTATTATTATTATTATTATTATTATTATTATTATTATTAGGAGGAGGAGGAGGAGGAGGAGGAGGAGAAGGAGGAGGAGGAGGAGGAGGAGAAGGAGAAGGAGGAGGAGGAGGAGGAAGTGGAGGAGGAGGAGGAGGATGGAGGTAGAGGGTATTCCAAAGACTGCTGAATTGCAGTGCCAAGGAATTCCTTCAGGTGGTTTAATTTTATGGCAGGGAGAAGGGAGAATCCCTTTATAGAGGAAGTTGCCCATCGTAATATTAAATTATCAGACCACTAGCCCTGTTCTACTTGGGGGAGGAGGAAAGCAAAGGATCAAGCTGAGCTTGGAGGAAGGTACAGGCTAACCTCTAAATGGCACAGCGTACTGCAGAGCCGTGGTGGACTAGATGCACTTCAAGCCTGGGTTATTTGGAGCTCTGAGCTCTCTCCCCTTGTTGCTGATGTCCCTGCACAGAACTGATAAGGAACTTCTTCCTGATAAGGAGAAGTATTAAGAGGGGATCTCAGGAAGAGATCAGCCATCAGCTCATAAGTGCAGAGGTATGGCAATGAGGAATGAGCTCAGGGTAGCTCTTACCTCGTTGATAAATACTGTATGAGTTATTGGGATCAGTCCTAAGGAGATGCATTTGTGCTACTGGATAGCATGAAGGAGCCATCTCCCTCTGCTCCAGCCCAGACCTGCTCATGCCCCTGAAACAAGATTATCACCTTGGTCCTTCTGGCTTTAAAATGCATGCAGATTTTAAAGGAAAAAAAAAAAAAATCTGCTTTTAGTCAGGACTCAGGTACACCTCAAACATTGTTGAAAGTCAGGAAAGGAAGAAAACCAAATTTTCTTTTTAAAATGTTCAGAAGTCTTCCCTAGTTGGGGCCCATCATCATTTAGCAGAGCATTTCTTGTCAGATCTTCATTCATCCTGATTACTTTGTTCTATAGTCTCTCGGATTTATTTCCCTCTTTTAATACAAAGCAAGTTTTCTGGTTCATACCAAGAATGACCATTTTCACCTGCCATTAAGTGAGAGGTTAATTGTCCACCAAAGGAGAAAGGCTCTAATGACTATTCCCTATTATGAATGTCAGAAATAGTCTGTTCTGCGCTTTCTCTTTTCGAATAAACTCCACAGAAACACTAAGCTGAGCCCCACAGTGTATAGTTTTATAGCACATCATCCAATTCCATTTTACATTTATTTCTCACTGCCTGCCCTGTAGTCGAGCAAGATATTAGTGCATTTAATTTCTTTGGCAAATCATCCACAAACAAATGGAGTCTCCCTTTTTCAGTTTCGCATATAGAGTTTGGAAGTTATTCTGCCTGGGTAATAGAGAAAGGTTGTTCTGCAGGGATCAAGGGCAGCTGCAGTCATAGAAACCTACCACCAGTCCACGTATATAGACAGATGTGATTCACCTTTGGTCTGAAATACTGCCATAGATCCCCCAGAGCAACTAGGATGTGCATACATGGCTTTACATCCCCTACAGTTGCAAAGATATGTAATTTTTAATAGAAACATGAAGAAAGATCCAGTTTCATACAACTTTGTATTTCTTCCCTGTAGAATGAAAGGGCCTGACAAGTATTAATGTATTTGCTTAACCAGGTGGAGTATCGTTTCCATCTTGGCAGTAGAAAGTTTAAATACAAAGAAAATTCCCAGTCCCCAAAATATTTTGCTATCTATTTGAAGAAAAGGACTGTACCATCTGGACTAGTTTGAAGAATGGGACTGAGTCACTAGTCCTAGGGAAACTATAATATGTGGGAAATGATTTATGGTTTCAGATATGCTGAGGCTGGAAAGGAGTATTTATTGAATCTCAAAGTTGGAAATAAATAGAAACAAAAGCCTAGAAAGAGGGAAACTGAAAAATCTCTTCCTATTCCCACTCTACTTAGGTAACAGACTCCTTCCTTGGGCATGGGCCATGGTGCTCCAGGTTCCTCCTTCTTTTAGTCAGCTCTCCTGAATGTGAACATCACCAGCCATGGAGAGTTCATCAATGTCTCCCAAGTTGTTCCCATCCTGAATTCCCCTCACTGCTGAAGAGCTCTGGTGTCTCCTGAGTTTTGCAAGGGCTCACCTTGAGGTGATACACTGACAATAATATATCAGGAAATACATCTGCAGGACTACTTCCATCCTATTAAATTAAATATGCCAGATGCTGTTCTCAGTCCCCAAGGACAAATGGCAAAGGTAATCTTGTATAATTCATTTTTTTTTCCCCTCCAAAGCAATGTGTCACCCTCCAGACTGACCGCTAGGAATGGTCTCTTGCTTGTTATATTCAATAATATAAAGCAGCCCTAATATTAAGATTTTTTCCTTTATGAGGTCTGAAGGGACAGGGAGGGCAAATTCAAGGACAAAGGCTGTTAGTGATGTGATTCATTTGTCTGCCTATTCGAATGCAGGAGACAACTGTTGATCTTAAACCACTCTAGGAAGACTGCTCATTTCTGGAACGTACAGCACAGGGAAAATAAAGACACACAATTAGAAGTAAATAACATGTAACAGTATTTTCTAGTTAAGTCCACCAGTTTGCCAGTACTTATTTCTTCAATTAGTTTATGTCTGTGGCAACAGATCACTGTAGGGACTGTTCTCTGTCCCTGAGGCTAATCTTCACAAACTGACCACATTTATATTAAACAGCATTTTTCCCTAGTTTCCTCGTAGATTTCTTCTGAGGGTCCATCTGAGCATCACGAAGCGCTTCTGTCCTGTGATTCTGTGGTTCTAGTGCTGCTTGATTTTAACATGTATCAATAGTATGTGTGTATGCATGAATTTTCAATTCAAATTATCTGACTTAATGCAGATATACCAATAATAATAGCTCATTAATATTCTTTCATTTATTCATTTATTGCGTATTGCTGAGTATCATTTATTAACTGGGACGTGAGTGTTAATAATGCATCCCAGACTGAAGAATTACAACCTCTGGGGACTGCTAAGATGTCTGAGAGTGCAAAAACTGCTGTGGGATAGTGGAGGCTGAAGGGATCTAAGCTTGATGCAGACTGGTTCATAAGTGTTACTGAGCACAGCTGTGGTCTCTTTGTGGGTACAGGGAAGGTGGGTGGAGAGGAAACTCCCAAGATTTATTCCTTTCTCTGCTAGGTGACTTTAAGCAGATGGTTCCCCCATTTTTTTGCAAAGCCTCTTTTTCTGCAAAGCTCTTTGGGAGCTGTTTTGGAGTAGCGCCCTTTGGACATGTAGGTGTGTTGTTCTGCTACAGGAGAAGCCTTTTGGGTTTGCTCAGCACTGAGCACAACAGAGCTTTGATCCATGGTTAAGCATCCAGGCTCTGGCATAAGAGCAGGAACAAATAAAGAGGAGTATCCAAGCACTGCTCGTACTCCCTTTATACCAGAAAGCATAGATGACCCCCGTGACCTACGAGTTACATCCAGAGTTATTACACAAAGACATCGCCTCTGGCACGAGATGTCCATTTCTTCATACCGTGCACAGCTAAACTGTGAAATTCTTGCCACGGGATATCGCATACACTTAGAGTGTTTAAAAAGTAATTGCATAAATTCCTGGGGGAGGAAAGGAAGGGTTATAAATAGGGGACTATAGAAGACAAAAATCCCACATCTGTGTTGGAACACCCTGAATCACAGGCCTTCACAGATGGGGAAAATACTCTAGGGGAATATATCACTGCGTGCTCTGTTGTTATAACCTTTTCTATGCACCCGTTCTTATCTCTTGGAGATATCGGATATGGGTTAAGGTGACTTTATCCTGACCCTGTGCAGATATGCTTACCCATATTCTTACGGTTACTCATGTCTTGAAGGCACAGTGGGATGCAGATCAGACCAATACCAAGCTTCTTTGCCTCCTGCCTTTGCAGGGAGCACACACTTGGGATTATCTCCCCTCCCAGGCAATGACTCTCATCATCTCTTGGAAAAACCTGGTAATTTCTTGTATTCTGGAAAACAACTTTGGGTTAACAGGTTCACAACACATGCAGATTTTCTTTGTTGGCAAATGAAGCAAAGCGACAGACGTACATGCATAGCCCCGGGAGGCCTCTTCTGAAGTCATCTTTATTTCTGTAGGTACTTTTTTCCCTTTAATATCTCAGTGCTTGACATCAGAAAACTGGACAAATCCTCTCACTTTCAGCCTTGCCCCAAACAATCAATCTGTCAACCTCTCCCACGGTGGTTCCATGGATTCTAAAAAAGGGAAAGGGAGTGGGAGAGGAAGAGAAGTTTTCATAAAGGTTTGTGAAGTCCACCAGGAATGAGAGCTGGAGAACCCTGTACTTGGATGTCTTGAACACACAGCTACACTGCTTTTGCAGATTGAAGCCCATTATTAGCATTATTATCTGAACAGAAAGTGACTGAACAATGAAAATACTCACAATAAAATGAATCTGGTCTTCACCCCAAGCCTCGGAGGCATGGACTGGCCAGAAACACCAGGATGAGGAATATTTCTGTTCTCATTTCTGCACTGCTTAATATTTTAAAAGCTCATGTGTGAACCCCCAAGTACCTGCAAAATGCGTGTCACCTCCTGGCCCACTTCAGGGAAAATTTAATGATACTATCCCAATATAAGTAAGGGCCCTGCCAAAGTAGGAAAGCCACATCTGCAGAACATGGTGGTAACACCTTAACATCCATGCTGATCATACGGGCTTTTAGTCTTTTACTAGGAGATCCCATCTGTTGCTGGCACCATGGAAAAGAAGAGTGCACTGATACCCATCACAGCATCTCTCCGGGTGTGCAAAATTATCCTTTCACAGATGTGGCAAACTGTGTTTTGTGAGGAGCCAGAAACACTCCAAGGCTAGGAACCTGGGCAATTTAAATGTGAAATGCCTAATGACTCCAACTTCCTTGCTTAAAAGGAGGAGGTTTGTAGAGTTTTTTTTTTGTTTTTTTTTTTTTTTTTCTTCCCCTTTATCTTCAATAACCCCAGCTTAGACAGCAATTGCACACAACTAAAGGTAAATATCACCATTACTAAATGAAGCAAAGGGCTGCCGATTAAATCTGCTTTTGCTTAGCTTTGCACTTAGTAATTACCTCACCCCTGCGCCTTTTGCACTGTTTCTAGTTGTAATAAGAGCTGTCAGTTCCAGCTGTATGCTAGGTGCAATGCAAACAGAGCCCACAAGGACCAGCCTGCTCCGTAGCCTCAACAAACCTTACGTAGTGTCTGTGTAGCTACCTCCTAACTCCTACCTGGAGGCAGGGAGATGTAAAGGCAGACTTTGATTTTAAGAAATCCTGTTAATTGGCAGGATGGATGGGAAGAGTGATTTGGAGCCGAGCAAAGCTATAAGGGGAATGCCCTTCCTGCTCTGACCAGAACTTGCTTTGGTCCAACACTCTCAACCCCATCTTCTCTTCCATGACATCTTGCTTTCCTCAGCTTCCCTTTTTATATCACTTGACTTTTCTAGAAATGTAAAAATCTGAGAAAAACACCCAATTATTCCCACCAAAATATTGTTTCTTTTCTTATTACTTTTTTTTTTTTTTCTTTTCTCTTTTTCTTTTGTATGTGTGAATTCCTGGAAGTATTGAAGGAAAGCTCTGCAGAACTAAAAATAAGCAAATCCCTTCCAGAGCCAGTCTTTAAACAAACTTTTGCTTATAATTTCAGGTTTTAGAGGTGAAACCTGTAGTTTCTACCATGGGATAAAATCTCTCACTCAATACTTGCCCAGAAACAGATTTTCTCCATTGAAAAAGAATTCTTCGTTCTCAGAAATTATGTATAAAATATCGTTTATTATTATTATTATTTTGCCTTTAAAAGAAGCAACAGAAACATATTAAATGATTTAACTTTTGTATTTGTTTTAAATGCTCATCATTTGTTACTTACAGCAGGGCAATAACCTGTAAGTAATCTCTATAGCACAGCACAAACAAACACCTATTTGTTATGAGTTATTTCAGGTGACATTCCATAAAGTCTCGGCAATCCATCAGGTCTCTATAATGTACCTGTTTCTCAGCTCAGCCTTTTTTTTTGTGAAAAATAATGATGTAAATAAGTATTTTGAGTGAACTGAATACTCACGAGTGATTCCTGCCCATAGCAAGTGGAGGGACAAGATGATACTTGAGATCTGTTGAGAATTGATAGTTAAAAACAAATAAAATAAAATAATTAAAAAATAATTTATATTGTAGTCTAAACATCAGTTAATAAATATACTTTATGGGTGGCTGATGGTGTCTGCATCCCTTATAACTAGGGATACCTACCTCAT
Organism: Anas acuta; assembly: GCF_963932015.1. Lineage (NCBI taxonomy): Eukaryota > Metazoa > Chordata > Aves > Anseriformes > Anatidae > Anas > Anas acuta. The sequence goes on from NC_088980.1 coordinate 156,345,621, forward strand.
ACAAGAAGAATAGATGCAGAGCATCATTTCCAAGACCAGCTTTGTGCTTTCCCACCTCTCAAACCATGAAAATCTCTTCCACAGTGGCTTGTGGTGGAGCAGTATGTGCTAGGGCATACGACAGGGAAAGGACTGCAGATCTAGGATGTGCTAGAGGAGGAACACATGCAGCACTGTGGCTCCTCTTCCTCTCAGCACTGCGATGCTGAATCTACAGATAAGTGGCACCTGGAATTTTGGGTGTTGAGGTGGAAAAGATGTCCTGATGCTGTGACAGCAAGCTCAGCTGGAAACAATCATGCTGCTTAAAATAAGAAAAGATGGGTCACTTCCAATTGAGAGAACCTAACAGGCTCTGTTTTTCCCCAGAATTAACTCCCCTATGTTGGAAGAGGTGAATATCATTCCTGTGAGTAAAACCTTCAGGACAAAGGCTGTCTTCTCAAGCAGAGAGCTGTCTTTGTAGCATGCATGGCTTCCCTTCACCTCTGTCACAGATCAACTTTCTCAACATCACGGAAATGAGAAGGGGTTGAGATTTTTTCCCTATCTTTTTCTAAGAGCTTGGATAAAATCTCTGCAGGTGTATTTCACTTATCTCCTCCTCTAGTAAAACAGAAATCAGGGACCTTTGTATAGATGGAGAGATTTCTTAATAGCTCTGGAGCATTAGCAGTGCTGAATGTATGCACGCAGTATTTGAGAGTCCTCAGCTTTAACTATTCCTTATGCTTCCATACAAATTTCAATTCATAAACACAGCTTTGCCTTGATTCAACAACTCCTGACAAGTACTTGTAGGACAGAGGCACCCCCAAGCTTCAGCAAGGGCTGAGGCAAGAAAAAGCCTATCCCTTAGAGTGATTACAACCAAAATAGTTCTGAGGAGCGTTAGCATCACTGCATTCTGGGTGGGGAATGGAGAGAGAGAGGTCATGTCTGTCCTGCACCAGCACAGAAGCACGCTGGCTGGTTATCGGTTCCCACCAGCGTGTGGTCATGCCTTTGTGCATCTCCATTGTCTCTTCCATGAGGGACCCACAGTGCTCTTGGAAAGTTGTTTTTACTCAATCTGAACCTGTTGGCTTGAAATAAATGAGGTGCCCAGCACAGGCTTGAAGCCCAGGGCTAATTTCATGTAAAAGTGAGGTCTGAGAGTGAGGTCCACATTTATTTTTTTTCCTTCCCCGGCAAAAAGAAAGCCAATCCAGCCCCTGTTCCAGCAGGAGCTGCACTGACTCCCTGCCTTTTTCCTGGCTCTTGCCTCCTAGCAGAAAATACAAGGGAATTGCTCAAAAATCACACCGTTGACAAAATGTATTATGCAGACAGTGACTGACACAGACAGGCCAGGGTATGTTGTTAGTTATCAAGCTAAGCAGCCCTTTCGCTGCAGCTCTTAACACCTATTATGGTTGCCAGGCAGTGAGCAAGCTTTCGGATGATCCCACATCATCTGGATGCAAAGTGACTTGACAGCTCCAGGGCTGCTTAGTACAACGGCTGGTGGGGCTGGGGAAGCTGGTGCCTGCTGCTGAGCCACAGGAATACGTTTCCACCAAGGGCTGCCTGCTCTGAAAGACTCCACATGCTTGGAAATCAGTCTCTGTGTCCAGGATGTGCAGATGGAGGAACAGAGTTAATTAAAGGTTTTATGCACATGAGCAAGAGCTCTGCCCGCACCATAGGAGAAAGGTTTCTGGATAGGAGGTCCACCACAAGGTAACTTGGTAAGTTACTTTGCAAGTGAAAAAGAGGTGATAGGGCCTTAGAGATGGTGGGAAATCACCCACTCACCCTTATCAGAGACCAGGGAAATGAGGAACAGTTAATCATAGCTGGCATGTACAAGTGTGGACCTTCAGGAGCTCTTCTAAGTGATGCAAAGGGGATGTAGACTCTATTTCACAGCAGATGGACAAGAAACAAGCTTCCCTGTGTACACAACCATACACATCCCTGCCAGACTCACTGCTCAGGTCCCTGAGCATGCACACAATTACCTGCATAGTTACACGCCTGCCTCCTGAGCAAGCAGTAACCACAATTAAAAATGCACTTCTGGAGCAAGAGAACTAGGGAAAATTACCCTGGCAAGAAGTCACACCAATTAATATCATTGTCCAGGAATAAATAAATTCACAGTGTTCTCAAATATATTCCCAAAGTTGTGACTTCTCTCTGAAAGGAGGATGGTTTGGGAAGTCACAAGCTTCTAGCAACAGAAAATAATGATGCAATGAGTTCCACAGGGATCTGATTGTGCATGTGTTAACTAGCATGGGGACAATTATTCTGCTGTCCACTATGTCCATTGTGAGCCACTGCTGTAAGCAAATAATTTTCTAGCAGGTGTTGTTTCAATGAAGGGGAAAGTTGCTGTCCTGCAGGAAGATGTATGGATAATGCCTCACTTCCAATCATCAGGGACCCCAAAGATCAGCTTCCCAGAAACTTACAAGTAAGTTTCCCTGCTCCTTATTAAATGTAGTTGATATTTTCTTACCTGTCTTGGTTTTATACTTTGCTGCCATCGTCTGCACTGTGCTGATACTGCATCCTGGTTTCAACATAGACCAAACTCCTCTCTAAATTGTTCTTCTGCTAGGGGAGTTGCTATTGATGTATTTACTTCCTAGGGCAGCACTACCACTAATTAAACAGGGGATGGGCACCCCAGCGCACAGCAGCCTCTGTTTGGGTAATGCCACTGATTGACAGGACACAAATGGGAGCAAAGTCTGAGAGATTTGGCTGGGAGGATCCTTTCATGTACAGACATGAGCAGACGTAATATCCCCACGGACCAGATTTACTGACTGCCATCTCAATTATCCTATGATGTGAATAGCTGCTTGCTTTTCTCTGACAACATCGTACAGCCTTTTGCTGTACAGTGAACAGCCCAGAGACAGTCAGAGTCAAACTCACTGCAGGGGCAAGTCGTGGCAGGGCTGTTCGTAGAGGCTTAATTGACTTCTGGCTGCTTCCTTCATTAGTAAAGCCAGAGGATGTGCAATACGTAAAACCTTTTCTGCTTGTACCAAACAAAGCCATTTCCCACCTCTCCTCTAACAACTTCCTCAATGAAAGGCAGTGATTCATCCGGTCCCACTGTGTTTTTATCCATCTCTTGCATCTGGGACATGTAAGATTAAAACCAATAGCAGTTACCATTCAAGCAGCCACTCTTTGAACTCAAGAAGAGTCCAGCTCTGAGTTATTAGCGTCAGACTGGATGCCAAGCAAGGCACGTCCAGGCATTTACAGCACAGGGACTGTCCTGCTTTGAAACAATTCAGTGTAAAGCACGGCCACAGCTTCAGCCTCCCTCTGTCTTCTCTCAGTTGGAGGAGGTTACTAATAATCAGCCATTTCTGAGGGACTCCTACATGTTTTTAGGTATGGTCCAGAGCTGTTTAACACACTTCCTACTTCCTCCAGAGTCATAGCAAACCTGGTGTAATACCCAACTGAGCTCTCTTCAGCCACCAGACAGGGACACTTCCCAGCTGAAAGGATCAAAGCTGTACCTACACCTCCACCAACTACAATCCCATGAATCCCAGATACTCAGATGGTTATTTTATACCCTCATCTTTCATTTCAGGATCCCTTATGTCTGTTTTGGACTTCAGAACCATCAAGCTTTACTCTAACAAATCCATCAACAGCCTTTTTAGATCTGTTCTAGAGTTCCCAATCTGAAACCTGATGTCAGCTTCACTTTGCTTTTGTACAAATGGCTTCTGACCTGTAAGGGCAGAGCCACCAACTGTCTGTGCTGGAAAAGTTGCCATCCCCTCTTAGCTATTGCTGAAGAAAAGTTTATAGATGAATGTTAGTTCTAGAGAAGCCCCTTATTTCTAGAGAAAACAAGAGAGAAAAGAACTGCAGTGAATTCCCCTCTAAGCTCCTGCTCTGATAGGTAACCAGTAAAGGAGAAGAAGGTAATCACTATCTGTGTCTATATAATCTATAATTAATAATAAATAAAAAGAAATAATAAAAAAAAAATCTATACCAAATGTTCTTTAATGGTACATTTCCTGGGTTTGTCTGCATTGTATGTCTCACATATGACTTTCATCAGCACAGTTAACATAATATAGATGCTATTTCCCAATGGGATGAATTTGAGCTGCAAACAAAGCATGTGTATTTAAGGTTTTGATAACAGCTACTCTGCGTGGTACAACTTACTGCCAAGGATGCTCAGCCACTGGAAACCCCCTTCTGTGCAATTACCTGGAGGAGTTTCATGTGCATCCTCCACTCCAAGGGCCATTTCAACAGGATTTAGTTTCAAGAAGCCAAAGCATTTTCATTCTTCCAATGTCTCTTTAGATAAGACGGACTCAGTATGTCCCAGGGGCTAACCCCAATATTTCACTGCAGTACAAATATATATCACTATTATGTTAAAAATTACAGTAAGTGCTTCCCAGGACTGGAGAGGCACAGATAGGTACTTCAGAGTAAGTCAAATTCTTCTATTCTATTCCACCAAAATTTGGTCATGGTCACTGTCAAGGGCAGATTCTCAGCTTTATTTTATTTTTATTGTTGTTGCCTCAAAGAAGAAGGACTCTGCAGTCTCGGTTTTGGCCACCTTGTAAAGCTTCATAGCTTGGAAGCAAAGCTCATTGATTTCTACAGTATGCTTTTGTAAAAGAAAAATGAAGTGTCACTATTTAGGTTGGAATACAGTGAAGCTTCCTGGTCCTATTCTTATTCTCATTTTCCAAGCTCAAATGCTTCTGGTTCAGTATCTCAAAAGCACCCTCAGGACCCATTAGTTTAAGTAATGTTTGTCTGTAGTGTGACCCTGCAAGTAGATCAGGACTTAATATGCTGTTGTTCTGTTTGGCAGATGAGACTTATGAGTACCTGCTTTTTGCTCCAACACTGTTTAAATACAAGGCAATTATTTGTTATGAAAATTCGATAACATGCTAATGATTAAAAAATAAATCCCATCTGTTTGGTTTTCCCCAAGAGAAACAGAAAAAGATTTATTAATAGAAATTCCTGCCATTTCTATTTGAAAAAATAGATTTATGTAACCAGGGGTAACCACGTGAAATTCAAGATGACAAAAATCAGCAGAATAAAATCAGAAACATCCTAGTATGCTAATTTATAGTTTGTAGCATGCCAGAGAGAATCCCAGGGTTGAGGGAGTTGGAAAGCAGAATAAGACCAGATGTCATTAACCTCAGGAAGTCATAGCTACAAGAAAGGGCTGCAGATGCCCACAAGCTTTTTGCCAATGCACAAATACACGCTGGAGCAAACTGGGGATAGTTCAATAAAAGGATGCAAGCACCATGCTGTGTAGGGAAAGTCTATCTTGCAGTGTGGAGTTATCAAAATTATCTAGGGTGGTATCTGTTTTGTAATCTGTGGCGGAATAGAGATATTCCAATAATCTTTGTTTGCAGAATTGTTTTCATTATTATTGTTATTATCATTATTATATTTAATTTTAAATCTGGCCCCAGATATCTTCTACCTCCCCAAGAAGAGGTTCCAGCTTCATTTGATTTAAAGGGAGGAGGCAAAAAGTAATAAAGCTACAGTTCAGCAGTCAAAATATTCCTTGGGGACCCAGACTCTAGAGATCACAGCTGAAATCACATCATTTTTTTTCTCTCTCTCTTTTTTTTTTTTTAAATATATTTATTTATTTATTTATTTATTTATTTATTTATTTTTCCCCAGAGCTTTCAGGCCAGAACCTTGCTAACCTTTGGGATCTGGCTCAATCACAGTCTGCAGTAACTTGGCCATGAAAGAAAAGAGTAATCTTTTGATTTTCTATGAAATTAATAATCGGATTCTTAGTCCCTGCCACTGCTCCTGAATTTTTAAACTGTGAAGAAAATTAAATTAAAAGCCAAGGATCTTAAATCATTTATGGAATAGAAAGGCAGAGTTACAGATTTGCAAGAGAAAGATATCACAAACTAATCAGTTCCACCTTTACTGCCATCGTCAAATCTGATAGCAATGGGCCATGATCTTCAGAAATAGGCAGTGACCTTATTAAAGAGAACACGATTTTATTCACTGCTTTCCAAGTGCCACTATTGTCAGCTGCTCTTACAAGGGAAACACAGGATTCATTCTTGGCAAAGAGGTGAAGAAAAACCTATTTTCTGCCTATTTTGCATGAAAAATAATTTATTTTCTCATTTAGCAGCATCTGTAGAAATTAAGAAATGTTTCAATAGAGCTTGAATGGGGTCTTCTACTCTTCTTGAAGGAGCCTCCTCTCTTTGATTTCATACTTTCTCATTCCTTGGCAAAATAAATTCACCTGAGCTTTGCCTATTGCTGTGCCATGTAAACCTATTTCTCGGCCTCTTCTGTCTACGATGCAACCCCTCAATGTAAATGAATAAATTATGCCAGCTAATTCTCATGAAGGTAGTAGGCATGTATCAGAGAACATAAAGTACGAGGCTTTGAATCAAGAGAGGAAGAATAGGAACAAAGCAAAAGATTCTTCTAAGGATCAGGGCTCAAGAAGGCAATGTGAGATCACAGAAAATAACCCCAGGAAAGCTTGCACAAAAGGAAAAATCTATTTCTACACTGGTGCAGAGAGAAGTAAAACCAGCAGCCGGAATGTTATTTACAAACACACAGAGCAAGTCCCTGCTACTAAACGTGCACCAGGCAGATTTATGGGAAATTCCTCCAGTTATTTAATTTTTCAGTTTTGAAATTAAATAACCCCTGAAATGTTGATATCTTCTAAGAAACACATTGGGACAGAAAAGTTTTGCTCAAAGGAAAAGTTTGCTTTAGTGACATCAGAACACATTGTTTTGGGTTTATTCTTTTTCAACTTTTACAATGTATTTTTTTCAGATAAAAGAAAGGGATCTATTTCAAACAGGCAATTTCAGATGAAGCACTGAAACATTCTGTCCTTTTCAACGGGAAGAAACGTTTGAATACCTGGCTTTTGTTGTGGAAAATGGTGTTGTTTTTTGTTTTTTGTTTTTTGTTTTCTTTCTTTCATGGTTTTTCTTAAAGTAGAGTAGAGAAGTCTGCTGAAGAATTTCTGCACCGTAATGAAAAGAAGATAATCTCCCCTATAACCTTCCACCTCTTCCCTTTGGCTTCTGTATTTGCTTTGGGAGTGAGCATGTTAATAGGCATGATAGAGTATCCATTAATATTTCCCCTTGGAATTATCATGCATGTGAGTTAATCTGCAGAAAAAAACAAAACCACAAGGAGGTGAGGAGCCAGGCAGGTACAGGGAGAGGAGCAATGTTTGCTCCACTTGCTCCCTACATATACCTTAAATAGATCTGGAGGAAAAGAAAAAGTGACAAAATCCAAACAGTTCAATAGTGATCTTCAAAACCATTTTACTCACAGAGTGCTGCTTCTGATTGCCTACGTGTGATAAGTGCCGCATGTGTCTAATAACTGCATCTAATGCCTGCCAAATACAGCATCATCAGTTCTCTAACAATTCACCTCCTCTGGGCTTATTTTTCTGTCTGCCACTACCCATCATGTCTGTGTGGCTATATTCACACACACACTGATGCAAGCTGTGCGAGGGACTGCTTAAAATAAAAAGAAAATTCCTGAGAAAACAAAGACAAATGGCCAAATAATAAAACTTGAAGAATGTGTAGCAGTTAAGAACGAGTGCTTTTATGTTGTGAAGCTAATGTGTCAAGGCTAAAAATACCTCCATGTGCTGGGAAGAGCGCTGCATTTCCTTAGAGGAGTACCTAGCTGTGGTTAGTCACCATCAGATCTTCTTTCTGCACTGGTGGGAAGCTGTAATTTCCGAGAGGGGAGTAGATCTTGGTTCATTTGTGAGAAAATCTTGCCTTGTTCAGGGTCTTGCCCTGAGTCAGCACCCACCCAGGACCCCAACCCACTGTGTGCTGCTTGCCGGGGCTTCAGAGAGTTTTGTAGGGAGTGCAATTGCCCTCCAAACTGAGCTGTGGTGGTAGGGGACTCAGTTTCAGCCAGCAGAGTATCTACCCATCAGCTCCCAGCATCTTCAGTTCATTACAGACAGGCTACTATTTATATCTGCTTGCAAAATTCCTACCAGCCAAAGCTCAAGCAATACAAGCACTCCAACTCACGGTTTTTGTTTGTTTTATTCAACCTTTCTTTGCTTTCCCTCTCATGTTTTATTTTTGCTCCTTCGCACCAGCTTTTAAGCCAGTTTGCTCAACCCAACGCTCTTAAGTTATTCTGACTTCCTGCCACAGCTTGGATTCAAAGTTTTCCCCTTTTTGTTCTCCAGCAAGTTCTCATTTAACTCAGTCTTGAAGTCATGTTATGATGGGCCTTGACGATTTTGAAGGAAAAGAGAAAGAGAAGGCGGGGAAAGAAAAAAAAAATAAAAAAAAATAAAAGCCTTGTAAAGATTAGTCTCTCGGGGGGGAACAAAAAAAAAACCACCACAGTCTGGAGGGAAAGTTTAATTAAAAAGAGCAGAGTTTTTAATTACCAGGGAAATCTACTTGAATGATTCATTTGCATAATCCTGACGGCAGTGGGAGAACAGGCAGGAACGAGATAAGCTTTCTTTACAGTCCTTCTCTTGCTTTTCCATATCTCTCCAAAAATGACTCTGATCCTCCGCTCCTCCTCTCTCCCATTCCCTGCTACATTTTTCTCCCATCTGATTGCACGTTTTGGCCTTGGGCTGCATCCTTGCTTCGCTCTTCCCTTCTCACTGTGTGATGCATTTTGATGCCACCCTTCTCTTGCAAAGAATGTGCAAGTACCAAGAATATGACAAACACAGCCAACTACACATGTGCTAACTTAGGAAACAACTCTATAGAGAATGTTAGGTTTCTCGGGGAAGCACTTGGTATAAGCAAGAGTTTGAATCTCACCCAATAAGTGTCCCTATGGAGGGAAGATAGGTTTGGCACGTTGACTGATCCCAGAAGTCAAAGATGTCCTTCCAGTTTGTCTGTGATGCTGCCTTCCCTCTACATTTTCCTCCTCTTGGGCCATTTTTATACTATTTTCTTATTTTTAGGTGGAGCTTGAGTGACTCTCGCCATGTGTGTCTTTGTTGTGATTGGTATAAATTTTTCTCACTTTTGTTTAAAGATGTAGGCTCAGAAATTCATAGCACATGCTCAGTGAGCGTTGGTCGCACCTTGGATGTGGGTATCCTTTGGGGTGGAGGTGTGTTTTGGCATTATAATGAGATTATAATGAGCAAAGTTCACCCAAAGGACATGATTTGGTTATCAGTTAGAGTCAGGGCCGCTCATACAGTCAGTTCCACAATACCATCAGGTTCCATCAGTGACAGCACAGAGCCTGGCCATGGTGTCTTCACCCTCTGTGATATATCTCCTAGGGTCAGCACACCAAGCTCCCTTGGTGTTACCAACACCTAAGGGTGCAAGCTATGTTGCCAACGGGATCATCATGGAATAGATTCCTTGCATAGCTGCCTCATCTCACCCTGGAAGTTTCCTCAGCACTGAACCTTCTCTTAAGATGTGGACAAACATTTAGCCTCAATAAGTCACCTCCAGGAATTATTCCACATCCAGTAGCAGGAGAAGACACACAGAAGGTCAAAGTGCCTTTAGCCAGATCTGGTGTTCAGTAAAAGAACAACCCATAAAAATTAGACTCTCTTGTCCCAGAGTTCTTGCCCAGACTAAGGTAGAAATTATAAGCTTTCCATACAGAGCATCAGACCTGAATCTTCCTTACCACCATTGACAGAGCTGCCACAGCTAGGCCACTGTTACTTGTGGTCACCTAACTAGCCCATCCTATCCGATCCTCTCCTGCAAGATGAAATGGAAGCTTGAAATGAGCTTACAACTCTGAGGGTCATGACTCACATGCTTTCTATCCATATTATTGACTGGCCACCTATTGAAAGGTTCATTTAGTTTTCTGTCACACTGATGTGCATAGAGCCTCATGCTCTGTCTTGCAAGCAGCTTCCCCAAGCAACATGTAATTGGAGGTGATAGTGGGCCAGGAAATAAGCAGAATGGGAAAAGAAAGGTTTTGTGGGGCTCTGTGGTTTCCTGCACCCTCGCAGCCCAGGCACCTCCCACCTGGATCACAGTCTTATCAGCTGCAAAGTCCAGGCTGATATTCCTGGAAGTGGTGTTCAATTGGACACCCCTGCAGGAATAAACATGCCTCCCTTTCTTAATTTCCCTTGTTGCATTGGAAAAGGTCCTTGCTGAGGGGCTTTTAAAGGATCAATGTCCCACATCTCCTTACAAATGTGCTTACAGTGCACAGCAATAGAAGAGTGAGGGACATCTGCCAGTAGGTGGGGATGGAGTGGTCCCCACCAGGCCATGGGTATAATTCAGGGACACAACACTAGGATTCTCCTGGATCCCCACACATCCCCACATCCCTTCTGGATGCCCCATCAAGGCCCTCTTCCTCCCTCTCTGTCTGCAGAACTCCCTTCTCTTTTCCCTGTTTTGCAAACCAGAGATTTCCATGCTTTGACTATGGCGCAGTAGAAAGGTCTTTTACAGTTGCTGCTCGAATCTCTGAATTTGGAAAATTGATGGAAACACCATGGCAAGAAGCAGGTTATCTGAGCTTTGCTCACTTCTGAACATCCTCAGTATTACCATAAGCAAGGGATACTGGAAACCAAGATAAGATGCAGCAGGTCAGATGAGAAGCAACATATAGTGGCCAAGTCCCTAAAATGCAAAAGAAAAAAATAAATATGAGAAGCGACCAGAAAATTGATTCCTCCTCACTTCTGTGCCTACATAGGCATTGCTATGCACACAGCCTACAGAGCACGTTTTGGGGGATTTGCATGTGTGTTTTGTGCATATGCTTCTGCACATAAACCCAAGCAAAGTTTGTAGGAAGAGTTAATGTTGCTTCACAAGTTAATGTGTTTACTATATTTAAGAATATTGCAGATCATAAGAAAAGCACAACAAGCTTTGGGGCTAAACAAACCATTTGGGGACCTGAACCATATGGATGGAAAGCAATTGTTGCCTGTATATATTCAAGGAGTTGCATGGATATAGCAAGCTGTTTTGGGTGCCCATGATAAAATTGTGTGCTTGCACTTGCACACAGAAAATGAGAGTGCACAGAGACCTGTATCAGTGCATTCACAAGTCCACTGAATGTGGCTTAAGGCAAGATGTGGCTGTTTTGACGAAATAGAGAGATCTGTGTGTGTATAACAGGCTGTGTGCAAGCAGTAAGTGTCTGTGCATATGAATGCAGTCAGCTGGGGATGCGTTGTTCCAGCCTGTGAGGAGGAGTTACAAGACTGCAAGTGTGTGTGTGTGTGTGTACAGGCTGTGGCCCGTGTGTGTTGTGTGTGCTGAGGACCAGACACGTGGAGAACTGCGTCTGCTGAGCCGCCTGTATGCACGAGTGCAGTAGGCAGCACGTGGGCTTGCTTACATGTTTCTGTGGGTATGATGCAGGTATCTGCATCTACGTTGTAATCACTGTGTTGCTGTACAATAAGTGATGAGTAAACACAGCAAACAGTTTTTTGTTTTTTTTTCTTTCAGTGCTGGGGAGAGCTGTAGGTGCATTGATAATCAGCACAGGTTGTTCATGCATGGGCTTGTGTGTGTGTGTCCTATGGGTGTTCTCACTATAGCACACCATGAAGCACAGGGAGGGAGGCTGCTGACCCTTGCTCATTCTGGAGACCATTTACAGCAGCAGGCAATTCCCAGTTTGCCCCACATGCACTGCTGGAAAAGGTGAAAATGATAAATCTAGAAGGGAAATGTCAACTGCCTAGAAAACATCAGCAGCACACTGTTAACTGGTAAAGTGTTGTAGGAACCATCAGGTCCTGGGTCCAAAACCAGATGCTGGAAGTTAATTTGTGTTAATGATGTGGAAGATCTGGGCACCAGGATCCACAGATGAGGTGGGCAAGTAAATTCACTAATGGTGTTACTGTGTCCTGTAGGTCTTCCACACGGTTCTGCGATCACCAGTCCTCATCACCACAGCTATAGCGTGGATAGCAGAGATCAAGTTAACTCCCCCAATACCATGCCATAATCCTCCAGTCCAGTATGGTCCAACCTTTCCCCTTATCTACCCACTGACATTCTCCATCTTGCAAGCTCCTTGCTAGTTTCTGTGCTATTTTCAGCCCCGTCCCACAGCTGCCTGCTCTGCCAATGCAAACAAGTGCTTACCTCCTCTCAGACAAGTACTTCACAAAGTAACATAGACATTAAAAGTCCTCAAGCCTGTTTTCAAATGGAGCTGAGATCAGCTGAGGGGATTAACAAGTTATTTGGGAGAGACAAACAGCTCCCTACGCAGATTTCACGTATTTCATTTCATTGGGAAAACAAGCTGCAAAAGCAGCCAGCCATTAGTGATATATTGAAATGAATTCTGAGTTGGTGGTTAAACCTACGAATCAAAATAAACCAAGATGAAATAAAGCTCCAGGAAGACTGGTTTTGCAGTGTTAGCATTCACGACTCTGTATTTCTCCAATCACTGCTCCTTGCAGCGCTCCCTCTCTCAGCACAGCTGGTTGTTGCAGGGTTATTCCTCCACTGGCATCAAACCTCATCTCAAATGGCTCTAGGAAAAAAGTTCCCCTGGCTGTATTAAGTATTCAGTGGGCACATCCTGGGATGGCTCACTCCTGCTCACAGGCCAGCTGTGTTGTTAACAAGCCCCTGCAGCACAGTTCAGCCTCTGATCAATGCTCTTTCACATTTGTGCTCAGCTGGTATTAAACCACATTCACCTGTGGCTGTTTGGGGCACTTTGTGCAAGTGCCAAAGTGGATGCAAGCAACCACTGGTCACCCCTTGGTCTGTCAGTTCCCAACAGGCATTGATCTGACAATGAGCTAACAGGAGGTGAAAAATGAATTTTGTATGGGAAGATGGAGTTCATCAGGACATTGGACATCTGGTATCTACATCTCATTGACATATTCTAAAAGTACCTTGATAAAACCACCATCAGTAATAGAGCCTCTGCCCCTTTACTTGCTCTATGGACCATTCTTTCTTCTCCTTTCCACAGTATGATTTGTGTTCAAAGTCATTTCAGTAGTCAAATAACAGGTTATCTCTAAGCCTTCACTTCTTTCCCCATTTCCTTGCCAGACTTCCATACCAAGGGACTCAGATACCTGACTGTATCAGTAGGTACTGAAAGTCTTGTGCGAAAATATTATTATTGTTATTGTTATTGTTGTTGTTGTTGTTGTTATTATTAGTATTATTATTTCCCTGGAGGAGAAAAGATAAATACCTTTTTATATCCTACATAATGCAGAAGTACCTACTTCTGCCAAGAACCTATATTTCTTTATCCACCTAAATAAAGTTATCATACTGTTTTAGTATAGTATAAACTGAAGCCAGTACAAAGACACTGTAGAAGACTGGACTGTAAGCCCAAGGTGAGGCAACCTGAGTGGTGAGGCAATCTCTCTGGGAAAAAATTCGTCCTTGAACTTTTTTTTTTTTTTTGACATAGTAATTTTGTTGTTGTTGCATGTAAGAATATTGCAAATATCCAAGTTTTATCCTTAGAAAATTATTCACCGAAGGAAGGTCACTTCTTGTGCATAAGCAAAATAAAAAATAAATAAATTAAAACAACAACGACAAAAACACATGCTAAATGTCACTTCTCATGGAATCAGGCAGAATAGCCATGTAGGAGCTCAACACTCCTGTTCACCAAGGCTTTTACTTTTCAGCCATCCCATTGCTCACACAGACAGAGAACAAGGAAAGGCCCATACCTTTCTATGCATCGTATTCTGACCGTTTGATACACACCTGGATTTACAGCCTGTTTGCAAAAGAAACTGAAATATTCTGTTCCTGTTCCCATTCTCTACCAGTTCCTGGAAACTGGTTCCTTGGGGTTTCCATTTCCACTTTTGCAGAAAGACATTGCACTGTTTCTGATGGGCACAGTGTCCGTGTGATAGTTTAATTTCCAGGGGATATTTTGGAACCAAAGAAAATGATGCTCCAATCAGTGCAAGTGATAATCTGTCTGGGCAGCACTAAAACTTTGTGATGGTTTCCAAAGGCTTCATAAGGCTGCTAAAGCTCATCAGAGCACCACAGTTCAGGCAAGAGGATCTATTAAGTCCAGAGTTGATGTCATGTGGGACAGGAGGAATGAGATGGTAATTATCAGATGGTAAGCCTGGACATCAATTCCATACAAAACAGAGAAAACGATGTTACGAGCTGCAATCAATAATGAACCAGAAGATCAGAATACAATTAGTGTCTGTCAATGTGTTTTTATGGAAGGGGTCCTTGTCAGGCCAGCCTGATTGTGTTTCTGATGAGATACCAAGTTTTGTGATGTCAGCAACTGCATCAAAATAATATTTTTGTGAAGGGTTTGTTTCATTTCCAGATGTCTGATTTTTTTTTATAATTATTATTTTTTTTAAATGAGCATTGTAAATATCAAGTCATTTAAGAGCTGGCAAAATGACTAATCTCAGAGAGAACTTATCAATGGCAAATCAGCACTGAAGCAGGTTGTGCAAGAACTACTCAGCATCATTATCAATGAGTTTGGAATAAGAATAAAATCACTGCTGACAATATTTATAAAAGGCAATGATTGCCTCTCAGTGGGGTAGAGTAGTTCTACAGAGAGATCAGATTTGTTTGAGAAACTTGACCAACTCAAAGATGAATCAAGTTAGCCCATCTGTATGCAAATTGCCATATCCAGAAACAAGCAATGCTGACTAATTAATCCAAATAAGACTGGTGTATAAAAAAATAATAATAAAAGAAAGACATTTTTGAAAAGTTTTAACCTTCAGGACGGATAGCACAAACAATTGAAAATGAACTGATTTCCCTGAGACAAATTATGTCTCCAATTATTGCAGGATTAATTAAATTATTTTGTCCTGTACACATGGTATGGGTGAGACTGGTACTGCAAAGATGTGTTTTAAAAATGTGCAAGAAATACAAAGAAGAAGAGCAAATAAATAAATAAATAAATAAATAGGGAGACAGAAAAAAAATAGAGAGAGAAAAAAGAAAGGTGAGGCGGAAGGAAGGAAGGAAGGAAGAAAGGAAGGAAGGAAGGAAGGAAGGAAGGAAGGAAGGAAGGAAGGAAGGAAGGAAGGAAGGAAGGAAGGAAGGAAGGAAGGAAGAAGATGAGAAAGAAAGAAAAAGAGAAAGGGAGAGAGAAAAAAAAAAAAAAAGAGAATCGGCAAAAAAAAATTCAGAATCTATTTGGCTTAGTAAATGTAAGATTAAGAGGTGATTTGATTACCTTGCTGAGCAAAAAGATGTTGTGAGTTACTTAAGAAGAACAAGATGAGACAAGCATTAGAAGAAAATCAGTGGCTGGGTGGTAAAGCCAGACAAGTTTATATCTAAAATGAGGGTTTTATTTATTTATTTTTTTCCTTTGTAGAATGATCAATCAGCCAGAGGAGGTGTCATGTAAAAGAACACAAACTGAGGGTATATTGTATTTTGTGCATCAGCATGTGTGAAAACGGTTAGGGCAGATAAATGAGCTAGCGATGCATCTTTCTATACTGAATATTTGTATTGTGTTTCTCATTTGATGCACTCTCCTCCAGGGATCTGCATTCACTCAGCAGTCGCTGATCTCAGCAGCAGCAGAGAGCAGTCCTTGGTGCTTAGTGCTGTACGGCAGCTTTAGTTGTTAGCTCTTTCCTGAAAAAGCAAACAGCCAGTTTGAAGCACTGTTTGTTGATACTCCATACCATCTAATTGTTAGTACGTGCCTGGCATCATTTTTTTCGATGCCAACTAGCACTTTCCTAGGAAAAGTCAGGACATATTCTGGTGGAAGTCAAAGGCATCTTTTAGTGGCTGTTCCCAAATGCCACATGAACGTAGGCCCCCTTTGACAAGGAGAGGGGAGTGTAGCCACATGGATGTAAACATGGAGATATCCTATGTCATTTCTTGTAGACCCAAGGAAAGAATAAGACATGGTCCTCTGTGATTTATCGGAATAGGCATAACCTCAAAGATAACAGAATAAGCCATGCTCTCTAAGTGAACGGGATAGTTTTCTGCTGCTCTTGAATCCACCATCCAGGGTCTGTGCAGAGACAATTTGTTGATCAATCTCCTTTTAATAATGTGGAGATTGTCTCACCTTTTTTTTTTTTCTTTTTTCTTTTTTTCTTTTTTTTTAGATGTATCATTTACCTCTCTGTACTTTGATATGTCTCCGTGGCCTTGAAAATTGGAATGAAGCATGGAAGATACATGGAGCTATTCTCCAGCTCCATGTAGTTTAGCTCAGAAAAATACAGACAAAACATGAAAAAAAAAGAATAAAAATCAATCAGAACTAAAACCAAAACCGGTAAGCAACTGCTGTTGCAAATTGACCAAGAAAACATTACTTTGGCACAACCATCAGTGGTATGGACACAAGCAAGGAGGGATTTAAGGTATTATAGTTTCTGTTTCTAATCATTCTTCCAGTATGAGGTACCTGTGCTGAGGGAAACTCTCTCTAGATGTTGGTAACAGCTTTGCCAGTTTGTCTAATATAGACAGTAAAAATTAATTAAGAATCTGTGAACAGTGCCAACTGTGTCTGACCTTGTCTGCAATAAATGGAGGTTGTGGTATTTAGCCCTTTCTTACAACATTGCAAGAAGCTTGTGCTCTCCAGGGCACTCAAAATACCTGACTACTCAAAAAAAAAAAAACAAACAAATAAACCTGATCACTCAAAATACCTGATTTTTTTTTTTTTTTTTTTTTTTTTTTTGTAATCCATCATGTCCATCACTTCCATAAATTATTTGAAGCAGTTCCCTTTGTCAGTTGGCAGAGTAATTTTAATCAGCTGGAACACATTGCAGTGATCAAAAATATTGAACAAATTCCATGAAACATGTGAAGTCATATGAACAAATATTGAGCAGAATACATGTATCAGAATGTAGACGCTTAGAATTTTTGTGTGCTTTAAATCACATATTTATTCTTCGGAAACAAACAAAAGCAGTTATTAGCACTTTATTCCCAAAGCTAAAAATGATTCAGAGAAGTTTTCATGAAGATAAGGCAACAAAAATGCAGAATCTAGATATTACCTATGGATGCTTACTTTCTAAGTAGCTAGGAGACCTCTACTTCAGTAGACACCCAGCTTGTTTCTTCTTATGACATAAAACTCACTTTTAGTCTAGTGAGGGACCAGATCTCAGCTCCTCGAGGACATTTCATTTTCAGCTCATTGCTATCACATTCCTTTCTCTTGTTTATCCACAGGCTCCTAAAAGCAGATGCTCAGGAGGCTTTCCAGTACAGACTCTTCCATTTCATTAGTAAAAAAAAGTTGGCGTTTCCCAGAAGGTCCAGGTGTGACATACCTTCAAAACTTGAATGTACGTAAATTAATCACAAAGGGCTTATTTTTTCTCTTTTTATCATTCAATTAGATGCCTAAAAGCTCCCTCCTAACAACTGTTCTTATTACAAGTGTAGCCTGTAGCCTTTACGCCCAGCTCCAGCCAGGAACAGAAATCTTGAAAACAGAGTAGACAGGCATTGATGGGAATAGCTTAGAAACAGCCAGGAACAGAAATCTTGAAAAACTGAGCAGGCTAGCATTGATGGGAATAGTTTAGAAACAGCTGTTCTTGCCGTCAGGCCTGGACATTTTGGTCTGAGTGACCTGGTTTACCCAGCTGTTCCTTCTATGAGTGATATCTCGGTGTCTGGTGATTACTGGTGCTTTTTAAAATATTATTTAAATTCAGTTTAAGTGAATATTAGCTCTTAATTACCTCTTGCTTTGCTCCAACTATTGTATTTGGCAGTAAAAACCTTCAACAGCGGTGGCAAATTATGCAAATTCCTTTTTGAAAGTGATTAAGCAGAGGTTTGGGTTTTTATTTTTTAATTATTATTTTGTTTTAGGAGGATTGTTGGGGCTGTTTTTTTTGTTTGTTGCTTTTTTGTTGTTGTTCCGTGAACTGATCTTGCTGAACTTCCAAAACACTAACTTGGCATTCTGTCTTCAAACAGCTTTGCAAAGAGGATAAAGATGGAAATAAATAGACATATGGCGCACATGAGCCTAATTCATGCAAAGTTGCTCATCCCGGGCAGATGGAAATGGATGTTTGAGTACCTTGGTTAGAAAGCTGCCTTTAAAACGTACCTTCTTTTTATTTTTGCTTTGTCATCAGCTTGGCTAATGAGCAGCTTCAAGGCAACTGTTCTTGCTGCTCAGACTCTGTTGCGAATTAATTTTCCAGCGGTGTGTCCTCCTCGCCCCTCCTCTCTTGATCCATTTGCAAGTTTAGATGACAGAACGATTATTTTAATGGCAGCAAATGTAAAGTATGCCCAAGCTGTTCTCAGCGTTAATGCGGAAGATGTCGGTCTGATCTAGGAGAGAAAAGGGAAGGAAGGATAAATGTATCCGAAACTTCCCTATGAACCAATGGATTATTCTTTCAACTCTTTCTCCTCTGTCAGTGGGTCTGAAAAACTCTCCCATGTTGATTTTTTCTCCTGTAATTTCTAGATGTTTTGTCTGAAATTATGATTCTGCGGTAGACACAACTCATGTCAAACTGCTGGGAGCTGAGGGGATTTGTCAAGGACTCATCCCTTATTTTTCTTCATTTTTTTCCTTTTTTTTTTTGCTATTGTATCATGATCCCTGAGACAATGGAAGGTGTGGCTTTACACATAACATTAGGTTTTATCACATAAAGGTCAATCAACTGTCTTATGCCAAATGCTCTTTTTATTAAATAACTTCCTACCGGGTATCAAAAGGAAAATAAAAGTTGAATCAAAGTGAATGCTGCCAGCATCCTAGAATAAACACTCCACCAAAAACCTCTGCTGTGAGTGTCAGCAAGGTTGTGAATTCTCAGATCCCAAAATAATTCAAGACCTGAGCAGGATTAGGTGGCACCTGGGTATTTAAATCCTTAACAGCAATCCCGTTACAAATCCTATTAGACAGACCACAGTAATTCAGATATCTGGCTAGTATTTTGAGGAGCTAGAGCCCCACAGAGGAGAAATGCTTTACTCCAGCTATCGCTTATCTATATATCATCCTCTGCATGGAGGTGTAGAGGTGTTTGGTCATCAACCTGTGCAAAAAGAGGTACTTATCTTCTCTCCTGTTGAAAAACAAGCAAACATCAATTTAATAATAAATGCTTTTGCAATATTAGATATTAAGTGTCATATTAAAACAGAATACTGATCAGTTCAGTGGAAAAGCATCACAAAATTCATTGCTAATCACAGCACTCTCTTTATCTTGTATTCTGCATAGCAGATGTCCTCACTCCAAAGCTGCTCGGGTTTGTTGGTGATAAGATTGTGAGGATTTTTCTTTTACAGGTTTATTTATTTATTTATTTATTTATTTATTTATCTTCCCTTCAAAGTTCAGAGGAAAAGAATTTGTTGTCAGCATTTGCTGCTTGTGAGCACAGCTGGAATTTCCACTACAAGGTGATATAAGCTAAAGAGCTTATCATGCGCAGGGTCTGTCTGTCCCGCAAAGCAGGCCTTGAAGGACTGAGTTGGAGGAGATGTATTCTTCAGCATTAAGGCTCCAAAATATTAGAGCTGGGCAATTAATTATACGTCTGCATCTATATCTTGGCATCCTTGCTGGAAAGAACAGGCATGAAGGTTTTACAAAGAAGGAAACTGCTTTGCTCAGGGACCATGTTTGTCCCTGAACGTTCCTCTTCCCTCTTGAAAACTGGAAGAGTCCTGGAAGAATCTGTACTCCTTTTTTTCCACTTCCTCTTATGTCTTGTTCCGTCTTCTACCATGCCCTGCTCACTGTCCTTCCCCAGCTACTGCTAGACCCTCTCGCATCTCTGTCTTTTCATTCTTCTCCAGTGCCTGCTAAAATGGTACAAACAGAACCATGCCATCCTCCCTCTTCTGAACTCCTCTCTGTTGAGGAAACACAGTGTATGAAGCTGAAAGCTATTATTGTTCAGCTCCTGAGAGCTGTGTATGTGGATGTTACACAAATAAGAGGTCAAGTCCAGGTTCAGTGATAGGACAGAGGTTAACTTTTGTATAATCTCTAGCAGCTGCTTTTATAAGTGGCTTTGTTTTGAAGCTATGGCAATTGCTCTTTGTGGCTGGGCTTGTTTATACATTCCACAGCTTCTCCCTCTCCACGGGCATTGTTCCTGCCCTGAAATGCCTCTGCTGATATCCACTCTTCTCCCTCATCAAATTCAAACTTTCCAATGAAGACAAAAAGAAGCAGCTTCACAACCACTGGGTACAACAGTGCTTTTTACAGATCCTCACTTCCATGTCCTTCAGCTGCCCGTCACTCTGAACCTGAGACTACCTCGTGTCCTCTCCTTTGGTTAATGTTGTTATCTTCTCAAACAATCAAACCACGAGTCTCATCTAGCTTCCTTTCTACTGGCCTTTGGGAAATGTGAAATGCAGCAGCTGCATGGAACCCATAGAACCTCCTTCAGGACATGACTTTGCAACCATAATTGTCATCTATGCTTGAGGTAGAAAAAGATGGATCGGGTTATTGGCTCAATGACTATTGAAAATAAATATGAAGAGGAAAAAGAGCACGTTCTCTCACCTGAAAGTTGTTTTTCAAACAGCCCTTCACCCATACTCAAAATGTTCTTGAGCTGTTGCATTTTTCTGAAACTTCTCCCAGCTGCAATACTGCACATTGACTATATCCACGTGCCGCAGGACGCAAAACACCTTGATTTGGAAATGACTACACCAGCTTTGTCTCAATTTTGCAGAAGAAGGAAATGGATTGTATTCCTCTGCATTAGGCCTTTTGCCTTGCACATTGACCGTGGATAACTTGTGCTTGTTTCTTAATCCCTCAAATGACTGATGTGTAATGGCCTGGAAAGGAGATTACGCACTGCTGACCAAGGATACAAAGATATAATAGGGGCTTCTGATATGAAATGTGGAGAATGAGCAGTACTCACAAAATACAGAATAAAATGAAATAAAATGAAATTAAATAAATAAAATAAAAATTAAAATAAAATAAAATAAAATAAAATAAAATAAAATAAAATAAAATAAAATAAAATAAAATAAAATAAAATAAAATACTTACAGACAATGGTAGATTTTCTGTACAGCTCTGTATCGCTCTTACATTACAGATTTTCTGCACAGCTCTATGTCCTCCTTAAAGCAGTCTTCTATTCAGAAGCTGCAGGGTGGTCATTCTAGCATCAAGGTACCTGCTCACTTGTGTATTTTCTAAGGTAGCATCAGATGCTTGCAGGCTGTATGTAGGTCCACCAATGAAAACAACAGCAAGTAGAAAAATTTGTTTGGTCTTTATCTCAGATCAGGGCAAAATTAAAGGAAAATTACGTGACTAAAAGCATCCACATGGCTTCAGAAATTTCAAACTTGTATGTGTAATTACATTTCTTAGGAAAACAACACTTTTTTTTTTTTCAGGGGCTTTCAATGGCTTAGATATATGGCTAATCTAACATGGATTTGCATGGGGAGGGTGTAATTTTAAGGGGTAAATGGAGTCTAAGCATTTTGTCTTTGCTGTAGGCTGAGGACGTGTGAACAGTTGCTAAAACCCAGATGATGCACAGCAAGTGGCTGAGCATAGTGACTTCAGCCTGTGATTTAATCCTTAAGCATGCAAGAGTTTCAAAAACAAGAGGAAGAGAGTTTGTGTGTGCAACTGTTCCTGGAGATTTGGCAGATCAAACCATTTAAAAAACTTGCTATTCTTAATTCAAAAGCCATTAGTTTCTTTGTGGTGATGTCTTTGGTTTGAGCAAACCTACAGGCTTTCTTATTTGGGTTGGAAATGTTTCCTCCCTTCCAAGTCATTTGGCATGAACTAGTACCCCAAGGTTATTGTGACTTTTTTCTTTTTTTTTTTTTTTTTCTTTTTGCAATGATATATCAGAGAAAGCCATTGCTGGAGAAACAGCTTTGTCTGTATAATGAAAAGCAAGGAGTTTTTGGCTGCCACTTGCCCTATGGCATTTTTTTGATGGCAGAAAAGAAGGGAGAGAAATGAGCACAACCTTTGGATTGGAGCAAGTCCCCAACCTCCGATGGAAGCTGCTTCCCGTTGATCAACTTTTCAACTTTTGCCAGGGGGTGAATGTAACAGCTTGTTGCTTTTTTCCTGCCTGAGTCTTCCCTGGAGGATGGCTCATAGCTGCTCTTTGGAGCTCCTGGCTAAAAATAAATGCAGTTTGTAGAGGCAATTTGTATTCTGCTAACCCTGCTGCAATGCTCTGTGCCCTCTCTGTGTAACTAGCTGGTTTTCCCTTTCAGCACATTACATGCACCACATACAGGAATAATCCCACACAATGCCAGGGCTGGCACAGTTCATAACAACGGTGACACATTATGTATAAAGGCAGTGTTGCACTCTTTGGAGTCATGTTGTGAAATAATTGCAGTAATTCTCCGTCACAGACAAGGTTAATTAGAGTTGCATCCCCTTCCACTTTTCCAATTTTCTTTTCTCAGCAACAGGAAAACAAACTGAGTCTTGTGTGAGTTGCAGGCAGGCTGGTCCCTGCTGTAGGAATTGGTGCCCTGGTGCAGCCCTGCTCAGAACTGGTGGGACAGAGACTTTTCAGGGCCAGCTCCAGATGTAAGCAGAAGAAGCAAAAGCCTAGGGAAGTAACATGGTCATTGGCTGCTGCCTGCTTTGTCCGCTGAAGTTTGCTATTGCTGTCTTGGGAGAAATTGGGTAAATTGGATAGTTTTCAGTGGGGTGCCCTCTCTGAGTGATCTCTCTCCTACCAATTCCTTTGCCTACAGAAGCAGGAGCAACAAATTCAGTTCTTCAGTGCATCCCCACTGCTCTCTGCCCTCTTCCTCGTCTATCTCCCCTTCATTTTCCCAGGACAGAAGCCAGAAAATCTAAGCAAATCTTCAGATACACACACAAAAATATTTTTTTTTCCCTATATTGCTGACCTGAAGGTCCATGCTGGAGCTTCCAAGTGAATAGAGAAAGGTAGGATCATGTACCAGAGAATCACCTGCCATAAATGCTTTTGGTCACTTATTTTGAACACAGCTTCAAACAGAGATTAAACCACAGGCCACAGTTCATAAAAAGACTAAATGCCATTATCCCAGATGGGAATTGCTTCCATTCTATTGGAAGCCACAATCTTCCCTCTTCCATGTGGTTTTCCCATTTTTCTTAGCATTGCCTCTGCTTCTGAAGCTAAAGACAGCAAAACGTCATCCAGGTGCCCTCCAGCCTGTGTTTAAGAAATATTACTTCTTGCTCCATGGGATCTTAAATGATTAACTGTTCAGAGTGTGAAATAAGTTAGGGAAGAAATCTACATACAAGCACAACAGCAAATCTCACCTGACCTGCTGTTTTCAACAAAATCAAACGTCACATCAAGACTTCCTTTTAAAATCTGCATTTCCAGCCCAAACTACAGCTAAAATCCAGCAGCTTCCATCATCTAGAAACATTAAAATGAATTCTGAACAGTTAAACTCCTTCTCAGTACCAACGGTGCATATAGGTGAGAATATGTTTATGTTCATACCTCTCATTAAAAATATGACTTCAATTTAGGTACTTTCAGTGAGTGATCATATTCCGGCTGTATTTCAGGATGGATTTAAGGGGATGTAAAGTTTTTATTGTCCCTATCATGACCCGGTATTGTAGTCGTATGATGTGTGAGCAACCTCAAATACCATTTTAATGGACCCTTTCACATGGATTATCTCACACTGCTTCAGTTAGTGAAAGCAGTGAAGAATCAGACCAAGAGACTACACACATGGAGGAAATACTTTGCTTTGGAAGGTGAAGTAAGGGTTTTTATTCAAGAGGTTCATATTACTTCCCTTAGATGCAAAGACTTAGGGCAATTTGGTCCTTTGCACTTCAGATCTTACCTGGAAAATTAAATGAGTTCTATTTTCAGGGAGGAGTTCAGTTGTGAGGGAAATGATATAATGAGATAAACAATAAGGATATAATGATAAAGTCTGTTGCTCAAGGAGGGTGTTCCATTTCCCAAACCTCACACGATCCTTTGTGTCCCACAACACTGATAACCACGTGTACATTAGACCGTGAATAGCAATATTTTATCTCACTGCCTCTCAAGGCTAATCTTTTTTAGATAGCTCTTACCCATCAACCCCTCCCCCTTTTTTTTTCCTTTATTTTTTAAATTTCACCCCGCAGACCCTCCATGTGTAATGCCTCTGTCTTGAAAACATATTTGCAGCCCTGACAAGAGAGCAGGGTGGGGAGTCAGACAGGCACCTTGCTAAGCACTTTGCTGAAGTGTTTATTATTATCACTGAAACCAGTCTTGCTCCTAATGAGTTCCCGTGCCATACATCTGAATGTCAGCCGAGCTTTCAGGGAACCAGGCTGCCATTCATCACCCCCCTAATCTCTACTTAATGGGCAGCACGTGAGGAGCAGCCACGGGGAGAAGTGGGGCTGTTAATGGGACAGCAGAGATGAAATGGGGGAGCCAAGCTGAAAGGCCTCATTAAGTGTATAAGCATCCCAAGGAGAGAAGTTTGCTTAATATCACTGCTATCATGCTATCTGTCAAAGCTGTATCATCTCTCACGGAGCGAGGTTTCAAGCCGCCCACATATGCCCAAGCTTTGTGGGGAAGTCTTTATTTTTTTGATAGCTGAGCATTGGAGGAATATTTGTACAGCCATAAAATAAAGCAATATTTTATGGCCTCTATTAATAAAAAGGCTGCACTTGAGATAAAAGAGGAGGCAGCAGATCCTGCCAAATGGCTTGGCAAGCCCTGAGGCTTTTCCAAGTCTGGTCATTGCAACACTTAGCTAAATTAGCAAGGGAAAGTTTCAAGCCTGGAGTTTTTCCTACTGCAGGTAAAGATTTACTGAGTATTAAATACATACCCAACACTATGCCTCACTTTGGCCTAAAGCCATGCCTTTTACAGGCCAAGGGAATGGAAGGGATGGTCCTGCCTCACCCTTTCCTCACCAAATTGCCATGTTCGACCTGAGATGATCCATGAAGACTGAGGAAGAAGCAGTGCTGTAGGGTGGCATCTCTGCACCACAGCCCCTTTCCTCAGGTCTTTTTCCTTGTGCGAAGTCCAAATTTCATGAAACCTTCTCTCCTCAAGCAGCTTTAGATGGTGCAATCTGTGCTCTGGGTAGGTTTATTCAGCAGGTCTGAGTCTTCCTTTTGGGCATCCTATGGACATCAGTAAATTGAACAGGAAATTTTCCTAAGCCAAGACGTTTTTATTGTTGTTGTTGTTTTTAGTTTTGAGTCCTTATGTTCCTTTTTGCTACCTGAGAAAAAATGCAGGATATACATGAGGAAAAAAAAAAAAAAAAAAAAAAAAGCCCTGACTGTTGCTTTTTTTAGAGCAATTACCAGGCAACAGCTTCACTTCCACAGATGGTCCAAGTGGGTTCCTGTGTTTTACTGTGATTCCCCTTGGTGTTCCTCTCTCCGCTGAGAGGAAACACCTTTCTGGTCCTCCAGTTCTTTGGCTCATTTTGATTCCCAGACTTTGGCTTTCCCTTCCCAATTGCTGGTTCTCCAGTGAGACGTAGGTTCTCTGAAGCCATTTTCTTCCCTCTGTGATACTTTTATTTGTGATTCTTTTCCAACGTATTTTAACTGAACAATTTAAATAAAGTTTCCCAGAAACAAACATTCCTATATCATCCCAGGAATATAGAAATCCTATTTTGCCTCCTATTTTGATGTGAGTGGTGAAATTCTGATGCAACTGCACAATCAGATATCACATTCTGAAGTAATGTGATTAGTAAAACGGCTTTTTTTTTTTTTTTTTTTTATGGCTATAGGCATTCAGACAATGAAAAGAAGCAAAGGCATTTGACTTTGTCTCACTGCCCAAACCACAGCACCAACCTTGCACCCCAAAAGGGAAAATCGATGAACAGAGTCTTTTGTGCATAGAAAGAACAAATAATGAAGTATAATGAATGTGACGGTGCTAACAAAGTCATTGCTGTGTGCCAGCATCCCAGAAATCTTGGTCATGTCAAGCAGAAAGGCACACCTTGGTAAGTGATGTCCTTAAACCATCAGCCTCATGAATACACAAGAGGTCTTTGACACTGCTAATTAAATCTTTAGTCCAGTGCTGCCAGTCCTCACATTGGTATGCAGAAGCTTAGGGTCAGATAATGTCTTAGCCAGGCTCCGGAGCTCTTTGAAGGTGGGCAGTCTGAGAACACTCAACTTCTCTCACAGGTTAAATCCTAATTGAACAAGCATACATAAATCAGGGCCAGAATTGGCCCAGTCAGCCAGCAGATTTCAGCTCTCCCATATGCTGAGCTATTTGTAGGCACAGTGTCGACACTTTGAGCACAAAGTACAGACACTCTAGCAACGTGCTTGGAGAATATATAGGACATAGGGCTTGGTTTACCTCATTCCACCTTGAACCCATTCTCCATATACTGTAAAGAGACTGTAGCAGAAAGTGAGTGAATAGAGCTGTTGCAATGTGTTGGTTGTGTTTTCTGATATTTTTTTTCAACCCACTGGCTCTATGGCTTATTAGGACATGAGTGACTTCTTTTTTGGAGGAGAATTTGTGTAAGAGATGAACCTGCATTTGTGCTTGTGAGTTGTCACAAAACTAATTGCATTGCTGTCTCCCAAAATATTTTATCCAGTATTAATCAACAAATTCACAGCATATTGCTGGGCATCCACAAAACCCACAACTAGATTCTTTGATTATATTTTGGATGATTTTTAAATGGGAAGGGAAATTAAACAGATTAAATAGGCTCTTTAAAGCCCTCAGAAATAAAGCTTTGTGTGCATGTGCACTAAACTAGACTATTGACTTTCGAATCAAAAATGGCTAAAACACTCATTTTAAGAAAACAAGAAAGAGTTTCCAAATGAACATGACTGTTTTAAGATATGGTCCATTTTCAGTTTTCTACTAGCTTGTATAGTCACAGGTCTCTATCCCAGGGAGGCTGATGACCAGAGCAGAAGGTGATATAAGTTACTTCCAATGTGGGTTGGTGGAGCTGAGAGGAAAGTTTCCATGGTGGCAGCACCCAAAATCATTGAGGATGACAAGTCCAGCAACCACTGGAATAACTGGCCATGGAGGACCAGCTCTGGGAGGATGGGGATCACTCAGTAAATGGATCCAGCCCAGTGGTCTCTGGAGAAGGGACAAGAAGTGTCACTGGAGGTGAATGTTTCCGTGGCTGGGCCTTTGCAGACATGAAGGCTCTTCATGGCCATTTAGTCCCCCTGACTTGAAAGGAATAGTCTCAGTTGCAAACTGTCACTTCACATTAGAACAACTTACTTCTGCTTCTGGGAGTACCAGGGAAAGAAACAAAACAAGAAGAAAAACAGCAGTGAATTGACGAGACATGCCTCTGGGTCACTGGTAATGACCTTTCATTAACAAGGGCCAGCTGGCTAGCAAATGAAGCCATTCCCATTACTATCAGGAGGAAAGAGCAGGGTCATTTGTTACCACTCTTTCCACTAGACTGGGTCCCCATGTAGCAAGCCAGAGGCAGGAAGGTGCAGGACTGATGTGTATTGATGCAGCCTGCCTGTGGATTTCCAATAGACCATCTGTTTGCAAAACTCGTGGCAGTTTGACATCTGGATTAAATTCCTGCTGTGCCGTCAGCGGAGAGCAGTCTCGGAGGGCTGAGCTGGTAGCCGCAGACGAAGCAGGTGCTGTCACCCGTGTGCATGAAGGTTGAAACGAGCTACAAACCATCAGCTAAGGTTGCCCTCTTCCTTATCCAGCTGTTCAATCATATTGAGTAAAAGGAGATGCTCCTGCTTGTGCCACTATTTCAGAGTGCTTCAGGGTATTTAAAAATACTGTTATGTTCAGTCTTCACTTCAGATCAAACTTAAAAGGGAAGAATTTCTCCTTGTTTAACTTATGTCTATATACACAGACCCAGATATAACCAGACTGAATTTTAAGTGGATTCCAGCACATTCCATTTCTTTTTGCTCAGCTCTGGGCCTTCTGTGCCAAAGAGGAGGTGGTATTTAAGGTTATCTTCATTCCAAAGAGGAGGTAAGATAACTCCCCATCCTCAGCTGTATATTACAGACCCTTACTTTCTTGACCATATAACTCCTGATAGCATTGCTCTGTTACATAGAAAACACAACGCCCTAGTTCATGGATGTTTTTCCTTCCTGCTCACACTACACACCTGTGAACAGGTCACAGGTACATAAAGAAAACTCCCTTTGCAGCAAGGATGTAAGCAATGCACATGTGCATTGCACAGTGTAGGGTAACTTATGTCAGGGGAGCTTCAAACTGATACAACCTTCCTAATCCTGCCACCACTCCTTGAGGTCTGTACTGAACTGAGAGCATTGTCTGAGCTCTTCAAGTGTGCAAAAGGAGGAATCCACATCAGTCCATCAGTGTGGGAGCCCACAGAAACCCAGAATTCTTCAAGTCACTGGAAGAGGTCAACCCTGTTGTCCTAATCCTCTCAGATTTAATCATAGAAATGATGACTGAAAATGTCCAGGCTATCTTCTTTGTCTGGAAGAGCCAGCAAAGCCTTTTTTGTTCTTATTTGATTTTTTAATGTCTCTGGGACATGGACCATATTATTCCTGAACCTCAGCCATCATCCTCTCCTGCCTAGGCCACAATCTCAGCAGCATGTTATTGAAATTCCAGTATTACATGACAACACTTAGGCATGGAAAAAGGAGCAAATTGCAAATAAAAGCAAGGTTTTATTGTGCGGAGTAATTTTACTGTGTAGAGAGACTTATTTAATTAATATTTGTAAAATGCTTTGTGATTCCATCAATTAATGGAATGAGAATGTACAAATTATCTATAATTATTATTGCCTCCATAATCAAGAAGCAGATTTTCTTTGTTTTCTAAGACATTCTGGTAATGAGCTAATAGGGGGATTCCACTTCAGTAGGTGTGCTGAGTTTTAGCACTCAATTTTGCTGGGTGAGTGATAAACGGCATTGAAATATTCCTCACTCTCTTGGCTGTAAACCTTTTAACGGTTTCAATTTTTCACAAACCATAGACCCTGCATTACAGCCACCACTACAGTCAGCTTAACTCCTTGTGCTGCTTAATACACTATAAAATGTCTCTACTAAAGAACATTTCCATGGAAACAGTCCATTAAAAATGAATTTTATGTCTTATGTTTTCTATAAATGGACAGCTCACTTAATAGCCTTTTACTATTGCACTTTGGCAGAACAGCTTCAAATTTAATCGTATTTAATCCTTTCATAATTTGAAACAGCATTTTTATTTTTTTTACTATCATTACAAATTTTCTGGTTTGTTCAATGAGTTCTGGGGTATTCCAAAGCACAAAAGAGGTAAAAATCAGACTCATGTTCCACATACAAAGATCCTAAACACATCCTCACCAACATGAGGTCGCTCTGCTGTACTTTAGTATGTGCCAAAATCTGTGTATTTGACCCTGATTCCACCACACTTCTCTGTTCACCAAAAAATACAAAAATGTGCTCTTCAGTAAAACAAGCAGACAAACCAGCCTCAAAATACTTCTCACTCTTTGATGACTTGTCAAGGGGAAATTGTTTTGCATTTAACTAGTTGAAACTTTTCTAAAATAAAGATGAAGTAAATTTGCAATTAAAACAAGAATCTCTTTCAACTGCATGAAATACATATGTATATATGTGCATGTCAGCACTTTGCCATTATCTGGACTCTTCAAGAAGATAATTAATTCCTAGTGTTTTGTAGAATTTATCAGTGTTCTCCCAAGGAAAGTCTTGAGCAGTGCTGTGTCCATGACACAGTTTCCAGAGAGCCCAGTAGTTTAGATGTTACTGCACTGATACAAGTTAGGATTTGTCAATTTTTTAAGAAAAATGCCTTCTGAGTTAGCTTTAACTGAGCTGCTGTTCATCAAAAATTCCCTAAACTTGCTGTCTTTTTTCCAAATTGATATATATATCAATTATATCTCTCTCTCTATATATGTATATCAATATGTATATGTATATGTATATATATATATAAATTATATATATATTTCCCCAGGCTTAATTTGAGGATTTTGCTCATGCGTTGAGAGTTGCAAAATGACCACATGGTCCAAGAAGAAATCTTTGCTATGGTCCGTTTGCACGTGGACCACACATATGTTGGTCCATGCCTGGTGCCTGTGATGCCTTCCAGAAGTGTAATAATAACAGTGTGGGGACACATGGGAGATCACAGACGCCACTCTGTCCACACAGAGATGAGGTCCAGAACAAGATCCCATTTTCTCACATGTGCTCCAGCTCTCTGACCACTTTGGTGACGTCTGCTGTACTTATATCAATGGGTTTCCTCTTCCTGAGCAAAAATGTATCTCACAGAGGAGGAAAACTGCCAAATCTCCAAATAACCCCTAATACACACAGATGCTAAATGGGTTGCTCTGTGCTTTTGTCTCCTTCTTCGTGCCCTTTAACCACCTTGCCTTGGATTTCTCTGCATTTCTTTTGGAAAACCCCATAATAAAGTTCAGTATAGCTTAACCAGCATCTGTGCAGCTCCTGTGACATCTTGCTTGCAGTAATTGTCCCTGGGACAGTGATGAATGGGCTGCTGTAGATCCAAATACTCATAACAAATTTTTTCTGGGAGTGGAGCAGCCCATTACAATTTTACTTTTATTTTCATTTGTATTTTTTTGAGTAGAGTGAGCACAGACCATGACCGCATGCTCATAGTAAGGGGTATGGAGGGAAGAAGGACATTTCTCCTCCTTTCCTGGGCAGTTTTTTTCACAAAATGAAAAGTCTGTTCCCTGCTGTACATGTCTCAGTGAACAGCCACTGGAATTTAAAAACACTTAAAGACTTAACTACTGACAGACATTAAATTTCGCTTCCTTTTAACCACGAAGACTGCAATGAAGCCTGACTAACAAGGGCTAATTCATTGGAAAACAATCTTAGTTAGAAAAGATGCTATGACCAGTTATGGTGATATTCTCTGTAGTACTTTAAAATAGTATTACTTAATGTTTTCTGCCTTCCTAATCCTTCCCCTCTGTCCCTCAATGTGTAGACCAAGGTATCCCTAACATCACCTACTAATATCCAAGTACATGGGATATCTCATGTGTTCTTCTGGATAAGTTTGTATCTAATGAGAGGGAGGGAATCCAGAGGATAAGGATTTTAGGCCTTTAGAATTTGGTAAAACAATAAATTTCTTTGATGTGTAGACCATATATCCAAAAGTAGTGGGCTTGATAAACATACACACAGATTTCTGTGTAGGGCAGGGTCATAATTAGGTTTGAGGCAAACTATAAGAGATTTTTTCCATGTATATTTCCTGTAGTTTTTGAAAACTAAAATGATTAACAGAAGTGAACGTGTCTCTTGATTCTGCAGAGATGAGCTACACTGCAGTAGAGGAGGTCTTTCTGAGATGTGAATTATTACATGAAAAATGCCAAACAGATCTGAGGAAGATGCTTTCCACACTGCTCTCATCCCAGCTCTGTCTCCTTTGTTTACTGGGAACCAACATTGAAACTCCATGCTGCACACAGCGATACAGAGTGGCTATAACATATGTATATATATTTTAGAACAGAACAGAACAGAACAGGACAGGACAGAACAGAACAGAACAGAACAGAATAGAATAGAATAGAATAGAATAGTTTAACATGATGTTTAATGTGTTAAATGCAATCAATATTGAATATATGTCTTGACATAATTAAATTTTTTCCCTGGAGCAAAGGGCTTTTTTTGGAGAGTTACTGGCATTACAGATATCTTAAGGGAGTTTTGAGAGAGTGAAGTGCAGTATGGGTGTTATTTAGTAAAAGGATGCAGTAGGTTGTAATGTCTGGAACTATGATAATTTATGAGTATCAAAAATAGATGTGAATATTAACATTTGAGAATATATCACAGATTACATATTATGATGAAGATAAGTGAGTCTGTGTGGTATAAGGCCAGAAATCACTCTAACTTTCAAATTCTGCTTATGAAAAAGCAAATAACACTTGGGATGAGAATGTGAAGGAGAATGAAAAGTGGTACAATATCTATTGCTCACAAATCCCCTGGATCTGAGGGGCTGTGCAGAATTTATGATGAAGCTCCCCTTATTCTCCACAAAAGTTGAAGTATTTTCATGCATGGCAGAATCCTCTCCCCAAAACTGTTCTCATTATATATGTATATGTGTCCTTTAAAAAGAATGAGAAGGCATGAACCCAGCAGGTTGCTTTGAAAAAAGTATCCAGAAAGCTTATTACACATGTCAGTGTTAAGATGGTCAAACATTCTGATTTAATTCCTTTGAGGAAATTTGTTCTGCAGTCCCCCTCACAAGTTCAAATGATTGGAATCATCGTTTTCCAGGAGCACATTGTACCTTGATGGGAAATTTCTATCCACCAACAGACCCACCTAACCAGAGGAACAGCATCACAGGCAGAGTTCTGGATCCGAGATGCCCCAAAAGGCTGAGCTTCCCTCACATCACAATGTCTCCATTCTTGCCATGAATTCCTTGCAGTAGAGTAGCATGGCCCAAAATAATAAAGAAAAAAGTTCTTCACTAGCCCATGCTTCTCAGTGTGTAGGCTCTGCAGCAGCCTGGTCTACAGCATCCATAAACTTGTCTTGGAGAATTTTCTGCAAAGTTTTATCTACCACTTCACCTGGAGAGGACAAAGTCGTTCTCACATTCTCCTTACTGGTGAGGAGGAAAGTCCTCAGCAGTTCTCAGCTCTAGATGACCCTTTTCCCTTTCTATTGCTGTCTTCAGCAGCCCTGCCACCTCCATGGCAGTGCAGAGGAACCCAAAAAGAAAAGGGCTCTGAATTCCCATAGGAAGATTAGACCACCAAGGGGTTTGAACAATGTGACACACAACAAACACATAAAGCTTCAGTTCACAGTCTTTCAAACCCAACTTAGTGTTGGATCCAGAAGGAACAAAACATGTTTGCCCCACGACAAACCCACTGGCTGTAGATGATGTGCAATGGGCTGGTGGATTACACTTTTCCATTCCCCAGTAAATCCACCTTCACTGTTAACTAACCGCTAAGCTTCCTCATCATTCTGAATGCTCCCCAAGTCTTACTACTTTCTTGTTTTCCTTGTGAGTACAGGATAATTCTGAGTGAATATTTACCTTCCAATAATTGCACTGTATTAGTCTTCAGGACCTCAACTGCCACAGGAACTGTAGTTAATTTTCACGATGTTCCGCTCTCTTGTAATTATTTAAAAGTTGACACCGGAATATCAATGCAATTTGGCTGTTAATTGAAAAGTAGCCTTTTTGAACATGTTTTTGAACTGGCAAAGCAAGTTGTCTGGAACATAGTTTGGCCAAGTTGCTTTCTGGGAAGAACTAAGCCATATAAAAATACCTACCTCCTTTCCTCTTGTTTTCCTTGTTCAGATTTTATATTTCAGATGGGCTGGGGAATCTATTCTGTCCGCAGATAAGTGCAACTTTCAGTTTGCTAAAACATCCCTAGCTGTTAAGTGAAATGCAAGATGAAATGAAGGCTATGAGAAAGCCCATGGGGAATCTGCAGTCATATCTCCCACTGATTTCTGGTCTCCTGTTCTGAGGAGAGCTTTGCTTTGGGGTGGTTCGCACAAAAGTAATTGGGTGAGCAGTGAATATTTCATGACAACAATCAGGCAAGGTGGCTGAAATCCAGATAGGGCGCTATTGATGATCAAGATCATCTTTATGCATGAATCATGTATGAACAAATATTTTCTATCTCATCTCTAGAACAGCCAGATAAGAACAAACCCTGACCTTTTAAAAACCTGCTTTTGCTTAGAGATGTCTGGGTGAAATGTTTCTTTCCTCCTGAGGGTCTAGTAGTTAATTATCTTCTCTGAAAAAATAAGACAAATAATAAAATAAAATAAAATAAAATAAAATAAAATAAAATAAAATAAAATAAAATAAAATAAAATAAAATAAAATAAAATAAAATAAAATAAAATAAAATAAAATAAAATAAAATAAAATATTTTGTTTCTGTTCTTGTTTCTGCTTTCAGCTACCATTGCTTGAATTTCTTGAAAATAAATAAATAAATAAATAAATAAATAAAAATATGTCCCTTAAGTAGGTATTTCAAGACTTCCTGTTTGAAGAGCAATTTGATTGCCTGATCAGAGACTTCTAGGTACAGCAGACATAGGATGAAATATGGGAATTTCTGATTAGATATTAGGAGGAAAAACTCACACTGGGGCTGATAAAATATTGAAACAGCAAAAAAAAAAAAAGTGTGATTCTCATCTTTGGAGATTAAACTTTGTTGGGCAAGTCCCTGAGCAACACTCATTAATTTTGAGTTTGTATCTAGCTTCAAAGTTAATCATGTTTTAAGTGTGGGTTTTGGCCAGACCCCTGCAAAGTCCCTGCTCACCCCAATAACTGTAAGATTTTCTGTGAAGGGTTACATGATCCTCAGCATGCCCCTGTTCCGCAGGTTATGTGTGTCTCCATCTGCTTCTGGGTATCTGCCACCTCTGGTCTAGCAGAGCTTCATCTTTGCTGAGAATAAGAAAAATTAGTGGCACAGGCTGTGTTATTGGTTTCCAGAGGTAGTGTATTTCCTTTCATCTCCTCATCCTTGATAGGCTTTCTAATCCTTCCCCTCACATTTTATTCCTTCTAATCATGCTTGGTGAAGTTTCAGTACAGCTGATCCCCATTGTTGCAGGTTTTCAAATCATTTTATTTAGGGAAATAAAATGCAGAAGGGCAACTTAAATGTTAATGATGTGAGATATGGCTTTTTTATATATAAAATCCATCATTGCTTAATGATCTAAGTCACTGCAGACTCCTGGTTAAGGTAGATAAGAGCATGTGGCACTTCCAGAATAAGAGCATGAAGTGGTACTTCAATTAACAGATACTGCAAGCCCACGTGTTAACAAATAACAGAGGACTTATGCAATGAGTTAGCAAGAGACCAGAATAGCTTAGGGCTTCCCAAATTTTGCAGAAACTTTGTGCTTTTTAAGTCTACTCATCCAAAAAATGTCGCCCCTGTAATGGGTGAATAGTGGTCATTTATATACATGCTGAGGGCTGGATGCAGTTCTAGGTAAGTTTGCATTTGATTATCCATGTATATGCATTTTGGTGCATGTTGAGTATTCATTTTTATGGTATCTTAGAGCCGTAAAATAATTCCTGGTTCATTTGCTTAGCAAATGCAGGAGAAGGCTGATGACTCTGAAGGTGTGAGTAGAAGTACAGTATAAGGTGTTTCTCTAATTTCTCCAATTTCGCTTCAGCAGGCCTAAATGTTATGAAGATCACCTCCTGATCTAATGGGAGCAACTGATGAAGTAGAAGGTAAGCAATCTTACCTGTCTCCATTTCCTCATCTGGTGTACTGTGCTCAGAAATAGAAAGACATTTAGTTAAAAAAGTGAGTCCAGAGGAGGGCCATGAGGATTCTCAAAAGGCTGGAGCACCTCTGCTACGAAGACAGGCTGAGGGAGTTGGGGTTTTTCAGCCTGGAGAAGAGAAGTCTCCAGATTTTACAGCAGCCTTCCAGTATCTAAATGGGGCTAGAGGAAAGCTGGAGAGGGACTCTTTGTCAGGGGGTGTGGTGATAGGACAAGGGGGAATGGCTGGAAACTAAAAAAAGGTTAGGTTTACATTAGATATAAGGAAGAAATTCTTTACTCTGAGGGTGCTGAGGCACTGGCACAGGCTGCCCAGAGAAGCTGTGGGTGCCCCATCCCTGGAGGTGTTCAAGGCCAGGCTGGATGGGGCTTTGGGCAACCTGGTCTAATGGAAGATGTCCCTGCCCATGAAAGGGACTTAGAAGGGGGATTAATCCTTAGAAGGGTTTAGATGGGCTCTAAGTTCCCTTCCATAGGCATATTGCCTTCAAAGTCAAAACTCAGTTTAGAAACAAAGCCCAAGACAACAAACTACTAAGAGGCAAAATCTTTTGTTTGAGGCTGAGTAACTGCTTTACTCAATCCAACTTAAAGGTTTGTTTCAACAAAAGAAGTTGATTGTTTGGGGTTCATTTAACCCAAGAGAGTGTTTTTCCTTTCTTAGTTTTTTTTTTTCAGTTTGTCACATGAACTAAAGCAAAGAAAGAAGCAAGGGAAAAAAAAAATGCATCTCTTACATTTCTTACATACAACCCCTAAATTTTAATACAAGCTGGAAACCATTCAAGTTTGATCTCTTACTGCCCTAGGTCTTTCTTACAAACAGTAACATCTGTACTGAAAGGTATGTGATTGTTCCGTATATCTTTTTTGATGAATAGAACAAGAATCTACACTCTCCCCAAATTTCTGTTTTCTTGTACTGCCTCTACCCTTGCATTAAATACAATGGAGAGCTCTGACACCCTGAAAAATGCTCTTTTCCCTCATCCCCATCTTGCTTAGTCATATTGATGGCACAAACATAAAAAATTCATAGTCACTAACCACCCAGTGGGCTGCAGCTTTATAATTTAATTTGGAAGTCATCTCTTTTATTTTATTTTTTAATAGCCTGGTTTTGACAAAGTGCGCAAAGAGGGGTGGGTAGAAGCAAAGCAGCATGCCTATAAAACAGGGTTTTACTGGAGGAATTGGTCTTTGTCAGCTCTGCTGCAGTCTCAGGAAGGTGGTGATGGTGAAATAAAAATGCCCAAGCAGGGACAGCTCTCTCTGACAGACCAGCCACACATGGGGTCATGTGAGGACTGCAAAACCTATGTGTGTAAGTGAGGCTCAAGACGTGTCTTGGACTTCACAGAGTACTCGTTGTATCCCAGAACTGGACATGGGTCAGTTTCCATCTCATGAGGCTTTGAGTAGCCAGGATTTTCATCAGTTCCTCTCTCAAAGAACAAGTTAAGTCATGATGCGTCAGACTAAAACTCATTGCCCATTTCAGGGAGAAATTAATTAATTAATCACCCTACGTCTGCTGATTCAGCTGCACAAGTCTGGCTATAAAGGACAAGGGGAACTAGTCTCACATGGAATCAATGCATTATAGACACACGTACATGTAATTAATCCCGCAAGGTTCTTCCACATTGTAAATGCAGACAAGTTCTAAGACATCTTTCCTTCTACTGTGAGTCCATCTTCAGCTGCTCCCAGCACTAATAGCTGGAGCTACAGCTTTACATATACAAGTCTGAGCCATATCCTGAATCCACACCAAAGGCTACTCCAGCTGATCTCGTGGGAAGCACAGACCTGGGAATCTGGCTGGTGGAGTTTGATTTTGTAATGCCACTAACCCCCACAATGTTCACCCAAGCGCATCCTGCCTTTGCCACACAGCCCAGTGGGCCCAAGTTTTGGCAGACGTGTGTCCTTGAGCCATCCTTGTAACTGCTTTCTTTCCAGGTTTTCTTCTTGAACTCACTCTGTCCTTTTTCTGTCTTAAAATTACACAACATTTCTCATCCCCATGAAAGTTATGTGCAGAGGCTTCAACCCTAAAGAGCATGGAAACCCAACAGAGCCCTTTTAGGGTTATCAGAGAGGTTAGGGGGAGATTCTGTGAGCAACTGTTGCCTGCAAGCTTAACAAAAGGAATTAAATTCACACTTTTTCTGGACAAAACCCCACCATGGTCTGAGGCTGTCTGCCTGCAGAAGGCAGGGCACGATGTTTCTCTGGATGATGAAGGATTACAGGGTGGATGCTCTGCCCATGTAACCACCTATGAATACACACGAGGGTTGCTCTCAGCTCTGTGAGCACTCAGGGAGCTCAAATGCCTGCTCTTATCAAAGGGCCTGGACATGAACAGCTATTGTAATAGAAATGTAAGTGCAGCCAGAATTAACAGAATACACAAAACAGTCTGATTTTATTTATTTATATATTTATTTTTGTCCTTAATAGATCATGTTAAGCTGACCTTTAGCTCAGTCTCTTTAGCGAGACTAAACAATTCTTGGGACATGACAAAGATACTTTTGAAAGAGAGAAGGAGTCAGTTTGAGCTGAATCGTGAGAATATGCAAAATTTGGGAAAAATCTTGCAATGGAAGCAGCAGCACTCAGACCTGGCTTGGCACTGCCAGGAGTCACCCCACCAGCATCAAGCAAGGGAACCTGCCCTCCCTGCAAGTCACAGGGAGGGCTTATACATTGCTCATATATAGTGGACATATAACTGTGTGCACATGCACACTGGGAGCATTTTAGTAGTAGTTATAGAAGGGTGTTTAGAAATTTTTAGGCGTTTATTGCTACTTTCTGTGTGTCTTTTATTCCAGTTTATCTGTCGCATTGCTGATTTCAATCTTGAATGCAAGGTGGGCATGTTGTCAGGTAATTATGTGTTGTTAATAAATCAATAAACTGCTTCAATTCTGAGTTGGTTTAATGTGAACCGAGCAGTTTTTCCCTACCACAGGTACTTTGCAATGCTAGTCAGGGACTTAAATTCTATGTGAATACTGTACTGCTAATATCATTATTCCTGATAATATAATTTCTGGCATTTCTGGACATAGCGGTTCATGTCCCCTAGTCAGCTGGATGCAAGGTGCACAGCAGTAGGGGTCTGATGGGAATTAGCCAGAAGTTCACGGGTACATAGTGCAAAAATGAAGTAAAAAAAAATGAATTTTTGGCCACAGCTGAAGCAGCACTTGGCACAGAACAGCAGGGAGCCAACTGCCTCAACCTCTCTTAATTACTTTGCATTTCCACTTGATATAAATAATAAATGGCCAACCCTTAGGCTATACTCTCCCCATTTCACCCCATAGGTGGGATGGGGCTTCAAGTTCTTACAGGGCTGGCAACTTAATTGCTCAAGAACAGCAGGGCAGCTCATTGTAGCAATTAGAAGGCTCTTGTTTAGAGTTGCACAAAGCCTGGGGTCAGCACGTACTCAGCAGATGTGTAGGGGACTGAAGGTTCAGTCCCTGATATTACAAGTGCTTCTGTACTTGAACAAAATCTTAACACAGCAGATGACTGAAAACTGAGGATGCTTTCAGTTTCAGCGATAGACAATGCAAAACTCTTCTTGGGTCAGAATTATCCATAACATAATTTTATATCAAGTTTTATAGAACTTTTACCATCAGTTCAGGAACAGGGCTAGAGAAATCCTCATTTCTTCTTTTGAAGAATTTTGAATAAGACCAGATATTTCAAGATTTTTCCTATACTGTAAGTACTGGTGGGTCCACATCCGACATCTTGTCAGCAGAAGGTCTGGCATCTCAGATAGGGCAGTGGGAAAAAGATCAAGGAACCAGTGCTGCCCTGAGGCATTTCTGCCCCCAAGAAAGATTCATTTTGCTCCAGTGCTGCTGCCTAGTGCTCCTCTATTTCTTTCAGTACATCCATCAGGCTAACAGCATCTCAGGGTCTGAAGGGTGATAACTATGGTCCCTGGTGTCCTTGTAGGAACCAGAGTCTTGCCTTTGAGTAACCATAAAACCTGAGCTTTGCAGTGAGTATGGCATTACATGACGCATAAGAAAAGCTTGTGAGATCTTTAAGTCTCTTAAATTTTAGTGGGCTGCCTCTGCAGACTGCATCCAGAATGAAAATGGTGAACAACAAAGGAGACACAGAAGGGGAAAAATCCCTCTGCACAGAGTTGAGCTCCTTAGATGTATTGCAGTTCTTTTTTCAAAGCATTTGTTTCCCCTTTAACATCACTGTTGACATTTCACTGTTACAAACCTCACTTCCTCCTAAATGTCTGTCTTTTTCAGGGAAACTATGGCTGAGGGATCATTTCTGTCCCTGGAGCTTTTACAATGGGAAACAGGTTTTGTGGGCAAGTTTGCTGTATTTTACTCTGTTAATGCTTCAAGCTTGTGGAGAGATCTCTTCTTATCATCTCAGCTAACATTTGCCTGGTAAATATTCAGTTACCACATTGACTAAGTTGTGATGTAAATTCCCCAAACCTAGGAGACACCAGTATTAAGAATTAAATCACAGCTTCCTTCCCTGATGCTTTTCCTGAGCTATCTTTGCAATAAAGAAAGAGCTCTCTGTGCTAATCCAGGATGCCAGAACTTCATTCATGAACTGTCTTTTCCCAGTTCTTAACAGAAACACTTTGGGCAGTGTACAGTCACACATTAAAATAGTCTGAGGCTTCAGAATCCTTTTTTTGATATTTTGTGGTCCCTTTATTCAACAGTATGGACACACACCCTTAATATCTTTATACAACATTTCATACAAGGAATGTGCCACATCTTTTCTCCAGTCTTTCAGTAAAATTGGTTGCAGATAAAAACACTTATGTGTCTCGCAGGATCTTTTATGTGTTTTGAATAGCTCTTCATTTTAAAGAGCAGGATTTCCAAGTGAATAAAATAAAATGCAATTCTACATTCAGGAACCAGAAGAAAATGGAAAGTTGAATGCTGCATGAGAGAGAGCAATTTCTCTCTTTGGCTTTGCAAATCTGTTTGTAGACCTCTGTCAAGAGGAAGAGTTCTCCAGGAGCAAAAGAGCTATTGCTGCCACCGAGACAGACCTCCTTCCGTTACAGATGCACACAACTTAATTCATAAGGCTGGAAACTCCATCTCCTTCTGTCATTTTTACTTTTGACTCCTTTGAAAGCAAACAGGTCACATTAGAAAGGCTGTCTTGGCAGTTATGGGAGGGTTTTATGTATCAAAGTAGCGATTATCACAAAAATAACATGAGTCCAAGATCAAGAGCTCTAATGAAAGCACAAGTCATCAGGAGGCTCATTAAAATTATGAGAGCTCATAGCATTCTACTCAGTTAAGGAGGAACTACTAGAACAGCACAAATCGCACAGAAATTTATTTTAAAAGGTACAGACTCTTGGTGTGCATGAACTCAAGAGACCCACACTTGCTTCTTAGCTCCACATAGTGGCCTACCACATAGTGGAGCCAAGTGGGAAATAGTGGTAGCTTAGGCTGAAACTGAGGTTTAAACCCTTTGAGCTTGTTGTGAGGTCAACTTGTTAAAAGAGGAATCACAGATGAAGGCATAAGGAGTTGCTTAAGTCAGTTGACTTTCCTAGATCTCCCAGTTCAAGCAAAAGACAGTCAACTCTTGTAGGCAAGTAGCCCCCTAGCCCAGTGCCTCTCACCAGATTTGTCTTAGCTTAACCTTTACTTTTTTTTTTTTTTAAACCTTCAATTAAAGCTAATTGCATCACAGTCCCACCTGGCCATACAGTCAAATCAGTGTGCAGAATAAATGAAGGCCACAAGACAAACGTCCCCATCTTGCCTTCCAACACCAGGAATTATCATTCCACTGAAGATCCAGTCTTCCTGGTACCTCCTGCTCTACCTTCTTGTGGTGGCAGGGCCCAGGGGGATGTGGAAAGAGGGGGGAAAGAACCAGGAATAAAAGCTGTGGAGTGCTGGAGTAATCCATGAAGCTCTGAGCGGTGGTTGACTGGAACAGTAGAGGCTGTGATAAACAGCATTCATCAATGACTTGTTCCCAATGCCTCAGTTTCCCTGAAATTTTCCCCAGTGGAAAAGTGAAACTATGAAGATTGTTTAAACAGACGCCCTTTATTTCAACATGTTAAATACCTGTGTGCAGCCAAGTGCCACATTTCAGCTGAAAGTGGCACCTTCAAATGCTAATGTCATTGCAAGGGGTGGGGTGACCATGCCTGTCATATCCTCCCAGACTTTAGTGATGATTCAAGCCCAGAAATGAAGTTCTTTCCATATCATATACCCTGTGGGGTGTACCTGAAGTTATACACTCTGTTGGAGGAGCATCAGGAGGTACCTTGCCTTTAAGATATTACTGTTTACACCACCAATCACCCTGCAAAGTCTTCCCTAGTTGCAATATGTACCTATGACACCGTAAATAGATCCCACAAAATGGAAGAAGTCTGTTACCTTCCAGAAATTCCATGACTCCTATCCACTCTGGGAAAATTAACATCCATCCTGAGAACAGATATCACTATTTACAAAGGGACTTGAGAAAATGAACTGAAAAGTACACAAGCCCTTACAACCCTTTAACACAATTGAACTGTTCTATGTCACTAACAACGACAGAAAAACAAGTATTAATAGCTTGAGATGGAGCAACCGGCCAGAAAAGAAATAAACAAAAAGCTACAAACACAAAAACACAGCAGCAAAGCCAACAAAGAGCAATAAAAATTTGAATTGGAGCAGCCTAGCAACACAACTCCAGGCTTTCAGAAGGGGCACTGACAAAGCCCTGGAAGAGCTTTCCTAAACACCACAGTAACACTGCATTAATGTGCACTTCTTACGAAGAGAGCTTCTACAAACTGCCTGGAGGAATAGGCAACATTCAGAATGGCAGTGTTGTTCCAGGTGGAGAGGGATCAGACCAGCCCTGACTAACAGGCCCTGTGAGGCACCACTGACTTTTTGGAAAGGAGACAACACCTCCTCATCTGAAAGGTCAGAAAGTGAGAGCAGACCTGCCTACCTGTACCTGCATCCCAGCACTGCTCTAGTCCCAGCCCAGGAAACATCCACAGAAAGGTTCCTGGGCTTAACTGTAGCTGACATCAGGTGGCCTGTGGCTGGTTGTGTTGCAGGATGGAGAGGGACTAGAGGGTTCAGAAAGGAGCTTGCACAGCTGAAAAATCCAATGTACTATCAAAAAAAAAAAACAAACAGCAACTGACCTTTTTTTATCATCACCCACCAAAATATCTCCCCAGAACAGCATTTTTCCCAACACCCAGCATTAGGTACCAGTCCTAGCAC
The DNA here is from genome assembly GCF_963932015.1 of Anas acuta. Classification (NCBI taxonomy): domain Eukaryota; kingdom Metazoa; phylum Chordata; class Aves; order Anseriformes; family Anatidae; genus Anas; species Anas acuta. Next base: position 156,388,469 of record NC_088980.1, read on the forward strand.
TGAATGAATCAAAGCTGGTATGGGACTCAGGTTTTCTACACTTGCTGGAGAGCTATACGTAATTGGTAGCACCTTGTTTCTACATAATGCTTAATCACTTGCCTCTAGAGGTGTTCAGCAACAAATTCCTAGAGAATGAATGGAGAATTGTCAGACATGGGCATCTGCATCAGGGTTTTCAGAGGTGTAAATGTGTTTTCATTCAAGATCTAGAGCACAAAATAATTATCTAAGACAGACAGAAAACTTAAGTAGTTTTCAAGGGAATGGATAGTAACCTTCTCAGGGCTGGCATCACCCACCTTCAAAATCACAAAGCCAAGAGAAAGAAGAACTTCACACTTCTCTGCCTCACACAGACAAAAACGGTATTTCAAAAAAAAAGTGCTAAACTGTGGTAGACAGCTCTCCTATGTACTTGGTCCAACGAATACAGCACAAAAGGGTCATTAAAACATGATAGAAAAATCCACAAAGGCCACTAAGTAAAATGGATTGGCTGATGTTAGCCCACACAAAGTAATGAGGAAAGAAGATTTACAACGCCCCCAAAAGGCAGTTAACTCCAAAACTCATTTTTTGTAAGTACAACTGTATGTCCTTAGTTTTGTATATTCACTCCTGAGAAAAACAGAGAAAAATAAATACAAAAGAGCTATGATGTCCATCAGTTAATCATTTGTTAAATAAAGTCTTCCCCTGGAGACGATACCTGAAATATTTCTCTGACTTTAGCACTGCAAAAAATCCTAAATAATCTAATTAGATTAGACAGTGAGGAACATCCCATCAATATTATGAGGTCCCTCAAAGGAGAGGGGTAGTATTACTCCATACACTGGTATGGTCCCATCATATTTTCAGCTGTATGCCATCATGCCACCAGTTTCATTACTACTCTGTAAAAGAGGTAAATTTCCTTTGGACTCCACAAAGCTCTGGATCAGAGAATCATTTTCATTTGTTCATCTGTTTGTTATGATTGGCTTTTGAAAATACCATTTGTTCATTTGTTAATAAAAGTAAATAAATGGAGAAATAAGTTTATTTTCTGCTTCTGAAGACTGAGATTTAAGACACTTTTTCCCCTTCAGCCAAAGAAATTAAATGCAGCAATATTTAGAGATAATATTTACCTTTATTAGAGATAAATAATATTTATCTCTAATAGATAATAGAGATAACAATATTTACCTTTTCCCACTAGTTATGTTTACTCCGTGGTTATAGCGCTGCTGGTTGTGTAAGAGACTCTCAGCCCATATTTTCATAGCTGCACCATTAGCAGGACTCACACTACTCTGCTGACATTTTGGTTTGGCTGTCTCCAAATTCAGTTTTGCTGGAGTGCACCTGGTAGCACAGGCCAGAGTTTGTTTTGGTTCTTAATAAAATGTCATGTAAAGAAAATTTTACTGGACACACTTTTCTGTAAAGCCTTGTTATGCATGTACTAATCTCCAACTTCAAGAAAGAACAGTTTTCTGAGGAAAACAAATGGAGTTACATAAAAAACGTTGTAAAAAAAATAATCTTGCGATGTTGGAAATGTCAGCCATTATGCATTCATTCAGTGTACTGTTACTCCCACAGGCATTTCCCCTGACTGATGTTTCCCATAGGTGAACAAAATGCTCCAACTACTATCACACTGTTTTATCTAAGTGTTTTTCCTAAGCAATCTCTTCTAACCATTATGAACAGGTGACTTCTTGCACTTATGTTGTGACTAACACATAATAAGAGTAATAAAATGGATTAAAACCCACCTAACATACAGATCACAAGTAGTTGTTGGTGGATAAGCATTAATGAATGGAAAAGGCAAAAAGCTCACAGTAGGTTCCAAAAGGATTGCTTCTAAACATGACGTTATTCTCAGCAAGTTGCTAGAGGCAAATATGAATTTACTGATGGTAAAATGTATGAATGATGCAAACTGAGGAGGTGGTTAAGCCTTTATTACAGGAGAAGCATTTAGGGGACCTGATAAGCATTCAGATGTGTAGTACAGCTATATGAAAAACGTGGGCCTGTGGAAGCAAAAGATGGAGACAATGCATATGGAAGGGCTTTGGAGAGGGGATTGCTTTTGCAAAGGACTGAAGGATAGAGTGGAACAACAGCCCAAAGTCATGTGAAGAAGTCTTAGGTGATCTGTGGAGGTGGGAGGAAATGCTGAGCATGTGAAAGGGACTCTTTCATATATATCTGATGTTAGTCTTAGAAAAAAAGTTGAAGAAAAGGAAAAGGAAAAGGAAAAGGAAAAGGAAAAGGAAAAGGAAAAGGAAAAGGAAAAGGAAAAGGAAAAGGAAAAAGAAACCATCAACAATACAACTGAGGAATGTGGCTCTAATGACTGGAGAAAATATCCTGTGGTGAACGAACAAAGTTGCTTGATGCTTTATTATGATATTATGAGAAAAAGGTGACCTAATTGCTACAGACAGACATTTCCTTCATTATCATTTTTTCTCTTCTGATGGGGACATAACAGGAACTGATGGGGAACATAACAGGAACTAGTGTGTGAGAGTTCTGCCTGATACATTTTCCCTGTAAATAAAACCAGGTCAAACCATGAGGTCAAACATTTGGGTGAAGCATCTAAGGAAGAGGTAGAGTCTCCATTTCTTGATGTCTTTAAAGAAAGAGTTCATGTCCTTCTAGGTACTTTATCAAACGCAGTTAGACTTGGCAAGAAGGGAATGGGAGTTAGGCGTAGTGTGAAATACATAAGCAAGAAAATGTCTAGAAACCCTGGCTGCAGGAGTTACTGAAACCTGTTCTTCCTTACTTAGAGCCTTCAGCTTGTATAACATAAAAGAAATGAAGACAAACACAATGTCTTGCTTCAGGTCCTGCTGCTGATCTGCACAGAGTAAGGAGGTAAATACCTCTGCCAGGGCCAACTTTTACCTCTACAACTACCTGCCACCACTCAATTTTTCTTATTAACTTCTTTATTTTTTCTTGCTTTTAAAATCCAAGTAGTAAGACTGCCAATCCTCACTATATTGTATGGCCCTCATGCTAAAATTTTGCCAGGTTTTGCAAATTCACTCTAAAATTGACAAGTATTGCAATTCCTATGTACAGTCCTCTCTGTAGTGGGAATGGGGGATGTTCCTTAGTCCCAGAGTGCAACTATATAAACTTGGACCTGAGGTTAGTGCATTTGGGTTTCTTCTCACCTCCATGTGATTTACCTAGTTCAAGCAGGCAGTGTTAAGAGGGGGAGAAATTTTCCAAGCACATTATTATTGGAATAAATGCCAGCATCCTAAGAGATGGGTGGAAAGTGAGGACAGGTGAGAAGGATCTGTCAGCATTCAGACCTCCTACTTTCACAGCTGAAGCATGTGCCTTGGCTTCTCTCTTGGGCTGTCATGAAAGGGTGTCAAGTGCTGAAGCTGTTGTTTGCCATTATTTCATCTTTCTCCTCTTCTAGATAGTACCAGAGAAGATCAAATGCCAGAAAATTGAGAGGGGCCCACAGAGAATCTGATAAGGTGATGTTTATACTTTGCTTAGAAATTAGTATACTGAATGGTAAAGCTCTGAAAATAATTATGTTGCATCATACTGGTGACTATTCATCCCAGGGCAGGGCTGAAGTAGCTCAGCTGGGAGAGCGTTAGACTGAAGATCTAAAGGTCCCTGGTTCAATCCCGGGCTTCAGCAGTGTTTTTTCAAGTAGTTTTGGGGTTTCCTCTTCTGGCTTGCCAGTACAAGACAGATTTGCCATGCAGATATTGGACAGAGCCCAACAAAGGGACAGGAAGATGCTGAATGGCCTGGAGCACCTCTCCCATGAGGAGAGACTGAGAGGGCTGGGGTTGCTCAGCCTGGAGAAGAGGGGGCTTGGGGGAAGCTCATCCATGTCCAAAAATCCCTGCAGGGAGATGTGGAGAGGATGGAGCAAGGCTCTTGCCAGTGGTGCTCAGTGCCAGGACAAGAGGCAGTGACACAAACTGGAGGACAGGTTTTGTCTACATATCAGGCAGCTCTTCTGTGTTGTGTGGGTGATGGAGCACTGGCACAGGTACACGGAGAGGTTGTGAGTCTCCTTCTTGGAGATCTTCAAAAGCCACTTGGTCATTGACCTGGGTAACGTGCTGTAGGTGCCCCTGCTTGAGCTAGGGGTTGTAGCGGATGACTTCAACCAGTCCATGACTCTGTAACAAGACAGAACTTGGGACCCAAAGGCGTGACATTAAAAGAAACCCAAATTTTCACCTGAAATATGAGTTCAGTTTTTCACTATTGTCCCAAATGGGATTTTTGCCATGTCTGCCTTGCATGTTAGTCTGGCTTGTGGTAAACATGTACATCCATAAACAAGTAAGCTTTGTAAAGCCATGCCAATCTGACTTTAGAAAAAAAAAAAATGTTAAGGAGATAAGGTTAGACTGGGAAAAAAAATATCTGTCCATGCACCTCTCTGCAGACCATTCAGCTGCACCGGTGCTAATGAAATCTGAAAGCTGGTTTTATATGATACAGAATGTGGGGCTTGAGACACGAGATAAGATGTTCTTAGAGCATGGCTTATAAATGTCTGTATAAAGGAAAGAAGTCTCCTGGTACCACCTGTGTTGGCTGAAGAGAAATCAACATCGGTCTGGGGGATGCTGTGGTTGCAAGCACAAATACCCTCCAGGTTTCTGCTGCAATCTGTCAAGTTGTCCAAAAAGGGAAGAATTAACTTTACCTCTGCTTTTCCAAAGAACTAAAAACTCAACTAAAACTCAACTAAAACTCTGCCATTACTTCCCTTGAGAATACTGTATGAACTGATTGATGGAGGACACAGGCAAGGAGACCCTCAAACAGCTCCTCCTCCAGTTTGCTGTTTACTGTTTGCAAACATGAGCACTTAGATGTTGGTGTATGAACAGCGGAAAACAGCAGTTCTGGAAAAAATTATTTGCCTAGCAACCAGAAATGATTACTCTGATTATATTTCCCAGTCTCTCTTTATGTGTGTCCAAACCAACAGAGAAAATCAAACTGGGTGTTGACCCTGAGGAGCTACTGCAGCTGGCATTATAATAATTACTGCTAATTATTATGGTATGAGAATAATGGGATATTCCTCATGGCTAGAAGGTGGTCAGATGAAAGTGAATCAATGAAAAGAAAGCAATTTAGCAAACCAGGGGCCTGCTTTTGTTGCTGAGACTGGGAACATAGCAGGGTTTATAACAATTCTAGGAAGAGAATACAAATATGGAGAATTCCAGTAGTGAATGTAACTCACTCTGTTCCCAGGCACACAGAAAACCTGTTAGAGAACAAATGTACGCCTCCTCCTTCCTGGTGCTAATCAGAGATTCCAAAGGAAGAATATAAAAAAAAAAAAGCATGCATAAAATGCTTCTTCCTCAGTACGTTTCTCCCAGCAGCCGTCAACCTGAGAGATTAATATTGCCATATTCAGTACCCTACAAGTACACAGATCATATGCATGCAGCAAGAGTTGAAAAAGTAGTAACAGATTCTTTTAAATGCCCAGAATGTGTTATTGAAATGTACTTGTGGAAGGTTTTAGGTGTTTTGTTTGTTTCCAGGAATGTAAGTCTGAAGCCTGGTGCTTGATTTGTCTTGAAGTGAGCTTGACTTAAACCCAGGTGGTTGGTCCATGGGCTGAAGCATGAGGATGGTCCCAGGTGTAACACTGACTGGTTCTGGTCTCAGAGGTTGTCAGGAGAAATGAAAGCTTGTTACCCATGCTAAGTAGGCTCAGGTGGACCATGAAATGTTCTGCTCTGAGTCCACTTACCTTGATGGTGACATAGAGGGAAAATTGGGTGATTTCATATGGAAGATTCTTCTAGAAAAATAAAAGAGACATGATGTGTGTTCATGTGTGTGTGTTTCCCCCTTTCTAAAGGATGTGACTGTTACTAGAGCGAGATTTCTGGTAACGGTCTAATTTTCTTACCCAGAGATTTCTGGTGATAATACAACCTGAAGTCAAAACCTGTGCCCCCAGGGTAGCTCTCAAGAATTTCATCTCATGGATGTCCTATCACAGGAGCAATTTCAGAGGCCAAGGCAATTATGACAGATCCCACACAGGAATAGACTTCTCCCTGTTTGGGTGATCTTCTCTGTCCAATTGTATCACCTTCAGAACTGTCTTCAACAGGGACTAAAACTGAATTCTTGCTTTTGCAGGCTCCATACAGCTCTTTAACTGCTGTGGAACAGCAGCCCTGGAATGAATGGGAGAGAATACAGTGTTTTTTCTGAACCCATTTATCAATTGATTACAGCTCAAATTAATTTTTATGTGTATTTCTTCTTACCCGTCAAAACACAAAGCAGATGTTTTAGTAAAAAGAGAGTCTACTCAAATTATTATGATATGAAGGGAAAGCGTGGGGAAGAAGTAGTCTTTCATTGGGCAGCTTTTCAGGTGAAAATTTATTACTGAGAATCACACAATAACTGTCTCTGCTTTAAACCCAAGAACCAGCAAATTTAAATTATATATTAAAAAAAATAAAAAAAAAAATAAGTTGAGCATGTTATCTATATTGTTTTTGACTTGCCATTCTTTATCGGGCAATTAAGTGCAATGTGACATTTTCTTGACAAAGTGGCTCCGTACGGCTGTGTCTTTCTCCAGACGAAACACAAAGCAAATTAGATTGCATGCATCCATAAATCTCCGTGGCTGCAGCAGTAACAGGGGCAGAAAGAGGGGGAGGAAGGAGTGATGACGCATGGAGCTCTGTACAAAAGATCAGTATCATCTCCAGCTTAGTTTTCCTTTTGTTTTATTTTCCTTATTATCTTCCTGAATTTAAAAATGATAAGCATTGTATTGCCCCCTGATTGACTTTTCTGTCTAAGGATTTTAGTATGTAAGAGCCTGTGGAGAGAATCTCACAGCTCCCTGGTTTTGGTAGCAAGCCACTGTTCCTTGATGTGAAACTGATGGGCAAACTGAGACCTGGTGGGCAAACTGAGTAATGAAGCAATTTGGCTAAAATTAGAATTATGAGAAAAATAACAACAACAACAACAACAACAAAACACAGCATATGGAGACACCTCAGGTACATTGTGCTGCCCCAAGGCAGTGTAAGTTAGATCGTAACCCTTCTCTGGACAAAACCCAGGCTTGTGCATCCATGTCCAGTTCATTAATTCAAAACCCATCCTTCTCACCTGTACCATATAAGTGTGTGCTAGCCACTTGCCAATTGATGGACTCACGCAGACCTTGGCACATGCAGAGTTGCTGTGCTGGAATGGTTTTTGCCTATTGCAGACGCAGTCACTCTTTGGACAGAGTTGTTTGCAAACCTCAAAGATTGGAGGAAGAGAGGAGTTCCCAGGCCTCCCCTGGGTCTGATTTCCTGAAGCAAAACTGATTAGCCATTTCCCTTCACTAGCTGGCAAACTGTCTCAGTGCTGTGTTTACATAAATCACAATAAACCTAATTCAGGCAGCAAGCCATGTGCAAACAGAATTCACTGCCAGATGCTCCTGCAGACGAGGACACTGAAGAAACCAACAGCTAATTCAGTCACCAGCTCCCACGATCCCAGGTTTTGTGTTGGTGAACTTGGGGTAATGGAACCCAGGAGATATGGGCAACAAGGTTTGGAGATTTTCAGCCCTTAAGTGTATCCACAATGGCATGTCAGAGAGCACTTAAAGCAGCAATATTGTGTGAGTGAACGTGAAGGTTTCTCATGCTACAGGTATCAGAATTTTATCCTACATCAGCTTGATAAGGTTTTCTGCTAAAAACACTGTTCTGCCCAGAGTTCACCAATAAAACAATGCTATAGGTTCCTTAAAAATAGGATTAGTCAATGGTCCCAGCACTGACTGGTGAGCTTAAAGGATGTCCAAATTCACTATCAGTTGTCTGGAGGTAATCCACATCTTTCCCTTGAGCTGTAATGGGGACTGACATCTTCACTATGATGGTTCCAAAAACCACTTACAGAAATAAGCACTCTGTTTTGGGCATGAAACCGGTTGTTGAGCTGTTGTGGAGTACCCTAAATCTGTGCTACATCCCAAGATTTTAGCAGTACTTAGCAGTCAAGGAGCTGGGCTCTTGACAAATCAACTTCTAGTGGTACGTATCATGTAGGCAGAGCTATATATCTCCTTTCCACTGTGCTCATCTCAGTTAAACAGCAGTAGTAAAAAATATGGTGAGGCAGGTGCTACTTATATTTTCCAGAAGGCAGTTTTTCTGTCAACTACTGGCAAATGATGCACTCTAGTCTTAATCACAGATGTCCCTGAACAGATTGTTCAGAAAATGGGTTAACATTGCTCTGGGTCAGATAAAACTAAGTGTGGAGTACTTCAGATGGCTTTGGGGATGTCTGTACCCTTAGACAGGGATGTTGATTGCCCTTATGGAAAAAAAACTGTGAAAAGAAAAAATAATCTGTGATAACTTCTATGATAACCCACTCACTGCACACAGTTGACACAGAAATTCATCAGTTACCACCAGACAGTCCCCAGAAATATTACTCCATCTCCAACCTCTAAGTCTTGATCCTTTAGGATGACCTATGAAACACCAAATTAGGGCTGATCCCAGGTCTATGGGGTCCAGCTGGGATGTTAATGTTCCCTACAGCAGCCCATACAGTACTGTGCTCTTCACTTGTGGCTAGAACAACACTGGTATCACACCAGTGTTTTGTCTACTGGTGAGCAATACTGGCACCACATCAGGACTCCCTCCAAGCACCCCAAAGCCAGCAGGCTGGGGGTGGGCAAGAGGTGAGGAAGGAACATCACCAGGAGAAGCTGACCTAAACCAACTGAAGGGATTCCATACCATATGGTGTCACACTCAGCAATAAAAGGTGGAAAAGGGAAGGAAAGTGGAGAGGTGGGCTTTCCTTGTGAAAAAGTCTGTTCTCCTGAATAATGGCTATGTTCATTGAGGCCCTGCTTCAAGGATGTGGTCATGTATCAATTGTTGGTGAGAAGTAGAGAGTAATTTCTTTCCTCTGTACTTCCACACAGCCTTTCCTTCTTTTTTTTTTTCTTTTTTTTTCTTCCTTTTTTTTTTTTTTTTTTGGTTTGTTTGTTTGTTTTTTCTTTCCTTTTTCACCTTTCCCTTTGGCTAAATTATTTAATTAATACAATTTTTCCCTTAATAATTATTTTTCCTTTAATTAATTTATCCTTATCTCAACCCGTGAATTGTTTCTTTCCTTTTCTTCCTCCACTTCTCTTCTGAGGAGGGGGAGTGAGAGAGCAGTTGTTGTGGAGTTCAGCTGCCTGGTTGTGTGTAAAACTCATACACTAAGAAAGAAAAAAAAAAAAACACATAATCTAAAAGCCATAGTTTTTCTCTTTCCCATTTCTGTATCCTGAATGTTTTGCACAGCAGAAAATTCATGGCATTTTCAATACAATGTCATGGTTCATTGAGACTTTCTGAGGTGTTAGCAATGCATATAAGTATGTACTTTCTCTTGAAATATTCTTGTCCTGCTTCACTGCAGTGGCCAGGCAAAATTTAAAAAGAATGGGAGGTCATATCCATCAGCCCTAGGTGAAGGCTGCAAATCAGCCTGACCAAAGGGAACAGAGGAGAAGAGCATGTACACAGCACAAACAGCAGACAAAGAGCTCATAGCTTAACAAGGGAAGACAAAGCACAGGCAGGGAGACAAAGGCACAGTGAAGTATCTGGGACAAGAACATCTCCGAAGTCACAGCAAAAGAAAGCACATTGTGTTATCTCCAGTGCTTAGTCCCTGAGACATCAAATGTCTCTAGTCCATTTGCTGTTAATTAGGCAGTTTAGGCCAGGAGAAAGAAAAATCCCAGTTTCCCCCAGAAGGGATGGGGAGGAAAGAATTTACCCAATGTTGGGTAGAAGCTTGGAGTGACTGTCAGGGTTGTTCTTAGCTAAGGTCTTGGTTAACTCTGTGCTTGTAATTGCAAAGGCAAGAAGAAAAACAAAGTTATGCATCAGTCTCAGTGATTAAATGAACTCACAATGTGTTATGTACAGCAACTTTCATTAAAAATATCATTAGATGTTAAAATTTGTTCTGTGTTGGATGCCACTTGTATTCTATCAACTACAGTAAAATTAACCAGACTTCAAAACAGTGGATTTTAATTTGAGTGAGGAAGGAAATTTGTTTCTTGTCTAATAAGAGAGAAGAGAAGAGAAGAGAAGAGAAGAGAAGAGAAGAGAAGAGAAGAGAAGAGAGAGAAGAGAAGAGAAGAGAAGAGAAGAGAAGAGAAGAGAAGAGAAGAGAAGAGAAGAGAAGAGAAGAGAAGAGAAGAGAAGAGAAGAGAAGAGAAGAGAAGAGAAGAGAAGAGAAGAGAAGAGAAGAGAAGAGAAGAGAAGAGAAGAGAAGAGAAGAGAAGAGAAGAGAAGAGAAGAGAAGAGAAGAGATAACTGGAACAATTTTTGAAGTGCAACAAAAAAAAGAAAAAAAAAAAGTAGCTTAGCCCAATAGACTTAGGTCAATAAACACTTTTCAGAAAGTGTTCTGGTGATTTCTCATTTCCCAATGAAAAATAAAAATTCAGACAAAAGAAATCTAAAATCTAGGTGTTATATCAATTTTTAGACTTTGCTTGGCTTATTCAATCTCTTAGTCACATTTCTGTTTTTCCAATATATATCCACTGCTTTCAGCAATGTACCTTTCCCTGGTTTAAAGCAGTGCCAGAAAGAGAGAAACATGCTCTGAATTAATCTCAGGAATGAATTGATGGCAAGTTGAAAGAGAGAGGAGGGTGGTCCCAGAGGGCAAAGGACTCAATTTTTCAAAATGTAGTTCTAAATAATTAATATCTTGTTTCACATCCCTAGTAATATACCATTGCTGTAGGACTCATGCTTCCTGTTGCTATTAAATGTGTTACAAGTGCTTTGCATGAGTAATACCAGCTCACTGAGGACCTAATCTAAACTCTGCTCATCTCTTTGGTATGGTTGCATTCTCATTACAAGTCACAGGAAGGTATCTGCTGGCTCTGTGTCAGCTCAGGAAGAAAAACTAGAAGATTACATTGTTTTGCTTTTAATTTTGGAAGAATCATTTAATTACAACACAGAATAGTGGTAAAGATACAGGCATTGCTTTGGAGTTGATAGTCTCAGCTGATAGGACGTGCCAAGTTTCTTAAGGCCGGGGTGGGGAGGAGGGTCTGGGAAAGCAGGTGGAGATCAGGACTTTGCCTGGTCTAATGAAAATGAATTTGAGGAAAAGGCAGTATTTATCAAAGGTCAGAGTGGTCCAGTCTTGCTGAAAACAGGTAGAAAAGGAAAAAGAAAAAGGAAAAAAGAAAAAGGAAAAAAAAAAAAAAAGAAGAAAAAGGAAAAAGGGAAAGGGAAAAGGAAAGGGAAAGGGAAAGGGAAAGGGAAAAAGGAAAAGCAGAGCAGAAAAATCCTGAGAGACATGACTTTCATTTCACTTTGATTCCCACAACAAGACAATATCCCTACCACAGACCAGAGCCTGGAGAAAATGTGTCACATCATGTTTGCAGTTCAGGCTTCAGTGCTGAATGTGGTTTGCAAGTGATAGTCGATGACAGGAGACAGCCACCTGCCACCTTTTCCAAAGGCAGCTTGAAAAGAAATCTGCTTTCCCACAGGTAATAAGTGGGAGCTGTCTTGCCAGCTTGGGGTAGCTGGAGTTTACTTTGTGTGAAGGCATCCTGAGATGTAGAAGATGTCTACAGATATCAGCTTTAGCAGGGGCTGTTCATCCTTTGGGGGAATATATAGTACTTTTTATAGGCAACATACAAGTTGCTAACCAAATATCTAAAAACTTTTCTTTTCCCTTTTTTTTTTTTTTTTCAAGCCAGCTGGAATGAAGTCCCTAGAGGAAGTGCAAACAACTACTTGTGGAAAATGACACTGAAAAACCTGTGGTCTCAGTCACCAACACAAAGGATACGCCTGGAGGTCTCCCTAGAATCCAGCTACAAGTCCAGAAGGGAATGAGTATCCAATTATCCCTGTCCATCTCTTGCATCATACAGATGTCTCAGATACCCTTATGGATCATAAATGGTCCCTCACATTTATGTGGGGTTCACGTGAAGAGGAAACCAACATTCTGACTGGTTTGGCTTTCCCCAGCTTACCCCAAATATTCCATGTGAAACCTGCCCATCTCACCGTAGTGCACCGATATTACCAAGGTGTCCATCCCTGGTGGTCCTCTAGTAAGGCTGGGACAGTTCATCTCAGACCCAGCAAGCCCTGGGCTCTGTGAAACTCCATGTCATTAACACATACTTTAAAATTGACTGTTGCATAAATCAAGACTCTAAAAAACCATAGGTTTCTCATAAAGACTAAGGGTGAGTATTCAGGCCTGTTCTCAAAGGGGTGGTCTAACTTCTGTGATGACCAGACCACAGAGGCAGTATTTCTGAGGTGGTACTGACAATGGTATTTTATCATGGCCCATTTTATCATGGCCCTCTTCCAGAAGACTAGGTATTCGATATCTCAGATAGTGAGATGTTATTAATTCAAGCCTTCATTAGTAAATAACAGAGCCAGGAAATACAACCACACACTCTTACCATTGTGTAGTCCATTCCCTCACAACCCAGCTAGAGAGATCTTGATGCCTGGACATGATCCCTCTTTTACCTCTTTCCCTCAAGTCCGTAAAGGTTTTGTGAAGAATAGAGGATTTCTCCACAGGAACCTGAAGCTCTTTAATCTCTTCCTGAACTTGATTTAATCTTTAATTTTTCATCAACGGCAGCTAGTTGCTTTGAGGATTCAATTTTCTCCTTTTTATTAAAAGAGGAAGAATTGCTGAAATTCAAGCTATTTCTCTCTTTGAGATGAGGAGCTGAGTAGGTGGTTTTCTGACAATGTGAGAAGGGCAGCTTCGAGGTCTCACTTCTGACACACAGACCTGCCTAGCCACAGAAGTACCTATTCCTCCATGCTTCAGCTTGCCTCCTTATACATATCCATGCATTTCTAAGACATTTAGTGAGCCTTGATTCATTAAGGGCCCTGTGAGACTTGAAATATCAGTTGGCATAATAGGATTCAAATCTGTTTGGGAAAATTAGAAGGCAAAATCATTTTCAAGCTATTGATCTGTCTTTTCTAAGTGTCATGTCATCCATCATTGTGATACCTGTTCATCTCCCAAGACACTAAACTGCAGCATTCACAAGTACATTCCTCCTCTTCTAACAATCCACTTCTTCCTTCCCTCAGTCTCTACTGCACTGGCTCCAGGAGGAATGTCCAGCTGAAGACACCTTAAATTCTGTGCAAGTGTGAATAATGCAATGTATGATATATAAGCCTCACTCATCAAATACCCAGCTATTAACTGAATCTGACAGTAATTCCAATGGGAAATTAGAAGGCATGCAGTGGGATGAAGAGGAAGGACAGGTCATTTATGAGGTGTACCATACAAAATCAAATACAGTATTTTCCCAGCTGAATTGCATCATCTCTGAAATCTCTTCCTTGGGATGCCTGTGCTACAGATAATTGATGTAAAAATGTTTTCTAAATCATTATTCAGTGTCTGAAGAGGATGTGGCTAGTGATGTTCAAAATCTACAGGATGGAGATTTCCAGTGGGTCCCACCAAAAATATGATTATTCTGCCATGGTGGGATTTACTTCAACATTCAAGAGTTTACCTCCCAAATGGGAAATCTAGAGAATTCAGTTCATTTCCTCTCTTTCCTGGAAGTACCTGATCTCTGAATATGCCTCAGTCATTGTCCTGAAACTGGGATTTTATACCTCTGCTGGGGGAACCACAGATCCCACCCCCAAGACTGTACTTTCATCCCCCACTCATTTTTCTGGTTGGTAACTGTGCAATGTATGAGACTAATTGGGTTTTGTCATTTTAGAGATGTGAAGAGATTCATTTTAGAAGTGAATGGTAGACTTTGCAAAGCTTGAGCATGGGGTCATAAGGTGTGAAGCTATTTCTGTATCTTCTTCAATTTCTGTTTAACAGAAGAGACATCAAGAAACTCTTATGCAGGGACCAAAGTTCAGGATATCCTTTACTATGACAGCTTTTGCTAATGATGTAGAATTAATAGAATCATTAGACCTGATGGCTGTTAGACAAACGAGACGTGTACAGACAAATGAATTCAGCCAAGTCCTGTCCCCCAGTATCATCACATTGACCCCTAAAATCAGTTCTGCTAGGAAACAAGAAAACTTGTGCCAAGAGACTAGAATGTGTTTGAAGACAGGATGTGGCCAAGGTCATGTCTCTCCCTCTGATGCTGGGCTGTAGCTGTGTCTGTTACATATGTTGTCCACAGGAGACATTAAACAGCCCCTTTCCATCTTGTAGCCTCATCTCTCAGACTCCAGTGCTGCCTCTTCCCACAGGGCCATGTTCCTAATGGACACTATTTTGGTGCAGACTATAAAAAAACAAGAGATTC